>NC_053153.1:35859725-36192420 GCF_016808335.1 Panicum virgatum | reverse complement strand
ACGGCCCAGCTCGCGACCCGGTCCGCCCCGCGGCCTGCCTCCGTCTCGCGCCCGGCCCGCACGCGCCCCCGCCTCCCTCTCGCTGACTCCCCGGTCCCAGCTGTCGGATCCTCCTGCTACCTCGCGCAACGGCCGGCTCAGTCACCGCCGTGATCCCCGCGCCGCGTCAGCACCCTGGGCACGCACGCCTAGGCCTCAGCCGCCCTATAAATGGGATCCCCGGCCTCCCCTGCACCTCATCCCCATCGCGGCGCCGCCCCACGAACCCTATCCGCTGTGCAGAGCTTCCCGCCGCCGCCGGTAAGCGCCATAGCCGCCCCAATTCATCTTCTTTGGTGACCTCTGGACCTCTCTGACCCTTCACCGGCTTCGCAGAGCGACCCCGAGGATCCCCGTGGAGTCCGGAGGGCCGGGACACCGCCGCATCGACCACGCCAACGAACGCCGCCCGCCTCCACCGCCGGTCCCCGTCGCCGGCCACCCTATGCCGCTCCCTCGCCCGATCCAGGCCCACGGTGAGCACCACCCGAGCCCCTGCTCCCTTTTGCGCAGGTTATTTCCGCCCTTAGCGCGCCCTAGGCGTCCGTCCGCCGCATGCCCGCTCTTGCGCCGCCGCGCAGTCCCGCTCCTCGCCGTGGCGAGCCCCGCCAGAGCACAGCACCGCCACCCTTCGTGCTCCAGTGATTTACGCGTGTCACGCTCATCCTTTTGCACCAGACCGCAACCCAAAGGGCCCACTGGAGCGCCAGAACGGCCGGCTCCGGCGAGCTCGCCGCCGCGGAGCTCTGCTCCGGCGGCTGAGCGCCGCCGCCCAGCGCTCCTTTGCCCTGAACCGCCCGATCCGAATTTGACGCGTGAGATTAGATCCAGATCGGGATAGGTCCGGATCGTTGGATCTAGATCCGGCGGTCCATATGCGAACGTACCGCTTCAGCCAGGCTCTTTTGCATAAGAGACCCTGGAGTTTTCTTTAATAAACCCGCCGTCCCTGGTAGTTCAAAAACAATTAGATTTAGGTCCGGTTTTTAGCACTTAACACCCTGAGCTTTCCAGAATTCAAACCCGCCGTCCAAAGCCGTTGGTTTTGCACGATAGCCCTTAGATTTAATGTTTATTTACGTTTTAGTCCTCGGTTTTAGCAGAAAAGCCCCTGAAGCTTCAGTTTTCTTACAAATAAGCCCCTGAACCTTGTTTTTAGCCCAGAAAATGCGTTTTAGCTCCGTTTTTAGCGTTCTTTATGTCCACGCGATCGTTGTAACGCGTAGAATAGTTCTAGAGTAGTTTTGTGCGCTGTTTTCATGTATTGTTGTACTGTTCTTAGTTTTTGTTAATGTTTGTTTGTATGCTTATTTTTCGTGCATTGTTTTGGCCATGTGTTCGTGAGTAGACGTTGATCCATCTGAGGAGCCCCAGTACCAGTACCCGGAGCAGCCGTCTTCGGAGCAGTTTGAGCAGCAGCCAGAGCAGTACGAGGAAGGCAAGTATAACATGAACAACCTAACACCTTTAAATACATTTTCATACTGCATTTTAATACTATATGCCTTTAAGGATTTCCTAGCCAGTTTATATCCTTTATATATATCCTTGGGTTGCATTTTGGTTAGTTGTGCTAGGTTGCTGCGCTATAACACACTTTGGTCCTTTTTAATTAAATTGATTAATGGTTTACTTGAATTTAATTCTGAGAGTGGCACTCTGTGTGGCTTGAGTGGCTCACGTCTCGTTAAAATTGGCTTTTGTTAGAAACATGGTTTAGGGGGCCAGCACGGTGCTTAGTGCTTGGTTGGCCACTCTCCATAAGGACCGGTTCATAGAGCGACAACCTGGGACAACAGCGCTACCACAAGGCTAGAATGGGATAGACTTGGCGTAATAATTAGATCTTTTTGGTTTGGAGTAACTTACCTGCGGGGCAAGAGTAGTAAGCTTCAATGGTCCCTGCTCCTCCGGCTTGGTCTGTGCTTGGATTGCGCTCCTGTGCTTGTACCCCCGGAGGTGGGCCCCATCGTCGCCGACCTAACTCTCGCGGTTACGCCTTACCAACGAGATTCTTTTTAAAGGCCTCGTAGTGAGTCGCTAGTCATCTCACCTACGGAAGTGTGATGAACAACTGGCGTAGCTCACGACTTGTGGGTAAAGATGTGCAACCTCTGCAGAGTGTAAAACTGGTATACTAGCCGTGCTCACGGTTATGAGCGGCCCAGATCCTCCTTTTGATTAGTGAAGTTATCCCCTTCCGACGAGGGAGGTGCTTCTCGGGGTTTACCTTGGTGGCTTGGTCGTGGTTTGGTTCTCAGTAGTAGTATGATTAATTCTGATTAATTACTATGTAACTGGGTTAATGGTAACTCATCAACTCGTAGTAAATAGCTTTAATAAAATTTTGCCAACACTTAAAAGCTAATGCAGTTGAGTGAGCCAGCCTAGAGCCTCATAGTTTGTGTTATACTTGTTGAGTACAAGTTGTGTACTCACTCTTGCCTCTTCTCTACTTTTTCCTCCTGGCTACGCTACTGCTGCTCAGTTCCTGCCGACACGAGGGAGTTCGCTCAGCGCTACCAGGACTACGAGGACTTCTAGGCGTTCGTGTAACACCCTAATTTAAATTTCAGCATTTATTAATAAATTTAATTGGCTTTAGTTAAATTTTCTAAGGTTTATTGTGTTTAGTTGGCATTTAATCTAATTTTTGTTCCTTAATTAATTAAAATTTATCATAGGTTTAAATTTTGTGTTGCATTCATGCCGGTGCATAGTTTTTAATTGTTTGAGTGTGGGTGAATTCAAATTTTATTTGAATTCAAACTTTGATTGGTTTAGAAATAGAAATAGAAAACAAAACCCTCCACCAAACCCAAACCCCACTCTAACCCGACCCAGCTCCCCGCGGCCCAAACTTCTGCGCGGGCCCAGCAACTCTCCCGAGCCCAGCCCGGTCCGCCTCCTCCTCTCTCTCCCTTTTCACCCGGCTGGCCCAGCACGCCACCCCACTCCTCTCCCCGCGGCCCAGGTCTCCGCTTCAGCCCATCCCGCGTAGGCCGCTCGCCCAGCGCCCAAGTCGCCCTCCACTCCGCCAGGCCCACCCGCCAGCGACGCAACCCCGCTCATCCCGCTCGCCTCAGCCGCGCACGCTCCCTGCCACCTGGGCCCAAGGCGTCGGCGCCGCGCGTGCTCGCCAGCCGCTGACAGCCCGGGCCCCTCTGTCGGACTCGTCTCCCTCCCTCGCGCAACCGAAGCCGCGATCCTCGCCGAGGAATTCGCCGGCCCTTCCCTGGGCGCGCCTCCCCAAGATCCCCGCCCGGCCCTTAAATTGACCCCGCAGAGCCCCTGCGCCCTCTCATTCCGCAGCACAAGCCCTAGCCGCCGCCTTCCTTTGCTCCGCCGCGCATCCTCTCTGCACCGGTGCGGCCACACCGCTCCGTGAAGCCCCGTGCCCCGTAGACCCCTGCTTCGGCTCCGTTTTGGCACCCGGAGTTTCACCAAGAGCGTGCTCCCCGAGTCCAGCTCCGCCGCGCCGGAATTTCTCCCGTACCCCGCCATCGCAGGTGAGTTGAATTCGGGGAAATTACTCGCCGCCGCCGCATCTCAGGCCACCTGACCCCTCCTCTGACTTCACAGGACGCTCACACACCGACCCGCGGACCAGGACGACCGGAGCTGCAGTCCAGTGACCCCGCCGTCTAGCTCCGCCCGGACCTCGCCGCCGGTCCGCAACGCCAACGCCCTTCACGGCCTCCCTGCTCGCCCAGACCCCCTAGGTGAGCATCAGTGCTCTCTTCCCCTCCTTTTGCGCTGGTTGTCGAGACCCTTCGGTCCTTTCCGAGCCCAGAACGCCGAACGGCGCAGCGCCGCCGTGCGCAGGGCCGCCGTCGCCCTCGCCTTCCCCACTCCGGGGCTTCCCGAGATCCAAGAAGACCCCAGGTGGACTACGCATGGCGCGTAGTCCATCCTAGGCCAGACCGCGTGCCAATTGGAGCCCGGGAACGCCGGAATCGCGTGCTCCGGCGAGCCTAGCGCCCCGCCACCGCGAGCAGGGTCGCCGGCGGTGACACGCCGCCGCCCCCACGCGCCCAAACCCTCCCAGCGCCCGATCTCGGATGGACGGCCGAGATTAGAACGGCGCCCCTTTGATCCTAGCCATCAGATCTGGATCTGACGGTCCAGATCTGAGCGTACCGGTTCGGCCGGTACTTTTTGCTAAAGAGTCCCTGGACTCTCTGCTAATCAACCCGCAGTCCAGGCGCTTTCAAAAATAATTACGGTTGGGCCCAGTTTTTAGCAGATAACCCCCTGGCTTTTCTCAGAATAGAACCCGCCGTCCAGTTAGGGTCCTTTTACGCGTTGGCCCTTGGATCTTTCTGGTTTTTGCGTTTTAGTCCCTGGTTTTTGTAGAAAAGCCCCTGGAACTTCAGTTTTCTTACAAATAAGCCCCTAGAACTTGTTTTAGGCCTAGTTTACGCGTTTTAGCTCCGTTTTTAGCGTTCTTTATATCCACGCGATCGTTGTAACGCGTAGAATGGTTCTAGAGTAGTTTTGTGTGCTGTTTTTATGTAATGATGTACTGTTTCTTAGTTTTTGTTAATGTTTGCCTGTATGCTTATTTTGTGCATTGTTTTCGCCATGTGTTCGTGAGTAGACGCTGATCCAGTTGAGGAGCCTCAGTACCAGTACCCGGAGCAGCCGTCTTCGGAGCACTTTGAGCAGCAGCAGGAGCAGTACGAGGAAGGCAAGTATAACATGAACAACCTATCACCTTTAAATTCAATTTCATACTGCATTTTAATACTGTATGCCTTTAAGGATTTCCTAGCCAGTTTATATCCTTTATATATACCTTTGGGTTGCATTTTGGTTAGTTGTGCTAGGTTGCTGCGCCATAACACACTCTGGTCCTTTTTAATTAATTTGATTAATGGTTTACTTGAACTTAATTCTGAGAGTGGCACTCTGTGTGGCTTGAGTGGCTCACTTCTCGTTAAAAGATGTTTTTTTAGAAACATGGTTTAGGGGGCCAGCACGGTGCTTACTGCCTGGTTGGCCACTCTCCATAAGGACCGGTTCATAGAGCGACAACCTGGGACAACAGCGCTACCACAAGGCTAGAATGGGATAGACTTGGCGTAATAATTAGATCTTTTTGGTTTGGAGTAACTTACCTGCGGGGCAAGAGTAGTAAGCTTCAATGGTCCCTGCTCCTCCGGCTTGGTCTGTGCTTGGATTGCGCTCCTGTGCTTGTACCCCCGGAGGTGGGCCCCATCGTCGCCGACCTAACTCTCGCGGTTACGCCTTACCAACGAGATTCTTTTTAAAGGCCTCGTAGTGAGTCGCTGGCCATCTCACCTAAGGAAGTGTGATGAACAACTGGCGTAGCTCACGACTTGTGGGTAAAGATGTGCAACCTCTGCAGAGTGTAAAACTGGTATACTAGCCGTGCTCACGGTTATGAGCGGCCCAGATCCTCCTTTTGATTAGTGGAGTTATCTCCTTCCGACGAGGGAGGTGCTTCTCGGGGTTACCTTGGTGGCTTGGTTTTGGTTTGGTTCTCAGTAGTCTTATAATTAATTCTGACTAATTACTATGTAACTGGGTTAATGGTAATTCATCAACTCGTAGTAAATAGCTTTAATAAAATCTTGCCAACACTTAAAAGCTAATGCAGTTGAGTCAGCCAACCTTAGAGCCTCATAGTTTGTGTTATACTTGTTGAGTACAAGTTGTGTACTCACTCTTGCCTCTTCTCTACTTTTTCCTCTTGGCTACGCTACTGCTGCTCAGTTCCTGCCGACACGAGGGAGTTCGTCCAGCGCTACCAGGACTACGAGGACTTCTAGGTGCTTCGTCTCCCAGTCGACGTCCCTGTGGCGCCCTGCTTCAGCTTCGGAGAGCTTTTTCGTATTTTGTACTTCGCTTCCGCTGTATCAGACATTTTGTCATTATTGTAATAAATAACATTCGTATTCGCTTTATTATGTCTTTTTACGTGATATGTGCTATGATATACTGTTCATTCTGTTGTATATACGTGTGACTTGATCCTGGCACGTATATGATTGCTCGGTTTATGTTCTTTTATAAACCGGGTGTTACAGAGTGGTATCAGAGCCATATCGACTGTAGGACGAAGCCTAGATAGAACTGGTCGAGTTTTAGGACTTCTTCTCACCAATCCTTGTCTGCTGAAACTATTTTACTATTATACCCCTTGACTTCTTTGACTTTTTACCCTTCTTGCCTTGATTTTTCTCTCTGAAGAATAGTTTCGTAGATTTTGGCCTGAATCAGTCATCTGACCACCATGAGCTTAGCTAGGTGACCTTTTTATAATAAAACGATAGCACGTTCCGCGACGCGTTGTGTTAGTCGAGTCTTTTGCTAAACTCGGCTAATTCGTGAAAATTGTCTGCTTGTTATTATGCTACATGTTTGATTTGGATTTTTGAGTGAATGCATAGCTTAGTAGTTTAAATTTTGTTTAAAGAAAATCACTCAGATGTTAAAGTTAACTAATTAATAAAATGAGTTAGATCGTTGGGGGTAAAACAGTCAACTCTATCCTGTCTACTTTATCATGGCTGAGTCTTTTCCGCAAAGAGTTATCATATCCATCTGAATTTATTCCTGCAATATCCTTACTCGTGAAAACTTTTGTTCAAATCAGATGGTGAACACCAGGAGCACCGGTTTAGGTTCTGGCCAGCAGCAGGGTCAGAACAACCAGAGTACCGGGATCCCGATGCCTCCACCATTGACTCCGGAGCAGTACTTCCAGCTCCAGATGCAGATGATGGCTACCCTGAACAACACTGTTCAGGCTCTCCAGCACGCTCACACTCAGCCTCCGCCTCCTCCACCGCCGCAGCCTCGCGACAGGCGTGCTGAGTTCCTGAGGGGTCACCCGCCGACGTTCTCTCACACGTCCGACCCTCTTCAGGCTGACGACTGGCTCCGTGCAGTGGAGCGTCAGCTGGACATCGCCCAGTGCGATGATCGTGAGCGCGTCTTGTACGCAGCAGGACAGCTGCGAGGGGCAGCTTTGGACTGGTGGGAGTCCCACCCAGTTCACGACCGCGAGGCTCTCACTTGGCTCCAGTTCAGGGAGCGTTTCCGTAGCCACAACGTCCCCGCGGGCGTTATGAAGATGAAGCAGAAGGAGTTCCTTGCACTGAAGCAGGTAATCTTAAATATAATCATTTAGCGGTTTCTTTTGAGCTTATGCCCCTTGTTCTATCCTTATGAATCTTGAGTTAATCTTCCGATATCTATCTGTCTTTGTGAATTCAGGGGACTATGTCGGTCACGGAGTATCGTGATCGCTTTCTTCAGCTGGCACGCTACGCCCCTGCCGAGGTTGCGGATGACCGCAAGAAGCAGGAGCACTTCATGGAGGGTCTTGAGGACTACCTCCAGTACGCACTGCTCAACCTCCGCTTCGACGACTTCAACCATCTGGTTGACAGCGCGCTCAACACTGAGCGTAAGCACTTGGAGATGGAGGACAAGAAGAGGAAGGTTGTCCCCGTTGCTTTCGGCAGCAACACTCGTCCTCGACTCCAGCAGCCCCAGCAGTACCAGCCTCAGTACCGGCCTCCTCAGCAGTACCAGCAGAGGCCACCGCAGCAGTACCCGCCTCGACAGCAGCAGGCAGGTCAGGGCCCGAGGTTACCGGCACCTCCGGCTCGTACTGCTCTACCAGCTCCACCGGCACCGCAGGCTCCACGTCCGGCAGCTCCTACCGGACAGCAGGCTCATGGACCTCCTCGCACCTGCTTTCACTGCGGCCAGCCGGGGCACTACGCCAACGCTTGCCCCCGGAAGGCGCAGGCGGGACAGCAGGGGCGCCCAGCTCAGCCCAGGGCGCCAGCACAGGGCAGGGTGAACCACGTGACGGCCGAGTCAGCGGCCGAGGCTCCCAACGTGGTTATTGGTACGTTCATGGTTAATTCATATCCAGCTACAGTGCTTTTTGATACTGGTGCTACGCATTCCTTCATACTAGCACATTAAAGAGGTGCCTGTTAGTATCTTCACCGGGAGGACAGTTGAGGTCTCACACTTACTGCCCGAGAGTCAGTGTTTCTTTGAGGGGAGTAGAGTTCTGTACTGATCTGATGGTGCTAGACACCAAGGGCATTGATGTCATTCTGGGAATGGAGACTCTGGCCAAATGGGGAGTTCGTATAGATTGTGCTCAGAGGACAGTCTTGTTATCAGCTTCCAGCGGCCAAGAGGTTGTTATCAGTGCAGTAGAGCCTTCGGGATTTCTTCACCATATGGAGGCTAGACCCACGGACGGTATTCGCGTGGTGTCTGAATTCCCGGATGTCTTTCCGGATGATCTGCCAGGTATGCCGCCTGAACGCGCCATTGAGTTTTGTATTGATCTCTTGCCTGGCACAGCTCCTATTGCAAAGCGGCCCTACCGTATGGCACCTATAGAGCATGAAGAAGTAAAGAAGACTATTGATGAGTTGCTAGCCAAGGGCTATATCCGTCGCAGCTTCTCTCCTTGGGCTTTTCCATTGTTGCTGGTAGATAAGAAGGATGGCTCAAAGAGGATGTGTGTCGATTATCGGGAGCTGAATGCAGTTACTATCAAGAACAAGCATCCACTGCCCCGTATTGAGGATCTCTTCGATTTGCTTCGAGGTGCTCGTATATTCTCGAAGATTGATCTTCGTTCGGGTTATTTTCAGCTGAGGATCCGTCCTGGGGATATTCCGAAGACGGCATTCACCTGCAAGTACGGGCTATATGAGTATACGGTCATGTCCTTCGGCTTGACTAATGCCCCGGCTTTCTTCATGCATCTGATGAACATGGTCTTCATGGATTATCTGGATGTCTTTGTGGTGATTTTCATTGATGATATTCTGATCTTCTCCAAGACAGAAGAAGAGCATGAGGAGCATCTGAGACTCGTGTTGCAGAGATTGAGAGAGCATCAGCTGTATGCCAAGTTCAGCAAGTGCGAGTTCTGGATTGACGAGGTTCCATTCCTCGGTCATGTTATCTCTCAGGGAGGCATTGCTGTTGATCCGAGCAAGGTGAAAGATGTGCTCGAGTGGGAGACACCGCAGACAGTAAAGGAAGTCAGGTCTTTCTTGGGCTTAGCAGGATATTATCGGAGGTTCATTGAGAATTTCTCCAAGATCGCGAAGCCCTTGACTTCCTTGCTAGAGAAGAATGTGACTTTTGTATGGACTGATGAGCGTCAGATGGCCTTTGATGAGCTGAAGAAAAGGTTGACTACGGCGCCAGTCCTGACTCTGCCAGACCAGACGAAGAGGTTCACGGTATATTGTGATGCTTCGAAGGATGGTCTTGGGTGTGTTCTGATGCAGGAGGGCAGAGTGATAGCTTATGCTTCACGGCAGCTACGCCGGCATGAGCTGAATTATCCTACTCATGATCTTGAGTTAGCCGCAGTTGTGCATGCTCTGAAGATTTGGAGGCATTACTTGTATGGGCAGCGGTGTGATATCTACACTGATCACAAGAGCCTCAAGTATATTTTCACGCAGAATGAGCTGAACATGCGGCAGAGAAGATGGCTAGAGTTGGTCAAGGACTATGATCTGGAGATTCACTATCATCCGGGCAAGGCCAATGTTGTAGCAGATGCTCTGAGCAGAAGAAGTTATGTCAACATGGCCGTGGCTTTCCAGATGCCTCCAGAGTTATGCGAGGAGTTCGAGCAGTTGAGTCTGGGCTTCTTGCATCATACTTCCTGTGCAGCATTTGAAGCAGTACCGACTCTAGAGTCAGAGATCAGGCAGCATCAGAAAGATGATGAGAAGCTGCAGGAGATTCGTGAGTTGCTTAAGAAGGGCAAGGCTCCTCATTTCAGAGAGGATGATCAGGGTACCTTGTGGTACAAGAACCGGATCTGCGTGCCTGATGTGCATGATCTCCGGAAGTTGATTCTGAGTGAGGCCCATGATACAGCATACTCTATTCATCCGGGCAGCACGAAGATGTATTATGATCTGAAGGAACGTTTCTGGTGGTATGGGATGAAGCGTTCAGTGGCAGAGTACGTGGCTATTTGTGACACCTGTCAGCGTGTCAAGGCTGAGCATCAGAGGCCAGCAGGTCTATTACAGCCTTTGAAGATTCCAGAGTGGAAATGGGAGGAAATCACTATGGACTTCATTGTTGGATTGCCTCGTACTCAGAAAGGGTACAACTCTATTTGGGTAGTAGTGGATCGTCTGACGAAGGTTGCTCACTTCATTCCAGTGAACACCACTTACTCCGGAGCTAGACTTGCAGAGTTGTACATCTCTCGGATTGTCTGTTTGCATGGTGTGCCAAAGAAGATCATATCTGACAGAGGGTCTCAGTTCACTTCTCGGTTCTGGGAGCAGCTCCATGATTCGTTGGATACGAAGCTGCGTTTCAGTACAGCTTATCACCCTCAGACAGATGGGCAGACAGAGAGAACCAACCAAGTGTTGGAGGATATGCTGAGAGCTTGTGCTATTCAGTATGGTACTAGTTGGGATAAGTGCCTGTCATTTGCTGAGTTCTCATATAACAACAGCTATCAGGCCAGTCTAAAGAAGTCCCCATTTGAGGCATTGTATGGCAGAAAATGCAGGACTCCTCTCTATTGGGATCAGATTGGTGAAAAGCAGCTCTTCGGTCCTGAGATCATAGATGATGCAGAGCAGATGGTTCAGGCTGTGCGAGAAAATCTGAGGATTGCACAGAGCAGACAGAAGAGCTATGCAGATGGCAAACGGAGAGACCTGACTTTCAGTGTCGGTGATTATGTGTATCTGAAGGTGTCTCCGATGAGAGGAATCCGCAGATTTAATGTCAAAGGGAAGTTAGCACCTCGGTATGTGGGGCCATTCAAGGTGCTAGAGCGGAAAGGCGAAGTTGCTTATCGCCTGGAGTTACCTCTCAGCCTCTCAGGAGTTCATGATGTCTTCCATATATCTCAGCTGAAGAGGTGTCTGCGAGTACCCGAGGAGCAGGCACCCCTGGATGGAGTCGATGTTCAGGAAGATCTGACTTATACTGAGCATCCGGTGAAGATTCTGGAGACATCAGAAAGGGTTACTCGGAACAAGCGCATCAGGATGTGCAGAGTTCAGTGGAGTCACCACAGTGAAGCTGAGGCTACTTGGGAGCGAGAAGATGAGCTAAAGGAGACGTATCCAGATCTCTTTGCTAGCCAGCCCAGCTAAATCTCGGGACGAGATTTCTTTAAGGGGGTAGGGTCTGTAACACCCTAATTTAAATTTCAGCATTTATTAATAAATTTAATTGGCTTTAGTTAAATTTTCTAAGGTTTATTGTGTTTAGTTGGCATTTAATCTAATTTTTGTTCCTTAATTAATTAAAATTTATCATAGGTTTAAATTTTGTGTTGCATTCATGCCGGTGCATAGTTTTTAATTGTTTGAGTGTGGGTGAATTCAAATTTTATTTGAATTCAAACTTTGATTGGTTTAGAAATAGAAATAGAAAACAAAACCCTCCACCAAACCCAAACCCCACTCTAACCCGACCCAGCTCCCCGCGGCCCAAACTTCTGCGCGGGCCCAGCAACTCTCCCGAGCCCAGCCCGGTCCGCCTCCTCCTCTCTCTCCCTTTTCACCCGGCTGGCCCAGCACGCCACCCCACTCCTCTCCCCGCGGCCCAGGTCTCCGCTTCAGCCCATCCCGCGTAGGCCGCTCGCCCAGCGCCCAAGTCGCCCTCCACTCCGCCAGGCCCACCCGCCAGCGACGCAACCCCGCTCATCCTGCTCGCCTCAGCCGCGCACGCTCCCTGCCACCTGGGCCCAAGGAGTCGGCGCCGCGCGTGCTCGCCAGCCGCTGACAGCCCGGGCCCCTCTGTCGGACTCGTCTCCCTCCCTCGCGCAACCGAAGCCGCGATCCTCGCCGAGGAATTCGCCGGCCCTTCCCTGGGCGCGCCTCCCCAAGATCCCCGCCCGGCCCTTAAATTGACCCCGCAGAGCCCCTGCGCCCTCTCATTCCGCAGCACAAGCCCTAGCCGCCGCCTTCCTTTGCTCCGCCGCGCATCCTCTCTGCACCGGTGCGGCCACACCGCTCCGTGAAGCCCCGTGCCCCGTAGACCCCCGCTTCGGCTCCGTTTTGGCACCCGGAGTTTCACCAAGAGCGTGCTCCCCGAGTCCAGCTCCGCCGCGCCGGAATTTCTCCCGTACCCCGCCATCGCAGGTGAGTTGAATTCGGGGAAATTACTCGCCGCCGCCGCATCTCAGGCCACCTGACCCCTCCTCTGACTTCACAGGACGCTCACACACCGACCCGCGGACCAGGACGACCGGAGCTGCAGTCCAGTGACCCCGCCGTCTAGCTCCGCCCGGACCTCGCCGCCGGTCCGCAACGCCAACGCCCTTCACGGCCTCCCTGCTCGCCCAGACCCCCTAGGTGAGCATCAGTGCTCTCTTCCCCTCCTTTTGCGCTGGTTGTCGAGACCCTTCGGTCCTTTCCGAGCCCAGAACGCCGAACGGCGCAGCGCCGCCGTGCGCAGGGCCGCCGTCGCCCTCGCCTTCCCCACTCCGGGGCTTCCCGAGATCCAAGAAGACCCCAGGTGGACTACGCATGGCGCGTAGTCCATCCTAGGCCAGACCGCGTGCCAATTGGAGCCCGGGAACGCCGGAATCGCGTGCTCCGGCGAGCCTAGCGCCCCGCCACCGCGAGCAGGGTCGCCGGCGGTGACACGCTGCCGCCCCCACGCGCCCAAACCCTCCCAGCGCCCGATCTCGGATGGACGGCCGAGATTAGAACGGCGCCCCTTTGATCCTAGCCATCAGATCTGGATCTGACGGTCCAGATCTGAGCGTACCGGTTCGGCCGGTACTTTTTGCTAAAGAGTCCCTGGACTCTCTGCTAATCAACCCGCAGTCCAGGCGCTTTCAAAAATAATTACGGTTGGGCCCAGTTTTTAGCAGATAACCCCCTGGCTTTTCTCAGAATAGAACCCGCCGTCCAGTTAGGGTCCTTTTACGCGTTGGCCCTCGGATCTTTCTGGTTTTTGCGTTTTAGTCCCTGGTTTTTGTAGAAAAGCCCCTGGAACTTCAGTTTTCTTACAAATAAGCCCCTAGAACTTGTTTTAGGCCTAGTTTACGCGTTTTAGCTCCGTTTTTAGCGTTCTTTATATCCACGCGATCGTTGTAACGCGTAGAATGGTTCTAGAGTAGTTTTGTGTGCTGTTTTTATGTAATGATGTACTGTTTCTTAGTTTTTGTTAATGTTTGCCTGTATGCTTATTTTGTGCATTGTTTTGGCCATGTGTTCGTGAGTAGACGCTGATCCAGTTGAGGAGCCTCAGTACCAGTACCCGGAGCAGCCGTCTTCGGAGCACTTTGAGCAGCAGCAGGAGCAGTACGAGGAAGGCAAGTATAACATGAACAACCTATCACCTTTAAATTCAATTTCATACTGCATTTTAATACTGTATGCCTTTAAGGATTTCCTAGCCAGTTTATATCCTTTATATATACCTTTGGGTTGCATTTTGGTTAGTTGTGCTAGGTTGCTGCGCCATAACACACTCTGGTCCTTTTTAATTAATTTGATTAATGGTTTACTTGAACTTAATTCTGAGAGTGGCACTCTGTGTGGCTTGAGTGGCTCACTTCTCGTTAAAAGATGTTTTTTTAGAAACATGGTTTAGGGGGCCAGCACGGTGCTTACTGCCTGGTTGGCCACTCTCCATAAGGACCGGTTCATAGAGCGACAACCTGGGACAACAGCGCTACCACAAGGCTAGAATGGGATAGACTTGGCGTAATAATTAGATCTTTTTGGTTTGGAGTAACTTACCTGCGGGGCAAGAGTAGTAAGCTTCAATGGTCCCTGCTCCTCCGGCTTGGTCTGTGCTTGGATTGCGCTCCTGTGCTTGTACCCCCGGAGGTGGGCCCCATCGTCGCCGACCTAACTCTCGCGGTTACGCCTTACCAACGAGATTCTTTTTAAAGGCCTCGTAGTGAGTCGCTGGCCATCTCACCTAAGGAAGTGTGATGAACAACTGGCGTAGCTCACGACTTGTGGGTAAAGATGTGCAACCTCTGCAGAGTGTAAAACTGGTATACTAGCCGTGCTCACGGTTATGAGCGGCCCAGATCCTCCTTTTGATTAGTGGAGTTATCTCCTTCCGACGAGGGAGGTGCTTCTCGGGGTTACCTTGGTGGCTTGGTTTTGGTTTGGTTCTCAGTAGTCTTATAATTAATTCTGACTAATTACTATGTAACTGGGTTAATGGTAATTCATCAACTCGTAGTAAATAGCTTTAATAAAATCTTGCCAACACTTAAAAGCTAATGCAGTTGAGTCAGCCAACCTTAGAGCCTCATAGTTTGTGTTATACTTGTTGAGTACAAGTTGTGTACTCACTCTTGCCTCTTCTCTACTTTTTCCTCTTGGCTACGCTACTGCTGCTCAGTTCCTGCCGACACGAGGGAGTTCGTCCAGCGCTACCAGGACTACGAGGACTTCTAGGTGCTTCGTCTCCCAGTCGACGTCCCTGTGGCGCCCTGCTTCAGCTTCGGAGAGCTTTTTCGTATTTTGTACTTCGCTTCCGCTGTATCAGACATTTTGTCATTATTGTAATAAATAACATTCGTATTCGCTTTATTATGTCTTTTTACGTGATATGTGCTATGATATACTGTTCATTCTGTTGTATATACGTGTGACTTGATCCTGGCACGTATATGATTGCTCGGTTTATGTTCTTTTATAAACCGGGTGTTACAGTTCGTCTCCCAGTCGACGTCCCTGTGGCGCCCTGCTTCAGCTTCGGAGAGTTTTATCGTATTTTGTACTTCGCTTCCGCTGTATCAGACATTTTGTCATTAATATAATAAATAACATTCGTATTCGCTTTATTATACCTTTTTACGTGATATGTGCTATGATATACTGTTCATTCTGTTGTATATACGTGTGACTTGATCCTGGCACGTATATGGTTGCTCGGTTTATGTTCTTTTATAAACCGGGTGTTACATCTATTGGCTGGTGAGATTAGATTAATCTTTTCCTAGTAGTATTTCTAGACTGCAACTTCCGGGTGCATCGCTGTCGTTTCATCTAGAAATACTGGTGGTAATGTTAGTCAAAGCATCATTGGTTTATGGTCCTGTTCATGGTGGATCAAAAGCCCAATGGCACTCTGTTTTCTATCGGCTTCCTAGCCGATAGCTCCTAAGCTTTATTATCATTAATTGGATAAATGTAATTCGGAGAACTGATGAGTTGATTATACTCATCAGAATATTGGAAATCGGCCTCATGGCGAACTATGCTATTATTCATTTATCATGGACGATTATTCATTTATCATGTTTTATTCTGCTGTGTTGTTATCGCTACTGGTACCAGGATGAAATCGGCATGATTGGCTGATCCCCTTTGACCTTAGAAGAATTATCTTCAACTTGTCAGTTGAATGGTCAAACTGACTAGCACGCTTGGTTTGCATTCTAAAACTTGGCAAACAGTGTCTTCAAATTCCAGTGTGTTGATTTTTGCGTCAACACCTTGCTTCACCGTGAAGTGCCACACCGCAGGCAGAAAAATTGAAGCTTGCGCAAGAGCACTTTGGTCTTGCGCACAAACTTTTGATGGTAAGTAGTCGATAACTTCGAGTACTTGTATTTGTTTTGATCGAGTAGTTAAATACTGATTTGTTGCCTTTGTACCTGCTAGGAGTTGGTGGAGTAGGGGAGCAGCCAGCCCCGGGACGACTCAGAGCTACTCGCTCTGAGGGAGCAGGTGAGCAAGCTCACGTCCGAGAAGGCTGCTCTCCAGGAGAAAAACAAGAAAAACTCCAAGGCCAAGAAAGGTTAGTGTTTGTTGTTTATACAGCAGTCGACTAGTTTGATTCGTCTGGTATTTATAAGAGTTTATTCTTTTAATCGAGTACACAGCCCTTACAAAATCATTAGAGATTGAGGAAAGCTTGGTACTCGATCTGAAGATTCTTATGTACCGAAACGTAGATGAGATTGAAAAACTCAAGAAGATTAATGTGAATTCTGACAAGGAGATGATGGAGGCTCTCCAAAAGTTGAAGGAGTTGTCAGAGTCCAATGCTGCACTGAAAAAAGAGCTTGACGAACTGAAGGTTGCTGCTCAAGCCGTGGTGGACATTGTAGAGATTCCCGAAGACAACGCAGATGAGCCTCTTTCCCTGGCAAGGAAGCTTCAAAAAGTTCCTCAGTGATTCCTGCGGTATGTCTCAGAAACCACCCGACAGCACGTGGGACATGTACTCGGGTTGGTAAAATCCTACTGGCCACATACACCACTTGATCCGCTTGGTGAAGGAGCAAAGTCAGACTGTAGTGATGATAAGTTTGATCAATATCTTACAGGGACTTCAACCATTGTGGATAGGATAGTGGAGAGCTTGAACAGGGCCTCATCTTCTTAGCTTTCTTGTGAGATTGTGATGTAGTGGGCTGCTTAGAGCCGCAAATACTCTTTGTTTAGGTACAAATACTTGGATTTGCTTTGAATATTTTCTTCTATTTAAAAGGATCACAGAATCCTGAGTAGTGTTTCTTAAAAGTATCGTAGCAATAGCGAGTACTTTATAAGCTTTGGCGGCAACGCGCCTACTCGTTCTAGTGGCAGATATAAACTATCATACCTATAGAAGTTTGCCTTGAGGGGTAGAGTTTACTCGAAAGTGTGATGAGTAGATTTGTTCTATTCCGGAAGTTTAGTGCTGACTGGTTAGGATTGAATCCCGTAGGATTAACCAAGTGGAAAAAGCACTAGAAGAAAGTAGTCAAGCCATAGCCTGAAGGAGGTTTCTTTTTAAGGAAAATGATTATTAGAGTAGTTATCCTATGAACCTGGTTGTCCGAGCAAGCGGGAGACTCTCATCAACTACTAGAAAAATGTGAAACACCCTATGAACATGGTGGCCCGAGCAAGCGGGAAACTCCCGTCAACTACTCGGGGTAGCAAGCCCTTAGTGTAACACTCTCGGTGGTCCAGGCAAGCAGGAGACTCGCATCAACTACTCTGAGTACCAAGAACATTAAGCAACAACTTGTGAACTTAGTAGTCCAAGCAAGCGGGAGACTCTCGTCAACTACTCGGGGTACCAAGAAAATGTGAGACACCCTATGAACTTGGTGGCCCAAGCAAGCGGGAAACTCCCATCAAGTACTCGAGGCAGCAAGCCCTTAGTGTAACTGTAACACCCAAAATGAACAAAGTGTTCTGCATGGGAAAGCGTAAAGTTGATAGCCAAAATTAACTTTTGTTATCCATTGCTCGAATGGAAAAATAGACACTATGGTTGCGTAGAGCTCATCGAGTACATTCTGTTTGACTATGTACATGTCGCGTTTGGACTTCGAACCAAATGGGTATAGTTTTTTTAAGTTGGTAGGTAGGCGGGCCCGTGCTACAGTACCATGAACAGTGCCCTCCAAGCCCTAATCTGTCGCCCCTCCCTAGTGCCGCCCCTCTCCCTCTCCCTCACGTCCTCTTTCTCTCACGAATAGAAGAAAAACACCTGTTGACGGTCCTTAAGTGTCATTTTCGACCGTCAACTCTTGTAGCTTTTCACCAAAATAATCACCAAACGTAGATATATGGCTTACAACTAACCATTTCCACGAGTTTTGGTGAATTGTCATCTGCAGGCACCCACATCTGTAAAAGAGGGAAAACGCAAGTGAACACGAGGAAAAATGCACAAAAGATCCACACTGAAATGTGTCACTTGCAAGGAGGGCCCACATGTCAGAGCAAACGGGGGAACCAAGGCAAATGCACCACGGGATCTTGACTTGGGCCCACAAATCAGACTCCCCGAGGAAGATAAGGATGAGAGGCGACCAGGTGGGGCTGGCCGACCCCCTGGGTCGGCCGAACCTGGCCGGCCTCCCATCCAGGTGCACTTCGATGTGGCGTGCCCCCTACTCCTCCTGATCACCTTCCATATATGCTTTTGGCGGGAACCAACCATGAAGACTATAAAAGGGGGCTCCCTCCACTTCTCACAAGACACACCATTTCATATGTGAAGGAGAAGAGTAGAGAGGCTTCACCGCTTTGTATCATTAGCCTAGGGAGTGTGTGAGGAAGGAGAGCGGAGAAGAGCCGGACTTGTCGGCATCTCTTCAGCTTTATAACTCTATGGATATGGTACATTTGGAGTACATATCCGGGTTCTTCTATACGATGAGTTCTAGTTAAGTTATTCTTTTGTTCTCATTTGTTCGCGGGTTCATCGTTCGTTCTCATAGTGGATACTCTAGAAGAGGGCCCCTGATAAAGACGGGATAACCCTGCGCAACTCTAGAGTACTAGCCAAAGGCATAGGTGTGGTGTCTGGGACTTAGATTACCTTTGTTTGTCTCGTACTCAGCTGGTATTGTGGGGTAGACGGCAGGTGGTGACAGCCCTGTCCGTCCGCTACGGAGACTGTCTGCGTGGTTAGTGCACTCCCCCCACCTGGGTACGACATAGAGCGATACCGGATATTCCTTGGCAGACCAGGGTCAGACCGATGCCTGAAGTGAGCGAGTGGAAACATTAGTGTATCTTCGCTTGAACCTATCCATAGATCAGAATCACACTACCCTAAGGTCTCTTTATCTCTTATCTTCTTTGGGGTAATCTAGTTAGAAGACAGTTACACACCCGTTCCTCGTGGAAAATATGATACCCTGAATACTCCTGGGTGAAGTGCTACAACGGTATTTACGTGCGCTTGCGGATTTCTCTGTAAGAGTTAAGAAGTACCAACAAGCATTTCTGGCGTCGTTGCCAGGGAACGGTTGCCGTAGTTGTCTTCGAACCTAGTTGCTCGTGTGTCTTTTCTTTCAGCCTTTCTTTTCTTTTGATCCTTATTCCATGGACACCCTTTCTATCCACCAACTCTCTGCTCCCTCGGGCGAGTTCTTAGAGACACCACAGTCATCCAAACCAATCACAACTTTAGGCTTTGAACTCCGCCCTGGCTTCATAGCCATGGTCCGGGAACAACCCTTCTCTGGATGTGAGCTAGAAAATCCATACCATCACCTACGAGAGTTCGAGCAAATGTGCTCTTGCTTGTCCATTGCAGGCATGGCACAAGAAACACTTCGGTGGAAGTTATTTCCTTTCTCCCTTGCTGAGAAAGCGAAATAATGGTACACCCATAATGTAGGAAAGGTAAACGGAGAATGGGAGAAATTGCGTAACAGGTTCTGTCTCGCATTCTTCCCTATTTCTCGCATCGCTTCCCTGCGTAAAGAAATCCTCGACTTTCGTCAGGATGAGGAGACCCTTGGGACAACCTGGGCTAGATTCTCACAACTCACACATGCCGGCCCAGACTTATCCATTCCTGACCATGTGCTGCTTCAGCACTTCTGGTTGGGGCTAAACAATGACACAGCCCAACAGCTTGATATCACCGCTAGGGGATCTTTCGCCTATAAAACCACTTCCGAAGGGGTGGCACTCCTGGATCATATCTTGGAGAACACCTCCTTCACAGAACCCCTCCCAGTAGTACAACCTTCAAGTCATGAGGAAGTTTCGATAGCTATGCCCGTTCACTCCTTAGTAACCCATGACGAATCATCGGTCGAGCCTTCCCCTGAACTAGAAGACCCGGAGGAGGAAGAAATCCTACCTCCAGAATTCCCGTTTAATATTGAGGAGGATATATTCTATGACTATGGAAATACCACATTATATCCCCTCCAAAAAAGGCTTCCAGTCCCTTTAAACCCATCGGGCGGTCTCGATAAGGCTTCCCTTAGAGAGACCGTAAAAAGGGTGACTGCTATCATGAGCAACGAATGGGTACAGGAAGGGGAAACATCTTCCAAAATAATCCAATTTCATGCCCCTCCTTAACCATTCCATGTTCCATAGAAGGGACTGCAGTCACGGCTCTTTACAATCCCACGGTTGGAGTAAACATTATTTCTGCTTTGTTCGCTTCTAATCGCTTAGGTGAAAGACGTGTTACTCCAACTACAAAATCCCTTAGAACTGGGCCACGTTCCACATTAAGAGGGATTGGGATTATGCACGAAGTGCCAGTTTGGCACAGGGAAACAGAGATTGGTCTAGACTTCCATGTCTTCGAAGTCCAGGACTTCGACATCTTGATAGGGCATCCCGTAGAAAAGCTCTTCCTAGATGTTCCTAATCTAGGAGAACTTCAGGTGTCTCTTGGGGGAAAACCATTCACTTTGCCTATCAGCCAAGCCAAAAACTACATGGCCGAATCTGTTCCCCAAGAAAGACCAATTGAGGAAGTGTTGGCAGTCATGCCAGAAGATGACTCTAATCCCTCCTTAGAACGAGATGCTGAACTCTTCATCCAAGAAGAGGACGACTTAGAGGAAAAACTCGAACTACCCATTCACGAGAAGCCGACACAACCTCCAAATAGAACTAAAAGTCCTTCCCGATGGTCTTCACTATGCTTTCATCAATGGTGACACACAAACTCCCGTCATCATTAGTAGTCACCTTTCCGACGAGGAGACGACTAAACTCTTAGCCGTATTAGAAAAGCATAGATCCATCTTTGGCTATTCACTCGAGGACCTAAAAGGGATCAGTCCTACCCTTTTCACTCATCGTATCCCTATCGACTCTACCTGCACACCTTCTAGGGAGCCTCAACGTAGGCTAAACAATACAATGAGAGATGTCGTTTGTGGCAGAACCACCCAAAACTACTGGGCCCGGGTGCACTGATCTTTGTTGCTAAGCAACTCTGACCCAAATTGGCACTAATCGGTAGTTCCTCGAGTGAAGCCTCGATAAAAGCCACGCTATTCCAGGATCAGCAGACAACACTCACACGAAGGTGAGCCCAGAGATTACAACACAGAACATTTCATACATCTCAGAGTGATTGCAGCGGAAAGGAAATTTATTACAAACCAGGTTCAGAATAGTAAAGTACTACATAGTTCCATCTACTCAAATTATTCAAGTCTCATTGTTCAGCGGAAGCATTAAAAGATAACTAGCGAGATAACGTGACGCATCGATAAAGCCCATACGAAAGCATCACTCAGCGGGAGGGTGATCAGCACCAGCTGAAGGGCCATCCCACTCCACAGACCAACCCGGAGGCAAGGTACACGGCCAAGTAAGACTCGCAAACAGATCCTCGAAGTTATTACCTAAAAAACAGTGCCATAAGCAAGGCTGAGTATACTAATACTCAACAAGACTGACCCATCTCCGGATATATTACAGTCCGATAACTAGACATGCAAGGATTTTTGGTTGGTGGGGTTTGTTTTGCCAAAAATGCCGCTAAGTGTTGATCCTTACTTTCAGGTTTTACTTAGCCATATTCTAGTTGGATTAACCGTTCTAAATTTGCAACTAAGTCTACACAAACATGGTAGAGCATCCATTTAATCAACCAGCAGTATTATCATCATAATGTTCCACTTGTTACTCTGTGTGACCGAAAACATTAAGCAATCTCATGCCGTGAGAGGCGGACGATTCTGAATCGGATTTCAACCTGGCCAGGGGAACCTAGACCACACGCATGGGGATCGACTTCGCTCCCGCCCACGCTACAGTTCCCCTTTCTTTCCAGTCCGTGGATCCGGAACACCTTCCCTGACTACAGAGCCCGACGTCTCTGCACCCGTACGTTGCGACAAAAATATAAACCCTACTTCTACCAAGAAGGTGCGAGATTGTTCCACTCGCCGGTCCAATCATGTACTTAAGCTTACCGATTACCATATTTCTCGGTATGTCGCTAGTACTTTCAAAAGCATAACGAAATGAGCCACACACCGCGACCTTAGCCATTTTTGACTACACCAGTGGGGTATCTCAACTACACAACCCCGCCCGTTGTCCTTATATTTCAGCAGGAAATAAAGTCAGTAAAATTCCTATTTGCTCGCGAGAGGCAGGAAACCCCTCGACTTCTACCATACCTAATTAGCATGGCAACTAGTCGAGAAAAAGATCCGGGCATCAAACATAGGTACCTAGGGATCATGCATCAAGGGTTTTCGATCAACACCTAGAAAACGTAAATGCAGAAAAGAAATTATTACAACACATTATAAATAGATAAAAGAATAATAACTCAGAAAATAAGGCATAATGCACCGGGGCTTGCCTTCCTGGGTACTGTCAGGCAGAAAAATCTCTGGGGCTTGGCCCAGGCCTTGAGATAAGTTAGCACAATTCAAATTAACCTCCTGATCAACACGAGAATCCGCGGGCACCAGTTTGTAGTCACCGTCCGCGAGATTAACCATTTCTATATGCAATGCAAGATTATGAGTTACTCATGGATAACGATTTCTTTCCTTCATGATAAAGTTGTAGTTCAACAAAAGTTAATTCAATGATGATCTCAATATTTCATTTCATGGGCAGTCATTTATGGAGTAGTGAACACAACTATGTTTCTTCATGAAAGAGTGGGGGTTTGGTTTTCATTTTCAATAATAAAACATAGCATGCTTTCACTATTTCATAACCACAAACCTACTTATGAGCTAGTGATGAAAAATTAAAGTAACACAGATCCAAACTTTAGCATCTATGGTATAAATTTCAGCATCTAACCATAAAGCAATTACCATAACTATTCATGTAAGTAGATGACTCTAATTGCTTCACCTTTTTTCACAGAACATTTGACATGGGTTATGGAGATACAATTTTTATGGGAGCATCTACAAAGAATCTACTCAGTACTGAAATTTTTCCAGATTTTATTCACTTATACAGCAGAGGTAACAAAAAGAACAAAGATAGCAAGCCATTAACTAAGATTAAACCTACAGAGAGTTATACTAGGGATATAGTTCTCAAATTTTTACCAAAGCCTATTAATGAGCTAATCATACTCCAGAAAAATTATCAAGCTTTATATCCAAAAGATAAATTAGTTATGCAATTAACTTAACAAGAGTTAGCATAAATTTCTCAAAGTTCATTTGACTAGTAATGCATGTGAACTTTTTATTATAGACAGAACATACTCTAAACAAGAACATGTCCAAAATTCATGATCAGATATGGTGTAGTTTACTCAGAACAAAAATGGTAATTCTTGCCATGAGATGCTAAGCATGATTTTTAACTAAAGCAAAACTCAGTAACTGCAGCTCAAAATTTTTAGGCAGGATCACAGAATTAAAATGAGACTTCAGAAATAAATATAGACTTTTCTAAGCAAACAAAATATATATGTTGAATTAAGTTGATTAATCAAGCATAAATCAGGGTATATATCAAATGAACTCTAATAAATCTGAAATTTATGGATTAACAAGGTTTCAGTTACACATGCATGCAGTAGAAATTCCAGAGCAAGTTCATGTATATGTTTTCTAGTATTAAAATCTTGAAAGTTAACAACAGATTAGATAATCTTGATTGTTCCAACATGATAACTGTTTTGGTTGGGTTCCATCTTTCTACTGTGAGCTTAATATTCCATCAGTGATAACATATTCAAAAATCAAGGTCGTTTGCTGAGTGGAACTTCCTGAACATGCATAGGTTAATTTTCTTATTCTTTTTCCTAGATTAAATTTGGTAGAGTTTCTGCAGATGTGACTGTTATAAAACATGTAGAACTTGTTACAAGGATTCCAGATCAGTTGAGTTTGCATTTTTATGATTTTTCTATGATTTGTTCTGCATTTTAGAATTTCACTGACAAACACTGGAATTCTTGCAGACACACCCTTGAGCGAAAAAAGAAATTACAACCGGGTCCTTCGCCGGCCTTCTCCGCCGCTGCATCTTGCCGGTGTTGTTCTGCTAGGCAGGGCTTACCGGGGCTGCACTGGGGAGGCGCGTGGGAGAGAGGAAATCGAGGAACACCTACCCTTGTAGCCGTTCGGGTGGAGGAAGGTCGGAAACGAGCTCGCCGGCGCTAATGGCGGAGAAGATGTTCGGGTCACCGGCGTTGTAGGTGAAGGAGGGGTCGGGGTAGAGGAACGTGGCGCACACGAGCACCGCGAGAGCGTGAGGATGCTCCTGGGGTAGCTCTCGTGCACGCTCTCCCTCTGGACTGGCCGGTCCGCGGTGAGCCCGAGCTCACCGGCGGCGGCGTAGAAGGGGAGCGGCGTCGGGAAAGGGTTTGGGTTCGATTCCGCGTGCTTGGAGCTCAACTGGAAGGCAGAGAAGCTTCTGGGGTGGTTGGATGGAGCAATGCGGGGCTGTGGTGGTCGGTCCGCGCGAGCTAGATCTCGCCGGCCATGGCGGACGGCGGGAGGAGGAAGAAGGAGGGGAAGCCACGCGACGGCAGGGCTCTGGGGGTACTTATAGGCCAGAGAGCACCTGGGCGAGGGGAGTGGCGTCTGGGGGAGGCTGGTTTGGTCTGGGGCGACTCAACGGCGAGCGGGCGGAGCAAGCAGGCGGCGCTGCGCATGGCGGAGCGGCGTGGCAGCTCGGGAGGGCGTCTGGGACGCGTGTTAGCGTGGGGAGGTGCCAAGGGGCGGGCCAGGTGGCGCTAGCGGGGTTCCCTGGGTCCATTTGGCCGCGGACGCGCCGTGGACGAGGTCCACCGGCGGCGTACGGCGGGCGGCGGGCGAAATAGAGCACCGGAAGGAGAGAGATGGAGGTGAGGGCATATCTGCGATTTCTAAAAGTTCAGGGACCTCTTGATAAACTAAAAATAAATCCTACTTAGAGGGCTCAAATGAAAAAGTGTTGAATACCAATTTTGCATAACTTTTCAAGATCTACAACTTTTGTGTTATGCAAATTTTCATTTGAAACTCACATTTTGAACTATTTGTAAATTTTCAAACTTGCACAAAAGGGCTTGGGTTTTATTCAGTTTTTGATTGATTTTTGGCTGAAGTTCAATTGAGCACATGGCAATTGAAGTACCTCTCATGAGCCAACTAAAAATTTGTGCACATTTTTGAATTGAAATTTGATTAGCTTTTCACTCCTTTTTCATTCTCTTTTAATTTCTTTTGTATACTTCGACTTTTATTTGACCCCCTTCTCTTTGAATTAATTGCCCACATTTTTCTTTTAAGTTTAAATGAGGTACTGTGATCTGTATTTGAGTGTACTGACACCTGAGGTGTCACAACCTACCCCCCTTAAAAAGAATCTTGCCCCGAGATTGGATGATTGAATTTAGGTAGGGAAAATGATATACCTGAGGTGGAGCTAAGAAAACCCGGATAATGTCGATTAAGATAATCTTCCGTCTCCCAGGTGGCTTCTTCTTCAGTGTGATGAGACCACTGAATTTTATACATTTTTACCACCTTTCGATGAGTACCTCTCTCTTTTTGATCCAAAATTCTGAGTGGGTATTCGGTATATGAAAGATCGGGCTCCACTAAAATTTCTTGTTGATCGATGATTTCAGTAGGAACTCGAACACATTTCTTGTGTTGGGATATGTGGAAAACATTATGGATGGCGGCGAGTCGTGAAGGAAGTCGCAAACGATAAGCCACGGGTCCACATTCTTCAATGATTTCATATGGCCCGACATAGCGAGGTGCTAGCTTACTGTAACACCCTAACTTAATTTTCCTAGTTAATAATAAATTTAATTGGTTTATTTAATTTTCTAGGATTTAATTTGCTTAGCTTGCATTTAATCTAATTTTTGTTGCATAAGTAATTAAAAAAAATTATTTTATGGTCAACATGTTTGTGCATTCATGCTGGAGCATTTTTTTTCTTTGTTTTATTTGTTTGAGTGCTAGAGTGAATTCAAATTTGAATTTGAATTCAAATAGTTTGGTTTGAATTAGAAATAGAAATAGAAAAGAGGGAAGGAAATAGGAAACCCAATCTAGCCCAGCAGCCCAAGAACCAAATCAGCTCAACCCAAAACCAAACCTGTGAACCAGCCTAGACCGGCCCAACCCGCGATCTCCCTCCTGGGCCGAGCTCCTCTCCTCCCGCACAGGCCCAACACATGGCAGCCCAGCAAGCCTCAGCACGGCCCGCTCCCACACGTCCAGCCCGCCTCCCGCGTCCCCGCTCGGACAGCCCAGCATCGTCGCTCCACCCCTCGCCGCGTCGGCCCGCTCACTCACCCCCCCCCCGCTCAGCGCTCAGCCCGGTCACTCGCGCCGCTGTTTCCCCCACTGGCCAGCCGGGCCCACTCGTCAGTCAGCTCCAGCCCGCTCGTTCCGGCCAGCGCCCGCGCGTCGCCCGCTCCGTCTCGCTGATCACCCGGGCCCACCTGTCGGATCCTCCGGCTACCTCGCGCAACGGCCGGCCCAGTCACCGCCGTGATCTCCGCCCTCGGCACGCCTGCCCAAGTTCGACCCCGCCGCCTTATAAATGCCCCCGCAGCCTCCCTGGGCTCCGCCCTTCCCCCCACAGCCGCCCACCAAACCCTAACAACGCCGCCGTACCCTCGGAGTCAGAGTAGGAGCCTGCGCCGCCGTGTTCCCGGTGCTCCCCGACGTCCCCGCCACAGCAAGCTGCCGAAGAAGATCCGCCCAGAGGCCAGGAGTATCCCCGAGGTGCAGCCGCCGAACTCGGCCACTGCATACCGGGAATTGCTGCAGCAGAGGCCCGCCGACCTCTGCCTGTGCTGCTACGATTCCGCCGCTGCACCGCACCACCGTCTACCCCGAGCCCCTGGTGAGCTTCGCCGTGGCCCTTTCTTACCGTGCACTAGTTTTAGGCGAACCTAGGACATCGCCCCCCTCTTGTTCCGCGTGAGCGACCTCGCCGGAGGCCGCAGAGCCGCCGCGGCCATGTCCTTGAGGCCCTGCACAGCACCTCGCAACCCCGGCTTCGTGTTGAACTGGCCTTACGCCTGCTACCTGAGCCTTTTGGTGCCCGAATCCAGGCCCTGCGCAGCCCACTCACCGCACACCGGCGAGACTCGCCGCCCAGGGCCGCCGTCGTCGCCAACCACCCCGCTCCGAGCCTCCCCGAATCCAAATAAACCCCCAGGAGGACTACGCATGTCGCGCACTCCCCCTACGGCCAAGCGGCAGCCCGAACGGACCCCTGGGGCGCCGGATTGGCTTTCTCCGGCGAGTTCAGTGCTGCGCCGCCACGAGATTCATCGCCGGCGGCCGCCCACCGCCGCCTCTCACGCCCCTTTTCACCCCAGCCGGCCGATCTATACCCGACGCTCCAGATTAGATCTAGGTTCCTTTAAATCTAAGTCATAGGATCTTAAACCAACGGCTCAGATCAAAACATACCGGTTCGCTGTGGTCTTTTTTCTAAAGAGGCCCCCAACTTTGGCTAAATTAACCCGCAGTCCACCGCCTTTGAAAAATAATTGCAGTTAAGCCCAAAATTTTGCACGGACCCCCCTGAGTTTTCCAGAAATCAAACCCGCCGTCCACCCTTGGCAGTTTTGCGAGTTAGACCCCAGAATTAATGTTTATTTACATTTTGGCCCTCGGTTTTAGCAGAAAAGCCCCTGGAACTTCAGTTTTCTTACAAATAAGCCCCTAGAACTTGTTTTTAGCCTAGATTACGCGTTTTAGCTCCGTTTTTAGCGTTCTTTATGTCCACGCGATCGTTGTAATGCGTAGAATAGTTTTAGACTAGTTTAGTGTGCTGTTTTTATGTATTGATGTACTGTTTCTTAGTTTTTGTTAGTATTTTCTCGTATGCTTATTATTGTGTATTGTTTGGCCATGTGTTCGTGAGTAGACGCTGAGTTACCGGAGGAGCCCCAGTACCAGTACCCGGAGCAGCCGTCTTCTGAGCACTTTGAGCAGCAGCAGGAGCAGTACGAGGAAGGCAAGTATAACATGAACAACCTATCATCTTTAAATACAATTTCATACTGCATTTTAATACTGTATGCCTATAAGGACTTTCCTAGCCACTTTATATCCTTTATATATATCCTTGGGTTGCATTTTGGTTAGTTGTGCTAGGTTGCTGCGCTATAACACACTCTGGTCCTTTTTAATTAATTTGAATAATGGTTTACTTGAACTTAATTCTGAGAGTGGCCCTCTGTGCTTCGTGCTTGGGTGGTTCACGTCTCGTTAAAATATGGTTTTTGTAGAAACATGGTTTAGGGGGCCAGCACGGTGCTTAGTGCTTGGTTGGCCACTCTCCATAAGGACCGGTTCATAGAGCGACAACCTGGGACAACAGCGCTACCACAAGGCTAGAATGGGATAGACTTGGCGTAATAATGTAACACCCGGTTTATAAAAGAACATAAACCGAGCAATCATATACGTGCCAGGATCAAGTCACACGTATATACAACAGAATGAATAGTATATCATAGCACATATCATGAATAAGATATAATAAAGCGAATACGAATGTTATTTATTACAATAATGACAAAATGTCTGATACAGCGGAAGCGAAGTACAAAATACGATAAAAGCTCTCCGAAGCTGAAGCAGGGCGCCACAGGGACGTCGACTGGGAGACGAACACCTAGAAGTCCTCGTAGTCCTGGTAGCGCTGGACGAACTCCCTCGTGTCGGCAGGAACTGAGCAGCAGTAGCGTAGCCAAGAGGAAAAAGTAGAGAAGAGGCAAGAGTGAGTACACAACTTGTACTCAACAAGTATAACACAAACTATGAGGCTCTAGGCTGGCTGACTCAACTGCCTTAGCTTTTAAGTGTTGGCAAGATTTTATTTAAGCTATTTACTACGAGTTGATGAATTACCATTAACCCAGTTACATAGTAATTAATCAGAATTATTCATACTATTACAGAGAACCAAACCGAAACCAAGCCACCAAGGTAACCCCGAGAAGCACCTCCCTCGTCGGAAGGAGATAACTTCACTAATCAAAAGGAGGATCTGGGCCGCTCATAACCGTGAGCACGGCTAGTATACCAGTTTTACACTCTGCAGAGGTTGCACATCTTTACCCACAAGTCGTGAGCTACGCCAGAGGTTCATCACACTTCCTTAGGTGAGATGACTAGCGACTCACTACGAGGCCGTTACAAAGTATCTCATTGGTAAGGCGTAACCGCGAGAGATAGGTCAGCGACGATGGGGCCCACCTCACGGGGGTACAAGCACAGGTACGCAAACCAAGCACAGACCAGCCGGAGGAGCAGGGACCATTGAAGCTTACTACTCTTGCCCCGCAGGTAAGTTACTCCAAACCAAAAAGACCTAATTAGTAAGCCAAGTCTATCCCATTCTAGCCTTGTGGTAGCGCTGTTGTCCCAGGTTGTCGCTCTATGAACCGGTCCTTATGGAGAGTGGCCAACCAAGCACTAAGCACCGTGCTGGCCCCCTAAACCATGTTTCTACAAAAACATCTTTTAATGAGACGTGAGCCACTCAAGCCACACAGAGTGCCACTCTCAGAATTAAGTTCAAGTAAACCATTAATCAAATTAATTAAAAAGGACCAGAGTGTGTTATAGCGCAGCAACCTAGCACAACTAACCAAAATGCAACCCAAAGGTATATATAAAGGATATAAAGTGGCTAGGAAATCCTTATAGGCATACAGTATTAAAATGCAGTATGAAAATGTATTTAAAAGTGATAGGTTGTTCATGTTATACTTGCCTTCCTCATACTGCTCCTGCTGCTGCTCAAAGTGCTCGGAAGACGGCTGCTCCGGGTACTGGTACTGGGGCTCCTCAGATGGATCAACGTCTACTCACGAACACATGGCCAAAACAATGCACAATAATAAGCATACAAGCAAATACTAACAAAAACTAAGAAACAGTACATCAATACATAAGAACAGCACACTAAACTAGTCTAAAACTATTCTACGCGTTACAACGATCGCGTGGATATAAAGAACGCTAAAAACGGAGCTAAAACGCATAAACTAGGCCTAAAACAAGGTTCAGGGGCTTAACTGCGAGAAAAACTAAGTTCCAGGGGGTTTTCTGCAAAAACCGAGGGCTAAAACGTAATTAAACTAAAGATCCAGGGTCTAACATGCAAAACTGCCAAGGGTGGACGGCGGGTTATAATTTAAAGAAACTTAGGGGGTTCGGTGGAAATTTTTGGGCCAAACTGCAACTAATTCAGAGTAAGGATGGACCGCGGGTTAAATCAGGGAAAGGGCAGGGGCTCTTCAGAAAAATCTACTGGCGCTGACCGTTTTGTGGTCTGTTTGACCTCGGCCCTATCAGATATCAGCCGTTCGATGCAGATCCGGTGGCTCAGGACGCGAGGCGAGGGCTGCGGTGGTGCGGGGTCGCCGGTGTGCGGTGTCCGCGGCACATCCAAAGAGCGGGTCAGGGCTCGGTGAGGCATGCCGCGGCGAGGGGCGGTCCTAGGTCGCCGGCGAGCCGTGGTAACGTGGTTCCGGCCCGAAATTGGGTCAAGCTTTGCTACGGGAAGCAACCATGCGGCACGGGTGAACTTCCATAGTACCTAACACGGCCTATGGTTTCGCAGGGCGGCGGGTCGTCCACGGCGTGGCGGCGCTGCCAAGCAACGGCGAGGAAATCCCCGCGCGCGCAGAGGGAGGAAGGAAGGGGCACAAGGGTTGGCGAGGGTCCTTACCTCCTCGTGAAGCTCCTACGGTGGTCTAATTCGGCGCGGAAGGAGCGCAGCGGCCGATCCTCGTCGGCTCGGCGGCTCGGTGGAGATCCGGCGAGGAATTCCCGTGCGTGGCGCGGGGTAGAGGGAAGAAGACGCGGCCGGTGAGGATTCCGATCCTGCGGCGGTGCTCCTGCAGCAGCTCGTGGTAGCAGCGGCACTGCAGAGTGGCCGGACCACGATAGCGCAGGGGCACGGCGAGGCCGAGCGGCGCGGGCGGCGCTGGATCTCGGCTGGGACTGCGGCTAGGGTTTAGGGCGGCGGGATGGGAGGCGTAGGGTGGCAGCGGTTGTGTTTAAAGGGGAGAGGCCGGGAATTTCGGCGTGCGTGCCCGGGTTGGCGTAGCGCTGCTATCGCGGCAGGGCCGGTGCAACGCGAGGGAAGCGGATCTTGGCATGATCCAACCCCGATGTGGCACTTCTAGAAGGAGGGAGGTGCTCCGGAGGCTGGCCTGTAGGTCCAGGCACTAGAGCGGGGGAGGCGGGGCCACGGGTCAGCGGAGAGCGGCGCCACGGAGCGGAACAGAGGCGCGGGCCGGGCGTCGCGGCGAGGAAGAAGGAGCTGCCAAGTGGGTCCGGCGCGTCAGCGAACGCAGAGACACGCGGGCGAGTGCGGTGCGGGCGAGCAACGCCGACAGGTGGGACCCGGGTGCGCAGGGAGAGATGGGCGACGCGCGAAGCGAGCTGGGCCGCGGCGCTGGACCGGGCTAGAGGCGAGCACGTTGCGCTGAGCGGAAAGGAGCGCTGACAAGTGGGGTCTGCCGGTCAGGGAAAGGGTGCGGGACGCTGGTGCGTGGGCCGCTGGGCATGCTGCTGCAGTGCGTGCGGGGGTGCTGGGCCGGGTGCGGGAGTAAGCCCATGCGGAAGAGAGCTGGGCGCGCGTGGGAGCGGGCCGAAGGGGAGAGGAGAGGGTTGGGCCGGGCTGAGGTTTGGGTTGAGTTTGGGTCCGGTTGGGTTTGGTTGTGGGTTTGTTTTTTTCCTTTTCCTTTCTAAATTCTAACCAAATACAACTAATTGAATTCAAACTAATTTGAATTCAAAACCTAACCACACAACAATAGAAAAGATGCTCCAGCATGAATGCAACACAAAAAATTAAACCTATGATAAATTTTAATTACTTAAGGAACAAAATTGAGTTAAATGCCATACTAAGCACAATAAACCTTAGAAAATTAAATAAAGCCAATTAAATTTATTGATAAATGCTGAAATTTAAAATTAGGGTGTTACAGACCCTACCCCCTTAAAGAAATCTCGTCCCGAGATTTAGCTGGGCTGGCTAGCAAAGAGATCTGGATATGTCTTCTTCAACTCATCTTCTCGCTCCCAAGTAGCCTCAAGCTTCACTATGGTGACTCCACTGAACTCTGCACATCTTGATGCGCTTGTTGCGAGTAACCCTCTCTGATGTCTCCAGAATCTTCACCGGATGCTCGGTATAAGTCAGATCTTCCTGGACGTCCACTCCATCCTAGGGGTGCCTGCTCCTCGGGTACTCGCAGACATCTCTTCAGCTGAGATATATGGAAGACATCATGAACTTCCTGAGAGGCTGAGAGGTAACTCCAGGCGATAAGCAACTTCGCCTTTCCGCTCTAGCACCTTGAATGGCCCCACATACCGAGGTGCTAACTTCCCTTTGACATTAAATCTGCGGATTCCTCTCATCGGAGACACCTTCAGGTATACATAATCACCAACACTGAAAGTCAGGTCTCTCCGCTTGCCATCAGCATAGCTCTTCTGTCTGCTCTGTGCAATCCTCAGATTTTCTCGCACAGCCTGAACCATCTGCTCTGCATCATCTATGATCTCAGGGCAAAGAGCTGCTTCTCACCAATCTGATCCCAATGGAGAGGAGTCCTGCATTTTCTGCCATACAATGCCTCGAAGGGGGACTTCTTCAGACTGGCCTGGTAACTGTTCTTGTATGAAAACTCAGCATACGACAGGCACTTATCCCAACTAGTACCGTACTGAATAGCACAAGCTCTCAGCATATCCTCCAACACTTGGTTGGTTCTCTCTGTCTGCCCATCTGTCTGAGGGTGATAAGCCGTACTGAAATGCAGCTTCGTATCCAACTGAATCATGGAGCTGCTCCCAGAACCGAGAAGTGAACTGAGACCCTCTGTCAGATATAATCTTCTTGGGCACACCATGCAAGCAGACAATCCGAGAAATGTACAACTCTGCAAGTCTAGCACCGGAGTAAGTAGTGTTCACTGGAATGAAGTGAGCAACCTTCGTCAAACGATCCACTACTACCCAAATGGAGTTGTACCCTTTCTGAGTACGAGGCAATCCAACAATGAAGTCCATAGTGATTTCCTCCCATTTCCACTCTGGAATCTTCAAAGGCTGCAATAGACCTGCTGGCCTCTGATGCTCAGCCTTGACACGCTGACAGGTGTCACAAATAGCCACGTACTCTGCCACTGAACGCTTCATCCCATACCACCAGAAATGTTCCTTCAGATCATAGTACATCTTCGTGCTGCCCGGATGAATAGAGTAAGCTGTATCATGGGCCTCACACAGAATCAACTTCCGAAGATCCTTCACATCTGGCACACAGATCCGGTTCTTGTACCACAAGGTACCCTGATCATCCTCTCTAAATGAGGAGCATTGCCCTTCTTGAGCAACTCATGAATCTCCTGCAGCTTCTCATCATCTTTCTGATGCTGCCTGATCTCTGCCTCTAGAGTCGGTACTGCCTCGAATGCTGCACTGGAGGTATGATGCAAGAAGCCCAGACTCAACTGCTCGAACTCCTCACATAACTCTGGAGGCATCTGGAAAGCCACGGCCATGTTGACATAACTTCTTCTGCTCAGAGCATCTGCTACAACATTGGCCTTGCCCGGATGATAGTGAATCTCCAGGTCATAGTCCTTGACCAACTCTAACCATCTTCTCTGCCGCATGTTCAGCTCATTCTGCGTGAAAATGTACTTGAGGCTCTTGTGATCAGTGTAGATATCACACCGCTGCCCATACAAGTAATGCCTCCAAATCTTCAGAGCATGCACAACTGCGGCTAACTCAAGATCATGAGTAGGATAATTCAGCTCATGCCGACGTAACTGCCGTGAAGCATAAGCTATCACTCTGCCCTCCTGCATCAGAACACACCCAAGACCATCCTTCGAAGCATCACAATACACCGTGAACCTCTTCGTCTGGTCTGGCAGAGTCAGGACTGGCGCCGTAGTCAACCTCTTTTTTAGCTCATCAAAGGCCCTCTGACGCTCATCAGTCCATACGAAAGCCACATTTTTCTCCAGCAAAGAAGTCAAAGGCTTCGCGATCTTGGAGAAATTCTCAATGAATCTCCGATAATATCCAGCTAAGCCCAAGAAAGACCTGACTTCCTTTACCGTCTGCGGTGTCTCCCACTCAAGCACATCCTTCACCTTGCTCGGATCAACAGCAATGCCTCCCTGAGAGATAACATGACCGAGGAATGGAACCTCATCAATCCAGAACTCGCACTTGCTGAACTTGGCATACAACTGATGCTCTCTCAGCCTCTGCAACACGAGTCTCAAATGCTCCTCATGCTCTTCTTCTGTCTTGGAGAAGATCAGAATATCATCAATGAAGATCACCACGAAGACATCCAGATAATCCATGAAGACCATGTTCATCAGATGCATGAAGTAAGCCGGGGCATTAGTCAAGCCGAAGGACATGACTGTATACTCATATAGCCCGTACTTGCAGGTGAATGCCGTCTTCGGAATATCCCCAGGACGGATCCTCAGCTGAAAATAACCCGAACGAAGATCAATCTTCGAGAATATACGAGCACCTCGAAGCAAATCAAAGAGATCCTCAATATGGGGCAGTGGATGCTTGTTCTTGATAGTAACTGCATTCAGCTCTCGATAATCCACACACATCCTCTTCGAGCCATCCTTCTTATCTACCAGCAATAATGGAAAAGCCCAAGGAGAGAAGCTGCGACGGATATAGCCCTTGGCTAGCAACTCATCAATAGTTTTCTTGACTTCCTCATGCTCTATAGGTGCCATACGGTAGGGCCGCTTTGCAATAGGAGCTGTGCCAGGCAAGAGATCAATACAAAACTCAATGGCGCGTTCAGGCGGCATACCTGGCAGATCATCCGAAAGACATCCGGGAATTCATACACCACGCGAATTCCGTCCGTGGGTCTAGCCTCCATCTGATGAAGAAATCCCGAAGGCTCTACTGCACTGATAACAACCTCTTGGCCACTGGAAGCTGATAGCAAGACTGTCCTCTGAGCACAATCTATCCGAACTCCCCACTTGGCCAGAGTCTCCATTCCTAGAATGACATCAATGCCCTTGGTGTCTAGCACCATCAGATCAGTACAGAACTCTACTCCCCTCAAAGAAACACTGACTCTCGGGCAGTAAGTGTGAGACCTCAACTGTCCTCCCGGTGAAGATACTAACAGGCACCTCTTTAATGTGCTAGTATGAATACCATGATGCTCGACAAAAGACTGAGTAATGAAGGAATGCGTAGCACCAGTATCAAAAAGCACTTGTAGCTGGATATGAATTAACCATGAATGTACCAATAACCACATTGGGAGCCTCGGCCGCTGACTCGGCCATCACGTGGTTCACCCTGCCCTGTGCTGGCGCCCTGGGCTGAGCTGGGCGTCCCTGCTGTCCCGCCTGCGCCTTCCGGGGGCAAGCGTTGGCGTAGTGCCCCGGCTGGCCGCAGTGAAAGCAGGTGCGAGGAGGTCCCTGAGCCTGCTGTCCGGTAGGAGCTGCTGGACGTGGAGCCTGCGGTGCCGATGGAGCTGGTAGAGCAGTACGAGCCGAAGGTGCCGGTAACCTCTGGCCCTGACCTGCCTGCTGCTGTCGAGGCGGGTACTGCTGCGGTGGCCTCTGCTGGTACTGCTGAGGAGGCCGGTACTGCTGCTGGTACGGCTGAGGCTGCTGGAGTCGAGGACGAGTGTTGCTGCCGGAAGCAACGGGGACAATCTTCCTCTTCTTGTCCTCCATCTCCAAGTGCTTGCGCTCAGTGTTGAGCGCGCTGTCAACTAGATGGTTGAAGTCGTCGAAGCGGAGGTTGAGCAGTGCGTACTGGAGGTAGTCCTCAAGACCCTCCATGAAGTGCTCCTGCTTCTTGCGGTCATCCGCAACATCGGCAGGGGCGTAGCGAGCCAGCTGAAGAAAACGATCACGATACTCCATGACCGACATAGTCCCCTGAATTCACAAAGACAGATAGATATCGAAAGATTAACCCAAGATTCATAAGGATAGAACAAGGGGGCATTAGCTCAAAAGAAAACGCTGAATGATTATACTTAAGATTACCTGCTTCAGTGCAAGGAACTCCTTCTGCTTCATCTTCATAACGCCCGCGGGGACGTTGTGGCTGCGGAAACGCTCCCTGAACTGGAGCCAAGTGAGAGACTCGCGGTCATGAACTGGGTGGGACTCCCACCAGTCCAAAGCTGCTCCTCGCAGCTGTCCTACTGCGTACAGAACTCGTTCACGATCATCGCACTGGGCGATGTCCAGCTGACGCTCCACTGCACGGAGCCAGTCGTCAGCCTGAAGGGGGTCGGACGTGTGAGAGAACGTCGGCGGGTGACCCCTCAGGAACTCTGCACGCCTGTCGCGAGGCTGCGGCGGTGGAGGAGGCGGAGGCTGAGTGTGAGCCTGCTGAAGAGCCTGAACCGTGTTGTTCAGGGTAGCCATCATCTGCATCTGGAGCTGGAAGTACTGCTCCGGAGTCAAAGGCGGAGGCATCGGGATCCCAGTACCCTGGTTGTTCTGACCCTGCTGCTGGCCAGAACCGGAACCGGTGCTCCTGGTGTTCACCATCTGATTTGAACAAAAGATTTCAAGAGTAAGGATATTGCAGGAATAAATTCAGATGGATATGATAACTCTTTACGGGAAAGACTCAGCCATGATAAAGTAGACAGGATAGAGTTGACTGTTTTACCCCCAACGATCTAACTCATTTTATTAATTAGTTAACTTTACATCTGAGTGATTTTCTTTAAACAAATTTAAACTACTAAGCTATGCAGTCATTCAAAAATCCAAATCAAACATGTAGCATAATAACAAGCAGACAATTTCCACAACTTAGCCGAGTTTAACATACGACTCGACTAACACAACACGTCGCAGAACGTGCTATCGTATTATTGTAAAAGGGTCACCTAGCTAACTCATGGTGGTCAGATGACTGATTCAGGCCAAATCTACGAAAACTATTCTTCAAAGTGAGAAATCAAGGCAAGACGGGTAAAAGTCAAAGAAGTCAAGGGGTATAATAGTAAAATAGTTTCAGCAGGCAAGGATTGGTGAGAAGAAGTCCTAAAACACGACCAGTTCTATCTAGGCTTCGTCCTACAGTCGATACGGCTCTGATACCACTCTGTAACACCCGGTTTATAAAAGAACATAAACAGAGCAATCATATACGTGCCAGGATCAAGTCACACGTATATACAACAGAATGAACAGTATATCATAGCACATATCACGAATAAGATATAATAAAGTGAATACGAATGTTATTTATTACAATAATGACAAAATGTCTGATACAGCGGAAGCGAAGTACAAAATACGATAAAAGCTCTCCGAAGCTGAAGCAGGGCGCCACAGGGACGTCGACTGGGAGACGAACACCTAGAAGTCCTCGTAGTCCTGGTAGCGCTGGACGAACTCCCTCGTGTCGGCAGGAACTGAGCAGCAGTAGCGTAGCCAAGAGGAAAAAGTAGAGAAGAGGCAAGAGTGAGTACACAACTTGTACTCAACAAGTATAACACAAACTATGAGGCTCTAGGCTGGCTGACTCAACTGCCTTAGCTTTTAAGTGTTGGCAAGATTTTATTTAAGCTATTTACTACGAGTTGATGAATTACCATTAACCCAGTTACATAGTAATTAATCAGAATTATTCATACTATTACTGAGAACCAAACCGAAACCAAGCCACCAAGGTAACCCCGAGAAGCACCTCCCTCATCGGAAGGAGATAACTTCACTAATCAAAAGGAGGATCTGGGCCGCTCATAACCGTGAGCACGGCTAGTATACCAGTTTTACACTCTGCAGAGGTTGCACATCTTTACCCACAAGTCGTGAGCTACGCCAGAGGTTCATCACACTTCCTTAGGTGAGATGACTAGCGACTCACTACGAGGCCGTTACAAAGTATCTCGTTGGTAAGGCGTAACCGCGAGAGATAGGTCAGCGACGATGGGGCCCACCTCACGGGGGTACAAGCACAGGTACGCAAACCAAGCACAGACCAGCCGGAGGAGCAGGGACCATTGAAGCTTACTACTCTTGCCCCGCAGGTAAGTTACTCCAAACCAAAAAGACCTAATTAGTAAGCCAAGTCTATCCCATTCTAGCCTTGTGGTAGCGCTGTTGTCCCAGGTTGTCGCTCTATGAACCGGTCCTTATGGAGAGTGGCCAACCAAGCACTAAGCACCGTGCTGGCCCCCTAAACCATGTTTCTACAAAAACATCTTTTAATGAGACGTGAGCCACTCAAGCCACACAGAGTGCCACTCTCAGAATTAAGTTCAAGTAAATCATTAATCAAATTAATTAAAAAGGACCAGAGTGTGTTATAGCGCAGCAACCTAGCACAACTAACCAAAATGCAACCCAAAGGTATATATAAAGGATATAAAGTGGCTAGGAAATCCTTATAGGCATACAGTATTAAAATGCAGTATGAAAATGTATTTAAAAGTGTTAGGTTGTTCATGTTATACTTGCCTTCCTCGTACTGCTCCTGCTACTGCTCAAAGTGCTCGGAAGACGGCTGCTCCGGGTACTGGTACTGGGGCTCCTCAGATGGATCAACGTGTACTCACGAACACATGGCCAAAACAATGCACAATAATAAGCATACAAGCAAATACTAACAAAAACTAAGAAACAGTACATCAATACATAAGAACAGCACACTAAACTAGTCTAAAACTATTCTACGCATTACAACGATCGCGTGGATATAAAGAACGCTAAAAACGGAGCTAAAACGCATAAACTAGGCCTAAAACAAGGTTCAGGGGCTTAACTGCTAGAAAAACTAAGTTCCAGGGGGTTTTTTGCAAAAACCGAGGGCTAAAATGTAATTAAACTAAAGATCCAGGGTCTAACATGCAAAACTGCCAAGGGTGGATGGCGGGTTATAATTTAAAGAAACTTAGGGGGTTCGGTGGAAATTTTTGGGCCAAACTGCAACTAATTCAGAGTAAGGATGGACCGCGGGTTAAATCAGGGAAAGGGCAGGGGCTCTTCAGAAAAATCTACTGGCGCTGACCGTTTTGTGGTCTGTTTGACCTCGGCCCTATCAGATCTCAGCCGTCCGATGCAGATCCGGTGGCTCAGGACGCGAGGCGAGGGCTGCGGTGGTGCGGGGTCGCCGGTGTGCGGTGTCCGCGGCGGAGCGCCGCCGGACTTCACCGAAATGGTGTTCCCGGGACCGTTTCGGCTCGTGTTCAGGTCGGGGAGCGAGTGTGCGCGACAGCGAACCCTCCTGGGCACATCCAAAGAGCGGGTCAGGGCTCGGTGAGGCATGCCGCGGCGAGGGGCGGTCCTAGGTCGCCGGCGAGCCGTGGTAACGTGGTTCCGGCCCGAAATTGGGTCAAGCTTTGCTACGGGAAGCAACCATGCAGCACGGGTGAACTTCCATAGTACCTAACACGGCCTATGGTTTCGCAGGGCGGCGGGTCGTCCACGGCGTGGCGGCGCTGCCAAGCAACGGCGAGGAAATCCCCGCGCGCGCAGAGGGAGGAAGGAAGGGGCACAAGGGTTGGCGAGGGTCCTTACCTCCTCGTGAAGCTCCTACGGTGGTCTAATTCGGCGCGGAAGGAGCGCAGCGGCCGATCCTCGTCGGCTTGGTGGCTCGGTGGAGATCCGGCGAGGAATTCCCGTGCGTGGCGCGGGGTAGAGGGAAGAAGACGCGGCCGGTGAGGATTCCGATCCTGCGGCGGTGCTCCTGCAGCAGCTCGTGGTAGCAGCGGCACTGCAGAGTGGCCGGACCACGGTAGTGCAGGGGCATGGCGAGGCCGAGCGACACGGGCGGCGCTGGATCTCGGCTGGGACTGTGGCTAGGGTTTAGGGCGGCGGGATGGGAGGTGTAGGGTGGCAGCGGTTGTTTTTAAAGGGGAGAGGCCGGGAATTTCGGCGTGCGTGCCCGGGTTGGCGTAGCGCTGCTATCGCGGCGGGCCGGTGCAACACGAGGGAAGCGGATCTTGGCGTGATCCAGCCCCGATGTGGCACTTCTAGAAGGAGGGAGGTGCTCCGGAGGCTGGCCTGTAGGTCCAGGCACTAGAGCGGGGGAGGCGGGGCCACGGGTCAGCGGAGAGCGGCGCCACGGAGCGGAACAGAGGCGCGGGCCGGGCGTCGCGGCGAGGAAGAAGGAGCTGCCAAGTGGGTCCGGCGCGTCAGCGAACGCAGAGACACGCGGGCGAGTGCGGTGCGGGCGAGCAACGCCGACAGGTGGGCCCGGGTGCACAGGGAGAGAGGGCGACGCGCGAAGCGAGCTGGGCCGCGGCGCTGGACCGGGCTGAGGCGAGCACGTTGCGCTGAGCGGAAAGGAGCGCTGACAAGTGGGGTCTGCCGGTCAGGGAAAGGGTGCGGGACGCTGGTGCGTGGGCCGCTGGGCATGCTGCTGCAGTGCGTGCGGGGGTGCTGGGCCGGGTGCGGGAGTAAGCCCATGCGGAAGAGAGCTGGGCGCGCGTGGGAGCGGGCCGAAGGGGAGAGGAGAGGGTTGGGCCGGGCTGAGGTTTGGGTTGAGTTTGGGTCCGGTTGGGTTTGGTTGTGGGTTTGTTTTTTTCCTTTTCCTTTCTAAATTCTAACCAAATACAACTAATTGAATTCAAACTAATTTGAATTCAAAACCTAACCACACAACAATAGAAAAGATGCTCCAGCATGAATGCAACACAAAAAATTAAACCTATGATAAATTTTAATTACTTAAGGAACAAAATTGAGTTAAATGCCATACTAAGCACAATAAACCTTAGAAAATTAAATAAAACCAATTAAATTTATTGATAAATGCTGAAATTTAAAATTAGGGTGTTACAAATAATTTGGTCTTTTTGGTTTGGAGTAACTTACCTGCGGGGCAGGGGCGGTAAGCTTCTATGGCCCTCGTGCTGAGTGGCTTCGTCTGTGCTTGGTCTGCGTACCTGTGTCTTGACGCCCACTAGACCTGCTCCATGGTCGCCGATCCACCCTCGCGGTTACTCCCTACCAACGAGATTCTTTGTAAAGGCCTCGTAGTGAGTCGCTAGTCATCTCACCTAAGGAAGTGTGATGAACAACTGGCGTAGCTCACGACTTGTGGGTAAAGATGTGCAACCTCTGCAGAGTGTAAAACTGGTATACTAGCCGTGCTCATGGTCATGAGCGGCCCAGATCCTCCTTTTGATTAGTGGGGTTGTCTCCTTCCGACGAGGGAGGTGCCTCTCGGGGTTACCTTGGTTTGGTTTGGTTTGGTTCTCAGTAGTATCATAAATTAATTTTGATTAATTACTATGTAACTGGGTTAATGGTAATTCATCAACTCGTAGTAAATAGCTTTAATAAAATTTTGCCAAGACTTAAAAGCTAATGCAGTCAGTCAGCCAGCCTAGAGCCTCATAGTTTGTGTTATACTTGTTGAGTACAAGTTGTGTACTCACTCTTGCCTCTTCTCTACTTTTTCCTCTTTGCTACGCTACTGCTGCTCAGATCCTGCCGACACGAGGGAGTTCGTTCAGCGCTACCAGGACTACGATGACTTCTAGGTGTTCGTCTCCCAGTCGACGTCCCTGTGGCGCCCTGCTCAGTTTCGGAGAGCTTTTACCGTATTTTTTTGTACTTCGCTTCCGCTGTATCAGACATTTTGTCATTAATGTAATAAATAACATTCGTATTTCGATTTATTATGTCTTATTCGTGATATGTGCTGTGATATATTGTTCATTCTGTTGTATATACGTGTGACTTGATCCTGGCACGTATATGATTGCTCGGTTTATGTCCTTTTATAAACCGGGTGTTACACTTACCCTTGACTCCGAAACGTTGAATGCCTCGAGTTGGTGACACTCGTAAATAAACGTGGTCACCAACCATGAACTTCAAAGGATCCCTTCTTTTATCAAAATAACTCTTTTGCGGAGACTGGGCTACTCGGAGATTTACTTGTACTATTTTTACTTTTTCCTCAGCCTGGACCACCAATTCGGGTCCAAATATTTGACGTTCTCCAGTCTGGGACCAACTCAAAGGAGTTCGACACCATCGACCATATAAGGCCTCGAATGGTGCCATCTTCAGACTGGCCTGATAGCTGTTGTTATAAGAAAACTCAGCCAAGGATAAACATTTGTCCCAGTTCTTGTCATAATGGATCACACATGCTCGAAGCATATCCTCGAGAATTTGATTCACCCTTTCGGTCTGTCCGTCCGTCTGTGGATGGTAGGCTGAGCTTCGAATTAATTTAGTTCCGAGAGCCTCTTGGAGCTGCACCAAAAACCTTGCCACAAACTGAGGATCACGATCCGAGATAATCGTTTTGGGTACACCGTGTAGACAGACAATCCGATCGATATAGATTTCGGCATATTTCTTGGCTCGATATTCAGTATGCACTGGAATAAAATGAGCGGTCTTTGTGAGCCTGTCGACAATGACCCAAATGGAATCATGATGATGAGAGGTATTCGGTAAGCCCACGATGAAATCCATACTGACATCTTCCCATTTCCAAGACGGAATTGGCAGAGGTTGGAGAGTTCCAGCAACTTTCAAGTGACTAGCTTTCACTCTCTGACATGTGTCACACTCTGCGACATATTTGGCAATCTCTCTCTTCATACGAGTCCACCAGAAATTTTGTCTGAGATCTTGGTACATCTTGGTGCTACCCGGATGAATGGAAAATTTAGAGAGATGTGCTTCGTCCAGGATTTGTTTCCGTAGCTCATGATTTTTGGGAACGACTAGGCGATCCTTGAACCACAAGATTCCTTTATGGTCCACATGGAAACACTTGTGTTTATTTTCGCCTTCCACTACTTTTTGTTTGATGATACCGACACTTTTGTCATGTAATTGTGCCATGATGGTTTTGTCATAAAGTGTCGGCTCCACCGAAATATGATTTAAAGAACCCTGAGGAATGATTTCCAATTTCAGCTTTTGCATTTCAGCAAACAATGTGTCATTATATGGCTCCACTGAAAGGCAATTGCAGTGAACCTTTCGACTGAGCGCATCGGCTACGACATTGGCTTTGCCCGGATGATAATGAACTTCCAGGTCATAATCTTTGATTAATTCCAGCCATCTTCGTTGCCTCATATTCAGCTCACTTTGGGTGAAAATGTATTTGAGACTCTTATGGTCGGTATAGATATTGCAATGAGTGCCCATAAGATAATGTCTCCAAATCTTGAGAGCATGAATAACGGCGGCTAGTTCAAGATCATGAGTGGGATAATTTAGCTCGTGTGGCCAAAGAGCTCGGGAAGCATATGCTATGACCCGATTGTCTTGCATTAGAACACAACCAAGACCAGTACCTGAAGCATCACAATAAACGTCGTAGGGTTTATTGTTGTCAGGTTGAGCCAAGACTGGTGCTGTGGTAAGATGTGCTCTCAATGTATGGAATGCTTCATCGCACTTCTCATCCCATTTAAACTTGACATCCTTCCTTAGTAGTTCTGTCATGGGTTTTGCAATTCTGGAGAAGTCCGGAATAAATCTGCGGTAATATCCCGCCAAGCCGAGAAAACTGCGAATCTGATGAACTGAAATAGGAGGTTTCCAGTCCATCACTTCTTGTACTTTGCTGGGATCAACTGAGATGCCTTCACTAGAAATAGTGTGACCCAGAAATTTGACTGTGTCCAGCCAGAATTCACACTTGGAGAATTTTGCATACAGCTTATGATCTCTGAGACGTTGAAGAACAATGCGCAGATGTTGTTCATGTTCTGCCTCATTCTTGGAATAGATCAGAATATCGTCGATAAAAACCACGACAAACTTGTCAAGTTCCGGTATGAATACCGAGTTCATGAGATACATGAAATAAGCTGGCGCATTGGTGAGACCGAAAGACATAACCAAATATTCATAGAGACCATATCTGGTTGAGAAAGCGGTCTTGGGAATATCACAAGGCCGGATTTTAATTTGATGATACCCCGAATGAAGATCAATCTTGGAAAAGGTTTTTACTCCAGCCAACTGATCAAACAGTACATCAATGCGGGGAAGTGGATATTTATTTTTGATGGTCACCGCATTGAGAGGCCGGTAATCAACACACAACCTCAGACCGTCATCCTTCTTCTTTACAAACAATGCTGGACAGCCCCAAGGTGAAGCACTTGGGCGAATAAAACCCTTGTCCAGAAGTTCTTGCAGCTGGATTTTTAGTTCAGCTAATTCTTTAGGCGGCATTCGGTACGGCCTTTTTGAAATAGGTGTTGTACCAGGCTAAAGTTCAATGACAAATTCGATATCCCGGTCTGGCGGCATACCCGGTAAATCGTCCGGGAACACATCTGCATATTCACGGACTACCGGAATATCTTCGAGACGAATATCTTTCATGGCATAGGCACAAGAGTTGTTGCATTGGTGATGAGGTAAATATAGAATCGAATGACCATGAGTTGGGGAATTTATTTCAACGGCTCGGGAAGAGATATCTAACAATACCCCATGTCTTTTCATCCAATCCATTCCCAGAATAATATCCATACCTTCTAGTGGCAATAAGATTAAAGTGGTAGGAATGGTTTTACTACCCAAACTAAGTGGCGCATTATGAACAATTTGGTTTGATGCGACTTTACCACCCGGAGTAGATATCATGAATGACCCTTTCGTGTGACAAAAATCTAACCCAACCCTTGCTCCAAATTTAGAACTAATGAAGCTATGAGATGCACCAGAATCGAATAAGATAACTGCGGGGTGATGGTTTATGGAGAATGTACCCGACATAATTGGTGCTCCCTCAGGAAGGTTAGCAAGGCTGGTGAAGTTTAGTCGGCCCTGCCTGACTTGAATGGTTTGTCTCTTGCCCTTGTTCTGATCATTTCTGGGAGAAGCCTGTTGAAACGAACATGGCACCATTTATGCCATTTCGAGTGATTTTGGTGATCGAATGACAACACAACACTTGGACTAATATGATGGTTAAGATGACCATTCTCAGGCTTTTAGGTTCAAGTGATGACAAAGAGAAAAAGAAAATAGGCTTTCGGATCAGGAGCACCGGAAGAACCGATGCCTAAGCATCGGTGCATCCGACGCTTGTCGGAAGAACCGGCGCTATGAAGTTTGGTGCAGAAGGGAATCGAAACCAAGTCAGCCTATAGGCACCGGTTGAACCGACGGGTCAAAAAGGGGGCATCGGTGCATTGGGCGTCCTATGTTCCAGAGACGATGTCAAGACCCCAGAAAAAGATTCTTCAGCACCGGTTGAACCGGTGAAGCATCGGTGCATACCATCGGTGTAATGACGTCAGCTGTCAGGAGAAGATTCTTAAGCACCGGATGAACCGGTGATGCATCGGAACAAAGCATCGGTTCAACCTGTGGTCACTGCATCAGCTGTCAGGACTTCAACGGCTACTTCGGTTTATGAGTGATCGGAAGAACCGATGCTACCCCTGCCAGAGGCATCGGTTCTTCCGGTGATACGCAGATTTTCAGCTAACCATTGGAGCAACGGCTACAAGACTTGGTAGCCTATATATACGCCTCACCCCGGCCATTTGAAGAGTGCTGGAGTTGCTGGACATCCCACACACACCCAAGAACATCTCCAACCACCATAGAGCTTCATTGTATATCATATAGGCTTAAGCACACTTGTGAGAGTGCTTAATGCTTGTAATAGGGATTAGTTCTTGCGAGAGCTCCCTTGAGAGAAGTCTTGCTGCGGCAAGCAACTTGTGATCCGTCGTGTGACCCTCCGTCTTGGTGTGGAGTGGCAACGACACTTTGTGCGGGGGAAGAGGAGGCCCCCTCCTTGGTGGAGAAGCTCCGTAGTGGATTACAGCCGGGTGACCGAGAAAGACGGTGGCGGTGCACGAGACTCGGTGTCTTAGGGGCACTTGCCTTTGCTTGCCGGCATCGCCTTGGTGGCGAAGTGCAAGACGGTGATCGGAAGAGCCTCGGTGTCCCGTGGACGTAGGCGTTTGTGCCGAACCACGTTACATGACCGTGTCTACTCGGGAGTTTGCATCCCTCTTGCACTTACCTCTTTACTTACCGCTTTACGTTTCCGCATTTACTCTATCTTGCGTACCTTTACTTTCCTAGTTAGTTTGATTAGGATTGGTTAGGTTGCAAGTCTTTTAGGGGTAAGTAGAGAGTAGCATAGATAAACCTTAGTCATAACTAGCTTGTATAGGACGTGTTAGGTTTATCGTATGCAAGAAGTTTGAGCCCTAGGTTAAAAAGCGATTAGCGACCCTATTCACCCCCTCCCCCTCTAGGGTCGGACACCCCGGTGATCCTTACACCTGTCCTTGAGATTGTCCCGCCTGGGGGCACATCTTGGCAAAGTGCTCCGGACTCCCGCATCTGAAACAATGGTTATTGTTGTCAGGGCGAGCGGCTTGCTGAGTATTCGGCCTAAGGCCGGTCTGCTGCTGCTGAGGTGCAAATCGTGCTTGTTGAGGAAGCCCGAATCGAGTCTGCTGCTGCTGTTGAGGAGGACGAATAATCCAACACCCTGGCTGAGGGGCCTTCTGAGAGGGTGTGGGTGGGTTATTCTGCACAAGGCGATACCTCGGTGCAGAGGCACTCGAGGGTCCAGCAGGTGCCTTGCGCTTCTTTTCAGCGCGGTGTGCAGAAATAAGATCCTCCTATGAGATAGCCATATTCACCAATTCATTGAAAGAGTCCGCACTGACAAGATTTAGCCTTTCTTGTAACTTGGTGCTAAGGCCTTGACGAAAGCGTTCACGCTTCTTAGCGTCGGTATCCGCGTGATGTCCAGCATATTGACACAATTGATTGAATGCCTGGGCATACTGCACTACAGTACGAGTGCCTTGAGTTAATGCCAAGAACTCGTTGAGCTTACGGTCAAGAAGTCCAGCTGGAATATGATGAGCCCGAAAAGCTATTTTGAACTCATTCCAAATCACCACATGATCAGCTGGTAGCATCCCGTGGTAATGATCCCACCACATACGAGCTGTTCCGCGAAGCTGCTGCGCGGCATAGCGAGTCTTGTTCGCTTCTGAACAAGGAGTAGTCAATAGAGAAAACATGGACTCGATTGTGCGAATCCAAGCGTCCGCGTCCAGAGGCTCATCTGCTTTAGTAAACAGCGGAGGCTGAGTACTGAGGAAATCTTGGTAGCTCGCTTCTTGTACTTGATGAGCATGATGCCCACCCCGCGGTTGTTGCTGAGCTTGAACCAACTGCCGCATAATTTCCGTCTGGGCGGCAAGAACCTCAGCGATACCCACTGGTGGAGGAGGTGGAGGTGGATCGCCATTCCCCCCGGCTCCAAAACCACTAGGGGTACCTCGAGTTGATCCAACCATCTGAAATGTGAGTACTTTTGCATTAGGCTCAACATTATCATCATTTCAAATGGAACATACAACTCAAAATGACATGGAAGTAATAGAAATCGCTTAAATCATGTTGTGCAGCAAAACCAGTGACACGAAAATCGCTCATAACTGGAGTTCTGTACATGATATAAACTTGAAAATTTTACAGGAGATAGATAATTTGACGAGCTACAACTTTGGTAGTCATCACAAAGTCAGATTCCAAGAGTAGGTTAGTCGAAAAATTCATTTACTCCTCCTCTGGTTTTTCTGTTTTACAGAAACAGAGCTTCTGTAATTTGCGATTATCTCATGCGATACTAATCGGTTTGAGCTGAAATTTTGTGAGCATTTCCATGATGAAATTTGGAACAACTTTGGTATTCAACTTAGGAGCTAATTCAGAAAGTAAAAGAGGATAAAAATTTGAACTAGCTGCCGCATTCAGCTTTTCACAGATCACCGATATTTCACATTAGTAGCATTAGAGGTTCATTACATTACTCATCCTCTCATTTCTACTTGGTTACTTCTAACATCAGTACTAAGGGGGTTACTCAACTCTAAGTTAGCCTAGTAGCCATGATCCAAAAGTAGGCTACACTGAGAGGAGTCAACAAAAGCTAAGAAAACAACGCCTCGGTCTACATGTTGACCGATGCCTCACTCGCCGCGGGAGTGTAAACCTCAACCGGTGCGGGCTGCGGCGCCTGGTCCTTGGAGTCCATCTCCGAAACGCCCTGGATCTCCTGGGGCTCGTCCTCACCGTCCACCTGCATCTCGTCGGGTGGCGCGTGAAGGGCATCCTGCGCATGCTGTATCTCGTGGAGCTGCCCCAGGGCCTCGTCCAAGTCAAGCTGAAGGTCGTGAAACTGGTCCTCCAGGAAGTTGATCGTAGCATCACGATCCATCACCGGGTCCTGAAGCTCGTGAACCTGGCCGTGGAGCTGGGCGATAAGAGCAGCCCTGTTCTCGAGCTCGGCACCAGCTTCCTGAAGCTGCTCGTCTCTCAGCTGAACCGTCAGGTGCAAGGCCCGAGCCTGGTCCACCAACTGAGAGATGGCGTAACTCTAGTAGGTGTGAAGTCTGTAGAGACCGTCCAAGGACATCGCTGTCGTCCAGAGTGCCCCGACCGGGTCGAGGGTAGCGACCACGTCCACATGTGCCATCCGGTCAAGCCAAAGCGGGTCTGTCGGGTCAGGTGCAGGGAACAACCCGAATGCAGTCAGAACCACCTCCAGAGGGTGCGAAGAGCAAAAAGTGGTCATCGCCCTCATGGCGGTAAGCTCCCAAATGTCCAGCAGGTTGTGACCGACCATCTGAGTCACGATCGGCTCCCACCTATTGAGCGGGTGCTGCGGGATCACCATCGTCACACTGCAGCGACGAACTCCGTCCTCCACAAACTCGTGGCCATCGTAAATCGGTGGCTGGAGGTAACCGGCTGCACTCAAAAGCTCCCAAAGACGGCGAGGAAATCCGTCCTAGTGCAAGCAAGCGGAGTGCACGTGCCCCTGCGCGTCAAGCACCAGCAGCTCTTCCATCTGTCCCAACAAAAGACCGATGGATCAGCTGATGGTAAAAAAGGAATAGCTGACTCTGGATAGTGAAAGAAATTGCTAAAATGATAGATAATATGTTCCGAAAATTCTCAAAAATTTACAAAAGATCCCTATGATAATAAGGAACAATTCATCTAGTCATCACTAAGATCAATTTGTACTCCATGGGGGTGATATACTCAGGTTTTCAGGGTGACGCCAACCTGGAAAACTGGGTGCCCAGAGAGGGTGTATTTTGACCATAACTCTCAAACCAATTGTCTAAAATAATTCAAATTTTTATGGTAAGTTAATCACTTAGTTTTCTACAAATTTCATGTTGAACGATTTTTCGTTTGAACAACTTATGATGGTCGAAAAATTTCAGTTGTACAGACTGTTCAGAGTTAACAGTTTTACATAGGGTTGATCTAAAATCACAAATACCAAGCTAGAAGGCTTCAAAAATTCTCAAAGTTTTACAAGAGTTTGATAACTTAGGGAACATCATTTCGTATTACTACCCCAAGTCGATTTGAATAATTTAACAGAGGGTTAAAATTCGTGGAAACCAATTTCCCTGAATTTGCAGACTATCTAGATGCTCCTTAAGGTAGGATTTTAGCCGATTTGATTGGGATTTCTTCCTAAGATTTCTTTGTTAACCATTTTGAGGATGAATGCAGAACCTATCCGTCCTCACCAAGGAAAATAATTGCCAAGTAACCTTGGTCTTACGCAAATGACTTTGATGGCATACATATTACGTCTCTCACTATGTAGCTACTCGATATGGCTAGATAGCCTAGGATTCGATTTCGAGTTAGCGTACCTGCAGAAAATTGACAATATATAAACTGAACCTTCCGTGCCAGCACCCACGAAAGCGTTCCCATACATTACCGATCACTATAGAACCGGCATCCATACAATTACCGCCGTATGGACAACGTTAAGCATACGTCATCGAAACAACGTATTGACTGAGTACCGTCTTTGACGGGGAATTGAATTCCAATTTCGAACCATTACTCCCCATATAATCAACCGAAGTTGTTATATGGATAGTAGCTCAAGTAGGCCACTGCTTGAGCTCCAGCGTTCGGCTCGCATCACCGACGGGAAGGTCAGACTCCCTCAGCTGACTGAGTAAGCATACCTCCGCGGCGACGATGTAGTTGCAGAATTTAATTTACGGAATTTAAATACTGTAAAGTAATGTGCTGGAAGTTAGCCATACAATATAAGCCACCTGATTATACCCATATGATCCCCTAGGGCTTTACATCCTAGACTTGTCCCTGGAGATCCTAAACTCTTTCAAACACTTTAGTAGTTTTGAAGTCAAGTTTTAATTTGTTGTTTTGAAAAACCGAGGCTGCCATCTCTGGTAGGCTGTCTGCGAGCTCTTATACCAGCTGTGGCGAAACCACCCAAAACTACTGGGCTCGGGTGCACTGATCTTTGTTGCTAAGCAACTCTGACCCAAATTGGCACTCACCGGTAGTTCCTCGAGTGAAGCTTCGATAAAAGCCACGCTATTCCAGGATTAGCAGACAACACTCACACGAAGGTGAGCCCAAAGATTACAACACATAACATTTTATACATCTCAGAGTGATTGCAGTGGAAAGAAAATTTATTACAAACCAGGTTCAGAATAGTAAAGTACTACAGAGTTCCATCTACTCAAATTATTCAAGTCTCATTGTTCAGCGGAAGCATTAAAAGATAACTAGCGAGATAACGTGACGCATCGATAAAGCCCATACGAAAGCGTCACTCAGCGGGAGGGTAATCAGCACCAGCTGAAGGGTCATCCCACTCCACAGACCAACCCGGACGCAAGGTACACGGCCAAGTAAGACTCGCAAACAGATCCTCGAAGTTAGTACCTAAAAAACAGTGCCACAAGAAAGGCTGAGTATACTAATACTCAGCAAGACTGACCCGTCTCTGGATATATCATAGTCCGATAACTAGACATGCAAGGCTTTTTGGTTGGTGGGGTTTGTTTTGCCAAAAATGCCGCTAAGTGTTGATCCTTACTTTCAGGTTTTACTTAGCCATATTCTAGTTGGATTAACCGTTCTAAATTTGCAACTAACTCTACACAAACATGGTAGAGCATCCATTTAATCAACCAGCAGTATTATCATCATCATGTTCCACTTGTTACTCTGTGTGACCGAAAACATTAAGCAATCTCATGCCGTGAGAGGCGGACGATTCTGAATCGGATTTCAACCTGGCCAGGGGAACCTAGACCACACGCATGGGGATCGACTTCGCTCCCACCCACGCTACAGTTCCCCTTTCTTTCTAGTCCGTGGATCCGGAACACCCTCCCCGACTACAGAGCCCGACGTCTCTGCACCTGTACGTCACGAAAAAAATATATACCCTACTTCTACCAGGAGGGTGCGAGATCGTTTCACTCGCCGGTCTAATCAGGTACTTAAGCTTACCGATTACCATATTTCTCAGTATGTGGCTAGTACTTTCAAACGCTTAACGAAATGAGCCACACACCGCGACCTTAGCCATTTTTGATTGCACCAGCGGGTATCTCAACTACACAACCCCGCCCGTTGTCCTTATATTTCAGCAGGAAATAAAGTCAGTAAAATTCCTATTTGCTCGCGAGAGGCAGGAAACCCCTCGACTTCTACCATACCTAATTAGCATGGCAACTAGTCGAGAAAAAGATCCGGGCATCAAACATAGGTACCTAGGGATCATGCATCTAGGGTTTTCGATCAACGCCTAGAAAACATAAATGCAGAAAAGAAATTATTACAACACATTATAAATAGATAAAAGAATAATAACCCAGAAAATAAGGCATAATGCACTGGGGCTTGCCTTCCTGGGCACTGTCAGGCAGAAAAACCTCTGGGGCTTGGCCCAGGCCTTGAGATAAGTTAGCACAATTCAAATTAACCTCCTGATCAACACGAGAGTCCGCGGGCACCAGTTCGTAGTCACCGTCCGCAAGATTAACCGTTTCTATATGCAATGCAAGATTATGAGTTACTCATGGATAACGATTTCTTTTCTTCACGATAAAGTTGTAGTTCAACAAAAGTGAATTCAATGATGATCTCAATATTTCATTTCATGGGCAGTTATTTATGGAGTAGTGAACACAACTATGTTTCTTCATGAATGAGTGGGTGTTTGGTTTTCATTTTCAATAATAAAACATAGCATGCTTTCACTATTTCATAACCACAAACCTACTCATAAGCTAGTGATGAAAAATTAAAGTAACACAGATCCAAACTTTAGCATCTATGGTATAAATTTCAGCATCTAACCATAAAGCAATTACCATAACTATTCATGTAAGTAGATGACTCTAGTTGCTTCACCTTTTTGCACAGAACGTTTTACATGGGTTCTGGTGCTACAATTTTTATGGGAGCATCTACAAAGCATTTACTCAGTACTGAAATTTTTCCAGATTTTATTCACTTATACAGCAGAGGTAGAAAAAAGAACAAAGATAGCAAGCCATTAACTAAGATTAAACCTACATAGAGTTATACTAGGGATATGGTTCTCAAATTTTTACCAGAGCCTAGCCATGAGCTAAACATACTCCAGAAAAATTATCAAGCTTTATATCTACCAGATATATTAGTTATGCAATTAACTTAAGATGAGTTAGCATAAATTTCTCAAAGTTCATTTGACCAGTACTGCATGTGAACTTTTTATTATAGATAGAACATACTCTAAACAAGAACATGTCCAAAACTCATGATCAGATATGGTGTAGTTTACTCAGAACAAAATGGTAATTCTAGCCATGAGATGCTAAGCATGATTTTTAACTAAAGCAAAACTCAGTAACTGCAGCTAAAATTTTTTTGGCAGGATCACAGAACTAAAATTAGAGTTCATAAATAAATATAGACTTTTCTGAGCATAAGAAATATATATGATGAATTAAGTTGATTAATCAAGCATAAATCATGGTATATAGCAAATGAACTCTAGTAAATCTGAAATTTATGGATTAACAAGGTTTCAATTACACATGCATGCAGTAGAAATTCCAGAGCAATTTAATGTACATGTTTTCCAGTATTAAAATCTTGAAAGTTAACAACAGATTAGAGAATCTTGATTGTTCCAACATGATAACTATTTTGGTTGGGTTCCATATTTTTACTGTGAGCTTAATCTGCCATCAGTGATAATATGTTCAAAAATCAAGGTCGTTTGTTGAGTGGAACTTCCTGAACATGCATAGGTTGATTTTCTCATTCTTTTTCCTAGATTAAATTTGGTAGAGTTTCTGCAGATGTTACTGTTACAAAACTTGTAGAACTTGTTACAAGGATTCCAGATCATTTGAGTTTGCATTTTTACTATTTTTCTGTGATTTGTTCTGCATTTTAGAAGTTCACTGACAAACACTGGAATTCTTGCAGACACACCCTTGAGCGAAAAAAAAGAAATTACAACCGGGTCGTTCACCGGCCTTCTCCGCCGCTGCATCTTGCTGGTGGTGTTCTGCTGGCAGGGCTTACCGAGGCTGCAACGGGGAGGCGCGTGGGAGAGAGGAGATCGAGGAACACCTACCCTTGTAGCCGTTCGGGTGGAGGAAGGTCGGAAACGAGCTCGCCGGCGCTAATGGCGGAGAAGATGTTCGGGTCGCCGGCATTGTAGTTGAAGGAGGGCTCGGGGTAGAGGAACGTGGCGCACACGAGCACCGCGAGAGCGTGAGGATGCTCCTGGAGTAGCTCTCGTGCACGCTTTCCCTCTGGGCTGGCCGGTCCGCGGTGAGCCCGAGCTCGCCGGCAGCGGCGTAGAAGGGTAGCAGAGTCGGGAAAGGGTTTGGGTTCAATTCCGCGTGCTTGGAGCTCAACTGGAAGGTGGAGAAGCTTCTGGGGTGGTTGGATGGAGCAATGCGGGGCTGTGGTGGTCGGTCCGCGCGAGCTAGATCTCGCCGGCCACGGCGGACGTCGGGAGGAGGAAGAAGGAGGGGAAGCCGCGCGACGGCGGGGCTCTGGGGGTACTTATAGGCCAGAGAGCACCTGGGCGAGGGGAGTGGCATCTAGGGGAGGCTGGTTTGGTCTGGGGCGACTCAACGGCTTGCGGCGCGGAACGAGCAGGCGGCGCTGCGCATGGCGGGGTGGCGTGGCAGCTCGGGAGGGCGTCTGGGACGCGTGTTAGCGTGGGGAGGTGCCAAGGGGCAGGCCAGGTGGCGCTGGAGGGGTTCCCCAGGTCCATTTGGCCTTGGACGCGCCGTGGACGAGGTCCACCGGCTGTGTACGGCGGGCGGCGGGCGAAACAGAGCACCGGGAGAGAGAGATGGAGGTGAGGGCATATCTGTGATTTCCAAAAGTTCAGGGACCTCTCGATAAACTAAAAATATCTCCTACTTAGAGGGCTCAAATGAAAAAGTGTTGAATACCAATTTTGCATAACTTTTCAAGATCTACAACTTTTGTATTATGCAAATTTTTATTTGTAACTCACATTTTGAAATATTTGTAAATTTTCAAACTTGCACAAAAAGGCTTGGGTTTTATTCAGTTTTTGATTGATTTTTGGCTAAAGTTCAATTGAGCACATGTCAATTGAAGTACCTCTCATGAGCCAACTAAAAATTTGTGCACATTTTTGAATTGAAATTTGAGTAACTTTTCACTCCTTTTTCTTTCTCCTTTAATTTCTTTTGTATACTTCGACTTTTATTTGACCCCCTTCTCTTTGAATTAATTGCCCACATTTTTCTTTTAAGTTTAAATGAGGTACAGTGATCTGTATTTAAGTGTACTGACACCTGAGGTGTCACATCATTAAGAAAGAGGTCCTTAAACTCTTACACGCCGGGATCATTTATCCCATGCCACATAGCGAGTGAGTGAGCCCGGTACAAGTTGTACCAAAGAAGGGAGGTATGACGATCGTTCAAAACAGCAAAAACGAACTCATACCTCGAAGACCTGTCACGGGGTGGAGGATGTGCATAGACTATCGGAAACTTAACTCAGCCACAAAGAAAGACCACTTTTCCACTGCCCTTCATTGACGAAATGTTAGAGCGGTTGGCCAAGCATTCTTTCTTCTGTTTCCTTGATGGGTATTCTGGTTATCACCAAATTCCCATCCACCCTGATGATCAAAGCAAGACCACATTTACTTGCCCATACGGAACCTATGCTTATCGGAGGATGTCTTTCGGGCTTTGTAACGCTCCCGCAACGTTTCAGCGGTGCATGATGTCTATCTTTTCAGACATGATCGAGGAAATCATGGAAGTTTTCTTGGACGATTTCTCTGTCTATGGAAAAACTTTTGATCACTGTCTCGAAAATTTAGACAGGGCCTTGTAGCGATGCCAAGAAAAGGACCTAGTGCTGAATTGGGAAAAATGTCATTTCATGGTCCGCGAAGGCATCGTCCTTGGACACCTTGTGTCCGAGAGGGGGATTGAGGTGGACAAAGCAAAAATCGATGTTATAGAACATCTCCCACCTCTAGTTAATGTCAAGGGGATCCGTAGCTTCTTAGGTCATGCGGGGTTCTATCGCCATTTCATTAAAGATTTCTTTCATATCGCTAGACCACTTACAAACCTTTTAGCTAAGGATGCGTCCTTCGGATTCACGGATGAGTGCCTTCGCACCTTTGAAATCCTAAAAAAGGCACTCATCTCGGCTCCAATCATTCAACCCCCAGATTGGAGCCTCTTGTTCAAAATAATGTGTGATGCTAGTGACTTTGCCATTGGTGCGGTCCTAGGCCAAACCAAAGATAAGAAGCATCATGCAATTGCCTATGCTAGCAAAACTCTGACAGGAGCACAATTAAATTATGCCACTACTGAAAAAGAGCTCCTTGCAGTTGTTTTTGCTATTGATAAGTTTAGATCTTAATTGGTTGGAGCAAAGGTTATTGTTTATACTGACCATGCAGCTTTGAAATATTTGCTCACCAAGAAAGATGCTAAGCCCCGTTTGATTCGGTGGATTCTCTTACTCCAAGAATTTGACCTTGAAATAAAAGATAAAAAGGGAGTAGAGAATACTGTAGCCGATCATTTGTCACGTATGCAAGTTACTAACCTGCAGGAACCACCAATCAATGACTTCCTACGTGACGACATGCTGCTCAAAGTGACGAACTCCAACACATGGTATGCAAACATTGTGAATTTCATGGTTGCAGGTTATGTACCACCTGGGGAAAACAAGAAAAAGCTGATCTTCGAGAGCAGACGTCACCTTTGGGATCCACCGTACCTGTACAGGGTGTGTATGGATGGATTATTGAGGAGATGTGTCCCTACAGCAGAAGGGGTGCAGATCATAGAGAAATGCCATACTATAGCATATGGAGGCCACTTTGGAGCTTTCAGAATACAAGCAAAAATTTGGCAAAGTGGTTTCTTCTGGCCCACAATGTATGAAGACACCAGAGAATTTATTCGAAGGTGCCGAAGATGCCAGTTGCAGGGAGGCATCACTGCTCGCAATGCAATGCCCCTCACATACAATCTCCAAGTTGAACTGTTCGATGTCTGGGGTATTGACTTCATGGGACCATTCCTAAAGTCCCATGATTGTGAGTACATCCTGGTTGCTGTGGACTACGTCTCCAAATGGGTGGAAGCGTTACCCTGCCGAGCTGCAGACGCCAAGCATGCGAGGAAGATGTTTCATGAAATCATCTTCCCTTGTTTTGGAACACCAAGGATGGTTATAAGTGACGGGGGGTCCCATTTCATCGACAAGACCTTTTGTCGCTTCCTAGAAGAACTTGGCGCAAGACACAACATTGCTACACCCTACCACCCTCAGACCAGTGGACAGGCAGAAACTTCTAACAAGCAAATCAAGAGTATTCTGCAGAAAATGGTGAACAAAATGGGTAAAGGATGGAAGAATATGCTACCTGATGCACTTTGGGCATACAGAACAACATATAAGACCCCCATCGGCATGTCACCATATCAACTGGTCTACGGGAAGACGTGTCATCTCCCAGTTGAGCTTGAGCACAGGGCCCACTGGGCCATTAAGAAATGGAACATGGACTACAAGCTCGCTGGGAGGAATAGACAAATGCAGCTGGCAGAGTTAGAGGAATGGAGAGAAAAGGGATACCATAGTGCCAAGATATACAAGGATCGTACCAAAAGATGGCACGACAAGAGGATCAAGCCCAAGGAGTTCAAGCCAGGTGACAAGGTATTAATGTTCAATTCCAGGGTAAAACTCTTCGGAGAAGGAAAACTTCGCAGCAAATGTAAGGGCCCGTACACCGTCGTCAACACATCTTCTCACGGGGCAATCACACTCCAGGATGATGATGGTGAGTACTTTAAGGTAAATGGCCATCGGCTTAAACTTTTTCATGAACCTTTCCGATCCAGTGAAGTTTTCGATGAAATTAAGTTAGTAGATTTTGATTCTACACATCTTCTCCGTAGAAATGAAGCCCATGCACTACTTGATCACCTAGCCCATGACCTTAGAAGGCCACACGAAGAATCTGGGGCCCAGTAGAGCCCAGAGGGGGGCGGCCGAACCTAGGGGTCGGCCGGCCCACCTCGTGGCCGTTGGTGCTGAACCTTTGAAATTTAAACCCTCCAACATCCCTTTTCATGTTTCCTTGTGTGTAGACGCTGAACTTCGGAAGATTTGGCACCATTTTGATCCTCTCTTCCCTTTAAATTCATCTCCTCTCCTCTCTTTCTTCTCATTCATCCAAAGTCCAAGCACTCCACTCTTCCTCAGCCTCTTCTCACCTGCAAAGCACCATTACCATGGCCGGAAAGTCCATCATCCCGTTCATTGGGTCCGAGTCCACGTACGGACTCAGCGGCGAGCCGTCTCTAGCCAATCAAGCTCTAGCGAGTCCAGCAGTAGAAGAAGAGGCAATGCACATTGCCACAACACCGCTGGCGATCATGCCAGCGTCTGGGAGGAAGATGGAGCTGAGGAGGTGGCGACCGACCCCCTGGTTCGGCCGAACCAGGGAGGAAGCCCCTCTGCCTCCCCTTTGGCATGACGCACCGTCAAGAAGTCCACTACCCAGAGGGGCAGGGGAGGGCGCCCAGGAACTACGCCGAGGCCAACGACAGGTGAACTTCGCCCAAAGGATGTCTCCATTCGCCTCTTCGCCGACCTGATGCCTCCGATGCCCATGGAGGAAGGGATGCAACACGCCTACACCGTGAGGAACAAAAGCGGCGACGTAGTTAGCAACCATTACACCACCTCTATCACCCCCGTTAGTGACAACACTCCAAAATGCTTTAGGGTCGTAGGAGTCCGGACTCCCGAAGGGGGGTACGGTAAGGGCCTCTTTCCCGCGCTCTCCCCCAAGGAGAAGGGAGAGGCCGAATCTATTTCATCCACCCCTAAAAGGGTGAAAAGGCACCTAATGCCTCCTCCCATCACACGTCCTGGGGGGCAGTACGAGAGTGAGGATGAGAAGGTCCTAAAGGGGGCCTAAGGTCGTCCAGCTTTTGAAGACTATAGTTGCGTTAAAGAAAGAAAACCAGAAGTAGGGCGACCAACTGGCGGAGTTGTCCTTAGAGCTGAAATCAGTCAAAGACGACCTTGATACCCTCCGCCGTGGCCTCAACTCCAGGATCTCACGCCTGGAGAAGGGTAAGGACATCGCTTAGGTGTACGCCTCCACCGAGCGACAGGGCGCATTTACTTTTCATGTTTAGTTCTTGAGTTTACCTTTGCATCATGTAATAAGCGCTCTTTTCATTTCAATATAATAAAGTTTGAGCTCCCGGATTCCAATCCGGCAGAGTTCCCTTTTTATTTGTGCTATATTTTGTCTTGAGATTTTGTACAGGCACAGAAACAAGTGTGGGGGGGATGCACCTCGCAAAAATGCGACACAAAACTGACACGACTAGCACGCAAAAGAGGAGGGCGAGAGGGCCCATCTCAGGGGTGGCCGAACCCATGGGTCGGCCGGCCCCTGGTGAAGCCCACTCGACTCCACCCAGCTCCAGATCGTTGGTTTGCGTCTCCAAATCCTTAAACCTCCCTGCATTCGTTTAAATTCGATGAATTTCTTCACAGAAAAATCACAAACTCCTTATGCTTTCAAAAAAAATATAAAACCTTGCATGCATTTTATTCTTAGCTTTCTTTTTAACCTTGTGAATAAACTCCTATAGGGACCCCATGCTTTCTAAGTAATTGATCAATGAGATATGACTCGGTTTGATGGCATCATGCTCTTCCTTGCAAAAGCACTTGTTTTCTTTTTCAAAAGTTAAAATAAAGGGAAACTGTTTTCATGAATTATCATGAATTCCTACCAAAGCCAAAGACAAGTTTTCATGCTCAACATTCAAATGCTGTTTACCTTTGCTTTGAGCTTTGTCAAATTCTTCGACCCCTGTTAGAGATTTGTCATGCTCTCTTGATCAAGATCACGTACACATTCTATACTTCCACACTGGGAGATAGTCGCCACATCCATCCACAAAAAAAAGAAATCTATGACCTTGCTCTCCAAAACGACTTGGGCTATGCAAAAAGAAAATAAAAGATGTCTACCCAAAGAAGTTAGACCACATGCTCATAGAGTATGTCAAAAAAAAAAAGAAAAGATGCATACCCAAAGAAGGTATGCCACATGCTTGCAAAGGCATGTCAAAAAAAATGTTGATAGCTCACGGTTGAAAATAACAAAGGGAAAAAGAGTCAGACAAAAGGAGTTCATCCATGAATCACCAAAAATAGTCCACACACTTGCACATCTTGATCAGGTTGTATGACTCGTTTCTGCTCAGATCTTGTTTTTGACTCAGCAATACAAGCAAGGCAAACATGCCTCTCCACTCCTACCCTAAGCCCCACATAAGCCTGGGTAGATGGTATGAGAAGGACAGCAGCATCTTTGCCTTGGTGAGGATATAAAACAAAAAGAGTGATCTAGAGAGTAATTTGAGGAGCAAGGCTATCTTTCTGTTTTCAAAAATAAAAATCTCCAAGTGCTAAGCAGGAAGAGCTAAGAGCCTGAATTCTGAGTCGTTCCATTGCTCAATTACCAAAGACTACATGGTAGCCAGACAAAAATTCACAAGGATGAGAAGAAGCTTGGAATAACTTGTATGCAGGTTGAATTCAAGGAGTTGCATCCACCTTGGTCCTTCAAACATTACTCGAGGACGAGCAAAGGACTAAGTGTGGGGGTGTTGTTGACGGTCCTTAAGTGTCATTTTCGACCGTCAACTCTTGCAGCTTTTCACCAAAAATAATCACCAAACATAGATATAGGGCTTACAACTAACCATTGCCACGAGTTTTGGTGAATTGTCATCTTCAGGCACCCACATCTGTAAAAGAGGGAAAACACAAGTGAACACGAGGAAAAATGCAAAAAAGATCCACACTAAAACGTGTCACTTGCAAGGAGGGCCCACATTTCAGAGTAAATGGGGGAACCAAGGCAAATACACCATAGGATCTTGACGTGGGCCCATAGATCAGCCTCCCCGAGGAAGACAAGGACGAGAGGCGATCAGGTGGGGCCGGCCGACCCCCTGGGTCGGCCGAACCTGGCCGGCCTCCTGTCCAGGTGCACTTCGATGTGGCGTGCCCCTTACTCCTCCTGATCACCTTCCATATATGCTTTTGGCAGGAATCGACCCTGAAGACTATAAAAGGGGGCTCCCTCCACCTCTCACAAGACACACCATTTCATATGTGAAGGAGAAGAGTAGAGAGGCTCCACCTCTTTGTATCATTAGCCTAGGGAGTGTGTGAGGAAGGAGTGCATAGAAGAGCCGGACTAGTCGGCATCTCTTCGGCTTTGTACCTCTACGGATATGGTACATTTGGAGTACATATCCGAGTTCTTCTATTTGGTGAGTTCTAGTTAAGTTATTCTTTTGTTCTCATTCGTTCGCGAGTTCATCGTCTGTTCTCGTAGCAGATACTCTAGAAGAGGGCCCCTGATAAAGACGGGATAACCCTGCGCAACTCTAGAGTAGTAGTCGAAGGCATAGGCATGGTGTCTGGGCCTTAGATTACCTTTGTTTGTCTCGTACTCAGCTAGTATTGTGGGGTAGATGGCAGGTGATGACAGCCCTGTCTGTCCGCTACGGAGACAGTCTGCATGGTTAGTGCACTCCCCCCGCCTGGGTACGACAAAGAGCGATACCGGATATTCCTTGGCAGACCAGGGTCAGACCGGTGCATGAAGTGAGCGAGTGGAAGCATTAGTGTATCTTCGCTTGAACCTATCCATAGATCAGAATCACACTACCCTAAGGTCTCTTTATTTCTTATCTTCTTCGGGGTAATCTAGTTAGAAGACAGTTACACACCCGTTCCTCGTGGAAAATACGATACCCTGAATACTCCCGGGTGAAGTGCTACAATGATATTTCCGTGCTCTTGCAGATTTCTCTGTAAGAGTTAAGAAGTACCAACAACACCCCCTCTCCTCCTCATCCAGCAGCCCCAAGATTCAGGGGAGAAAGTAAAGGGAAAGGAAGGGGAAAGAGGAGAAAACGGATTAAGGAGAACGAGAGGACCAAGAAGAGGTGCACATCATCATCCTCCCCATCATTAGATCGTTGCCCCTCAAAGGGAACCCAAAGGTAAGACCCCATGGTCGTCCTCCCCTCTTTTGGATAAGTTTTATGGCTGGTATTTAGTATTTTTCGTTGGATTAGTGGGGGGGATTTAGAGATGGATAGATTCGGTAGATTCTGTTCCTAGCAGTTTTTTGTGCTCTTATTGATCTCAAAAAATATTAAACCTTTATATAAGTTGGAGAAGAGTTAGAGATCTTTACGTGGCCGCAGAGAACATCTCAATCGGATTTAAGATGAGGGAGAAACTATGGTTGGAATCTGACAGTTTTTAAGTCTCGAAATTCTGGGCAGCGTCTGTTAACATGAAGTTTAACATAACATAATGGTAGAACTTGGACTTTCTGGTAGTTATCTGAGTTGTAGATAATTTCACAAGCTTTCCAGATTGGTAAAGTTCATATTCATACGAATTTTGGAGCTTCAGTTATCACTGTTTTAGTATGGCTGTTCTGCAGGATCTGTCTGATTGTCAGATTAAGATTCACTACAAATTTACCCAATGATGATGATTGTTTCTCTACTTTTGGATAACTAGAAAGTTGTAGGTTCTGAAATTATCTTTCATGTGGCAAAATATCAGAATTATTTTCCATCAGAAATTAAGGATACAAAAAGAATAAGCTGTGTGCTGCTGTTACCCGAATCCATACGCATTTGTTTTGTTCGGTATGATGCGTTGGGGAGTAGTAGCGCTTTACTTGATGTTCGTGAATGCTTGTAAGAATGTTTGTACTGAAATCATGGTACTAAATAGGTGGTGCACCATTGGATCACGCCTAACTCACGTTCTCTTGATCTTCATCGAAGGCAAGTAAACGTAGCCGTGGTTTTGCTACAGCTTTGACTTGTTATTTATTCTGCCTACACATTAAAAAAAATCCGGAACCTTACTCAAAGCAATATTTCATTGATTTTGTATTGAATTATTCTATGAATCTAAATATGTTGTCTTATGATAAGGTGTCAGATATGTGGTTGTGTATGGCACAAATGAGCATACTTGCAGTTGCATCATATAATTGCATCATGTGCATTCTTGTTATGAGCATGTGCATCGAGCCAGGTCAGTGAGAAAGCCATATAACTATTCCGGAGTGCTCTTAAGCCAGGTCGGTGAGAAAGTTATATGACTATTCCGGAGTGCTCTTGTCGATTATGTCACCGCTTACTAGCCGCGACCGTACCGGTACAACATCGTACGTTGCCCGAGGAGGGGTATGATGCAGCTTCATACCTTGTTGGGTATGGAGGCAGTGGACATGGTATATGCATTGCATTGTGATTTATCTTTGTCATGGAAGTGTATTTTTGAGGTTGTTCTCAATTTTGTTCTGAAGTTCATAAGTGGGTTTGGTTATTTATTTATTTAATATAAGGATGATCTTCTTAAATATTTCATATTTATCTTTCCTATCATATCTCTATGTTTAAATTGTTGTCTAATGAACTTGTAGTTTAAATAACTCGTTAAAGCAGTTTGCTTGCTGAGATTTATTCTCACACCCTTTATCTTTCCAGATAATTGATTGGATGCTTTGCTTGAAGGGATGGGATTAGCAACACATCATCACATCTTTGACAATGTCACGTTATAATAATAATGGAAAAAAGTTTGTTTTGCTGTAATGGTTTTTTTAGTAGACCTTGTGTTGGTTTTTACTTGGCTTCATAAGAATGAGTGTGGATGTCTTTTGCTATTTATATTTTGTTTATTTTGCTCTTTAACTGCTATGGTTTGGTTCAACTTATATATCTTGTATGTGGTTGCTTCCGCACTTTACTCTATTTGTGGGGTTAAGCGGTTGAGTTTTTCATACTCCAACTTGTTGAAAGGGTGTTGAGTGACATCTTACCCTTTGTGGTGCCTCGGGGTGTTACAGTTGGTAATCAGAGCCTAGGTTATTGGTTCTAGACTTAAGTTGTTATGATAAAATTTGACCAACAATAAAACTTGACACACTTGCACATGTAGGAATGGGAGTTTTTATATAAAAGTGCAGTACCTTTCCTTGCTTTATCTATGTCTTGTGTTATTCATGTATTTTTGTGTTGGTGCTATTTGTGCTGTTATTTTAAATAGTAGTAAATATCTTTTCTTCAATGATATAAACATTGGAGGCTTTTGTGGTTATCGTGGCCTATAAGATCCAATAAGTTTTGAACCCTATAGAACAGATTAAGTTTGGCTTTGCAGATGGGTTGAGTGGAGGGTTAGCCGAGGGTTGGCCGTTCTTCATGTATTCTTTGCCAAGTGAGGTTGGCCGAGGGTTAGGTTGACCCAACTATTTATATTCATAGGAAATGGTTCAATGACGGATGGATTGGCCACCATGTCGTGCATTGTAACTATTTTCTCTTGATATATCAAATGGATGAGTCATTGTGTGCCTTGTCCGATAGATTGGAGTGGCGACGTTTTAGCCAAACCTTAGCCTGGTGTAGGTTTCTTTCCACTTTATTCAAAGTCCACCTTAGTGTTAGTCGTCAAGATAAGGTGATAACAGACTTGGTTGGAGTTTTGTGAGGTTGTAATTGTTTAAGTCTAGTGTTGCGCTTGGTGATAGTCTGGATGCTTAATGTGACTTGAAGTCGCAGAGGCTTTGTGGACTTGTTTGACTGGTCTATGTGTCTTAGTGGCCTTGATGGCAGCAATAAGGATCTCAGTGGTTTTGTTTTATCCTACCATAGTGGTCCAGATGATCTAATAGCAGAAGTTTATCAAATATTCTTTTATTCACATAGGATAAATGATATTTTACAATATGGTGCAAGGGACAAATTTGCGAGGATGATGACTTATAGTTGTTCCTTGGCTAGTTCCTATGCGGACAAAAGTTTTGGAGGTTGTTCAATGGTGATTTTGTCACGCTTCTTTGGTGAACCTGTCTTGGTTGACACAATGTTTCGGAAATATGATGTTATGAGCATAACCCTTAATGGTTGGTCTAGCATGGACTTTCTAGAAGGCATATACAAATGGAATAAAGATGTGATTCTATGTTGGTGTGAGTGTACAAACATACTGGCAGCTGACCTAGTGGTTCTTGTTGTTTAGTGATGCTCTCATCAAGAGAAGCTCTAAGACATTCTAGCTTTGATGTGCGAGAAAATATTATGGTGTCACTTCAGCGATTCTTCATCAGAATTAAGTTCATTGCTTTTCCCTCCTATTTTCTATGATGGATCGAGTGGAGCTAAGAAAGTGAAGCTAACTCTTAGCCTAAAGTTTTAAGTTGTAGTGGAGGTATGAATAGTTGTTCTAGGATTATTAACGAGAAGATGGAACCAGGTATTCTCAATAAGTGGATTATTTGATGGTAAGTTTTGATGTGTAGATGGATACACATGATAATTGAAGTGTTTAGTATGATTGCTATACCAAAAAGGTTTGTTCCCATGACAATAAGAGATCATGTGGTTAGAGGTGCAAGTGAAAAAAGTTAATGCTTGGATAGTGTTGTTCCAAAGGATCCATATGTGATTCCTTAGTCTTTTCTTTTTCAATGGTTGCGAAGGCGGTCAAGTGTTTTTACCATCATCTACAAGAAGTCCAAAGACAAGTTTGGAGAAGAGTTTTCTCTAAGCTTAGTTCTAACAGTATGCACTTTGTTTTGAGGCATGTCAACAAGAATGTGTTGTTATTATGCAATTTTGCCTGATAGGAAAGGGCTAACCATTATTACCATGGTTAAAAGACAAAGGATTCATCTGATGAGTTGCCATGTTTGCCTCCTAAATTGGAGCCTCTATTTAGGATTAAGTTGATTCAGGGAACTCAGCCCATCTTTAGGTCTCCATATAGGATGGTAGCCATTGAGCAAAAGGAATTGAAGAAACAGATTGGTGATCTTATAGCAAAAGGATTTATTAGACAAGTGTCTTGCTTTGACAAACTCCTATGATATTTGTGGAGAAGAAGGACAGAACAAAAAAGCTTTGTGTGCATTATAGAAGATTTAATCAGGATGGAATCATTGTTAATCCCTAGAATGTTGCTTTTGTGGTCGAGTAGGAGAGATCGACAACTACCATGGATGTTTGAAGTTTTCTTGGTCTTGCTGGTTACTATCGTTGGTTTGTTTAGGATTTTCCAACCATTGCAAAGTAGAAGACGAAGCTAACTATGAAGGACGTTCCATTTGTCTGGACTGATGATTGTCAGATAAGTTCTTATACTCTAAAGGAGAAGCTGCTGAGTGCCCCTATTTTGGTGTTGCCAGAGAGTGGCAAGCATTTCACAAGGTACATGGATGCTTCCCGTGTCGGTCTTGGTTGTGTGCTCATGTAGGAGTGTAGGGTGATCTCTTATGCATCAAAGCAATTGAGGAAGCATGAGGAGAATTATCCAACACAATGACTTAGAGTTAGCAGCATTGGGTTTTTGCATTGAAGATTTGGAGACATTATCTATATGGTGAGTCATGTGATATCTTTATAGATCATTAAAGTCTCAAGTATATTTTCACTCAGAAGGAGTTAAACTTGAGACAGAGGAGGTGGCTTGAGTTGATTAAGTACTATGATTTGACTATTCAATATCATCCTGGTAAGGCAAATGTCGTTGCGGATGCGCTTAGTAGGACTGGTGTTCCTAAGATTTGTATGTCTTTCATAGCTGACTCGGACCATATGGATATTTCTTTCTGCTATGCTGGTGTTGCCCGTGAGGAGACTCGGTTGTTGATTCAGTCACCATTGCATGAGCAGGTGCGGGTGGCACAATTACAGGATCGCTTGGTTCTAGCTATTCGCAAGCGTATTGAGACGGGGAGACCCCACAAGTTCAGTATGGAGGAGGATGGCACTATTTTTCTCAGAGGTCGGCTTTGTGTACCACAGAAAGCTGTAGTAAAGATGGAGATCTTGAGGGAAGCTCATCGCACTCCATATATGGTACATCTAGGTGAGACTAAGATGTATCAGGATTTGAAGCAAAGAGGTGGAAGCGGATGGTGGTTGACTATTGCTAAATATGTGGCTTATTGGGTATATGTTAGAAAGTGAAGGCTGGGCATCAGAGGCCAGCTGGATTGTTGAAACCATTAGAGATCCCTATGTGGAAATGGGAGAACATTACCATGGACTTTGTGGTTGGTTTACCTCGTTCCCCTAGCAGTAAGGATGCTATTTGGGTGGTAATTGATAGATTCACGAATGTTTCCCATTTTATTCCCATGAAGACTACAAATTCTGCTTCAGGATTGGTTCCCTTGTATGTCAAGGAAGTGGTAATGTTGCATGGTGTGCCTAAGTCTATTGTTTCTGATTGTGCTTCCAATTTTGTATCTAATTTTTGGAAATGCTTGTATAGTGCTTTGGGCACTTGATTGGATCTCTGCTTTTCACCCTCAGACAGATGGCCAGTTAGAGTGTACTATTCAGATATAAGAAGACTTGGTGCGATCGTGTGTCCTCTCCTAGAAGGGTAGTTGGTAAGATCACTTGCCTTTGGTAGAGTTTGCTTATAACAACTGTTATCAGGCTAGTATCAAAGTGGCTCCATATGAAGCATTGTATGGCTGCAGGTGTTTTCCCCCACTTTGTTGGAATGTCGTTGGTGAGAGGTCTTTGGTTGGTTCGCATTGGGTACAATAGACTCATGTAAGGTACGGGAGATCCGTCAGAACTTGTTGACCACTTAGAGTCATCAGAAGAGCTATGGAGATGTCAGATGAAGGGATTTAGAGTTCTTGGCTGGTGATGAGGTTCTTCTCAAAGTGTCACCAACAAAAGGTGTTGTTCATTTTGGCATTAGATGAAATCTCAGCCCGTCGTACATTGCTCCGTACATGATCACCGCTTGAGTCAGATCCTTAGCTTATCATTTGCAGTTGCCTGAGTAGATGGGTGATTTGCACCCCGTGTTCCATTCCATGTATCGATGCTGAGGAAGTATCTAAAGGATCCAAAGCAGAAGATGGATTCTGGGCCATTGACTATTCAGTAGGATTTGACTATGGAGTATCACCCAGTGCGCATATTGAATTTTCTAATCGTGTCATGCGGAACAGAACCATCAAGTATGTGAAAGTTCTATGGACTAATCAGTCAGAGCGGGAATCCACATGGGAATTGGAGGCGTAGATGCGTGAGAAATATCCCGAGCTCTTCGAGTCTGGTAAGTAATTGGTTGTTTATATGTGCTTCTTTTTCCCAATCATGCGTTAGTGATACTGAATTCAGGGATGAATTCCTTTAAGGAGGGGAGAATGTAACACCCAAAATGAACAAAGTGTTCTGCATGGGAAAGCGTAAAGTTGATAGCCAAAATTAACTTTTGTTATCCATTGCTCGAATGGAAAAATAGACACTATGGTTGCGTAGAGCTCGTCGAGTACATTCCATTTGACTATTTACATGTTGCGTTTGGAGTTCGAACCAAATGGTTATAGTTTTTTAAGTTGCTAGGCGGGCAGGCCTGTGCTACAGTGCCATGAACAGTGCCCTCCAGACCCTAAGCTGTCACCCGTCCCTAGTGCCGCCCCTCTCCCTCTCCATCTCCCTTACGTCCTCTTTCTCTCACGAACAGAAGAAAAATACCCCCTCTCCTCCTCATCCAGTAGCCCCAAGATTCAAGGGAGAAAGTAAAGGGAAAGGAAGGGGAAAGAGGAGAAAACGGATTAAGGAGAACGAGAGGACCAAAAAGATATGCACATCATCATCTTCCCCATTATTAGATCATTGCCCCTCAAAGGGAACCCAAAGGTGAGACCCCATGGACGTCCTCCCCTCTTTTGGATAAGTTTTATTGCTGGTATTTAGTATTTTTCGTTGGATTAGTGGGGGGATTTAGAGATGGATAGATTCGGCAGATTCTGTTCCTAGCAGTTTTTCGTGCTCTTATTGATCTCAAAAAATATTAAACCTTTATATGAGTTGGAGAAGAGTTAGAGATCTTTACGTGGCCGCAGAGAACACCTCAATCAGATTTTAGATGAGCGAGAAACTATGGTTGGAATCTGACAGTTTTTCAGTCTCGAAATTCTAGGCAGCGTATGTTAGCATGAAGTTTAGCATAAGATAATTGTAGAATTGGACTTTCTGGTAGTTAGCAGAGTTGTAGATAATTTCATAAGCTTTCCAGATTGGTAAAGTTCATATTCATATGAATTTTGGAGCTTCAGTTATCACTGTTTTAGTATGGCTATTCTGCAGGATCTGTCTGATTGTCAGATTAAGATTCACCTCAAATTTACCCAATGATGATGATTTTTCTCTACTTTTGGATAACTAGAAAGTTGTAGGTTCTGAAATTATCTTTCATGTGGCAAAATATCATAATTATTTTCCAACAGGAATTAAGGATAGAAAAAGAATAAGCTGTGTGCTGCTGTTACCCTAATCCATACACATTGTTTTGTTCGGTATGATGGGTTGGGGAGTAGTAGCGCTTTACTTGATGTTCGTGAATCCTTGTAAGAATGTTTGTACTGAACAGGTGGTGCACCATTAGATCACGCCTAACTCACGTTCTCTTGATCTTCATCGAAGGCAAGTAAATGTAGCCGTGGTTTTTGCTACAGCTTTGACTTGTTATTTATTCTGCCTACACATTAAAAAAATTCAGAACCTTACTCAAAGCAATATTTCATTGATTTAGTATTGAATTATTCTATGAATCTAAATATGTTGTCTTATGATAAGGTGTCAGATATGTGGTTGTGTATGGCACAAATGAGGAGCATACTTGCAGTTGCATCATATCATTGCATCATGTGCATTCTTGTTATGAGCATGTGCATCGATCCAGGTCGGTGAGAAAGCCATATAACTATTCCGGAGTGCTCTTCAGCCAGGTCGGTGAGAAAGTTATATGACTATTCCGGAGTGCTCTTGTGGATTATGTCGCCGCTTACTAGCTGCGACCGTACCGGTACAACATCGTACATTGCCCAAGGATGGGTACGATGCAGCTTCATACCTTGTTGGCTATGGAGGCAGTGGACATGGTATATGCATTGCATTGCATTGCATTGCATTGTGATTTATCTTTGTCATGGAAGTGTATTTTTGAGGTTGTTCTCAATTTTGTTCTGAAGTTCATAAGTGGTTTTGGTTATTTATTTATTTAATATAAGGATGATCTTCTTAAATATTTTATATTTATCTTTCCTATCATATCTCTTTGTTTAAATTGTTGTCTAATGAGCTTGTAGTTTAAATAACTCGTTAAAGCAGTTTGCTAGCTGAGATTTATTCTCACACCCCTATATCTTTCTAGGTAATTGATTGGATGCTTTGCTTGAAGGGATGGGATTAGCAACACATCATCACATCTTTGACAATGTCATGTTATAATAATAATGGAAAAAAAGTTTGTTTTGCTGTAATGGTTTTTTTAGTAGACCTTGTGTTGTTTTTTACTTGGCTTCATAAGAATGAGTGTGGATGTCATTTGCTATTTATATTTTGTTTATTTTCTTCTTTAACTGCTACAGTTTGGTTCAACTTATATATCTTATATGTGGTTGCTTCCGCACTTTACTCTATTTGTGGGGTTAAGCTGTTAAGTTTTTCATACTCCAACTTGTTGAAAGGGTGTTGTCTGACATCTTACGCTTTGTGGTGCCTGGGGTGTTACAGTAACACTCTCGGTGGTCCAAGCAAGCGGGAGACTCTCGTCAACTACTTGGAGTACCAAGAACTTAACTTTCGTTCTTCTCTATGACTGTTTTTGGAGTAATTTCCAAAGTTGACCGGTTAGGATAGACCTCGTTAGGACACCCAAGTGGGAAAATCTTTGAAAATATCCACAAACCTTCTTGATCTAGCGAGTAGGGTGTCTTCTTTGAAGACTGGAGTCATCTTTAAAGTTGACAGGCTAGGATAATCCTCGTCAAGTTACTCAAGTGTCGGTGTTTACCGCCAAGCCTTCTCAGTGATACCCTTAGCAGTAAGGTTTGTAGGTAGGGATCGACTGCTCTGGAACTCGATGGTGCAAGGAACACAAAGATTTAGACAGGTTCGGGCCGCGAGTTGCATAATACCCTACGTCCTGTGTGGTTGTTTGTATTGCCTTAGGTGTTGATCTCGTTTTGAGGGGGTCCCTGCCCGCCCTTATATATCCGGGGGGACAGGGTTACATGGAAAGTCCTAGCTGAGTACAGTTGGTGTCCTACTACAACACAATCGGGTAGTTTCCTTTGTATTGCAGCTAGTTCTACACTTATTCGGGTAGTTACAAGAAAGATAAGGTACATCCATGAACTATCCCTTACTCTAGAACATTCTGTGCCTATAAGCAGTCCCGCTGCTCCGGGTCTGACACAAGTGGGAAAAACTTTAAATATATCCAAAACCTACTCGAGCAAGCAAGTAGGGTGTCCTACACGAGGACTGGAGTAACTTCTAAAATAGAATGGTTAGGATAAACCCCGTCGGGTTACCCAAGTGGGACTTATTTTGGAAGTATCCATAACCTACTCGAGCATGCGAGTAGGGTGTCCTACACAAGGACTGGAGCATCCTCAAAAGTCGACCTGTTAGGATGAACCCCGTCGGGTTACCCAAGTGGGACAGACTTTGGAGGCACTCCTTAGGCTAGGCCGTGGCCTAAAAACTACTTGATAGTTGCTCTTGTGTTTGAGCAGAAATTATGTAGTGTAGAGGGGGATATAGGCCGCATGAGTGAGAGCAAAGTAGTCATAAAGAAATCAACTTAATTGAGAATTGTCGTGATTACAGGAATTGTAAAATGACAGACTCTGACTCTTAAGACCTACCCCTAGCTCATAGAAGTAGATGCTTGAGCAATGGTTTACATGACTAATCATGAAAATATTTTAAGGATGATTCTAGTTGACATGATGGTCGACTAGATTTTTGGTGAATTTTCCTTTACCAAGGGTGCTCCAAGGGCTTTGCGGAGTGTGTTGCACTCAAAGACTGTGTGAGAGCTCTTTGGGTGCATAAAGCACTTTCGTAGGAGCATTTTGTTGATCTTGTCTCCTCCAAGGGATGTTTCACCGCAGTGCTGAGTGTGGGGTTTGCCCTGAGGAAGGGTACTCGCCTGCTTGCGCTTCTTGAAGGATCCAGAGGCATGCGCTGGGATGCGATAATTGGAAGAAGGGCTATAAGCCTCAACTTCCTCATCCTCCTTTTTCCTTGAGACGATCACATTGCGTGCGTCACGACCAATGTTGATCACATTGGGGAGATCAATATTTGAATAGTTGTACTTGTCGCCCTGCTATTCTTGTCGACGGTTGGCAATGCACTGGCGCCTGAACGCCCTTTTCTGATTGAGCAGGCGACAGCGCTCGTAGAGATCCTACACCACAGGCTCCTCTTCCAATTGGATAGTAACTGTCACTGCTGGTGGAGCTGTGTTCGGGTCTTGCTTGATAGTAGTCTTGACTTCTGTGACTTCTGATGGAGTAGCTTTCATGTTGTCGGAGAGGTACTCGTCATAGTCATCAAAGTTGTAGTTGTAAAGGTTGAGGCGTTCCACGAGTCATCGTCTGATTCGTGGAGCTCAGAGATGCGAACCATGAGGATTTGTCGATAGAGATCTTCAACTACTTTGCTTCTTGGGAAGGGAGATCAGCTTGCGGAGGGCTAGGAGCCTCAGGAGGTTGAGGGCGTGTCTCTTCCCAGCGTACTATCCGCCCTTGTGGCGTCGCGTATATGACCAAGATGGTTAGGGAGTCCTGATCATACTTGGGCTTCTTAGTCGAGCTTGATTCGACTTCTTTTCTGTATTGGATCAGGTTGTCTAGTTTGTTTTCCGAGTCGTAGGAGTACTCGGAATCAGGATCGGGTAGACCTCCAATTTTGGAGAATGTATGTTTTGGATGAGCGAGAAGTGGGATGCCCATCTCCACTCGGAGGGCATTTTCGTTCATCCAATGTAGCCAGGATTGTGTAGGAGTTAGTCCTTCTAGCTCTTTAATCCAGGGTTTGTCAAAAATCGAGACATTGGATTGTTCAGGGGCTTTGGGTGCTCCCTTTTTCTTTTTAAGCTTGACTAGTTCCCAAAGGGCGTTTGGCATGTGGGGTCGATGAGCCATGGCGTCCATAAACAAGTCGACGTCATCTGACCAGTTCTCGAGATCATCACATGGTTCGAGGTTGTCGAGACTTTCCATGAACTGATCGAAATCCTGATCCAATAAGGGGTCAGAGATGTCAGTTGGTTCAGGAGTCCACTTGTGAGCAGGTTTCGGTGTGGGGTTCTAGGGTTTCCCAGAAAGTGGCGGTCCCACGCGACTAAGCCGGGGGTTTGCCCTTTCGGGTTTCCCACAGGTATTTCCTCCCGGTTTCTGCTTCTTGATTTGCAGAGTACTTTCAGCCTTATTAATGCATCGATCAACGTAGAGTCTACTCGAATGATCCCTGAGAACATGTCGCCCGACTATTTTAGTGGTGGGTTTAATGTTTCTGGGCTCTGCTGTGCCTTGGATGGGCCAAGAGCAGATTCTGCAAGCTTGATGCATCCCTCAATTAATCATCAGACCCGGTCTACTCCATCGAGTTGTTCTGAGTTGATGATCTTAGGGCATTTAATTGACTTCGATAAGCCACGTATTTTCCGAGGGTTTCAGAAAATTAAGAATTTTCAGGACCAGCGTTTGCCTCGGACTCAGGTGACTCGAGAGTTTGAGTTGGAGTCGACGCGTTCTCAGTAATGTTCGAGTTAAGCTCGAGTGGAGCTTGATCTCCGCTGAGTTCGGCAGTGTTACTAATTTCGGCAGGTTGGTTATTGGTTTTTTATTCTTCTTTTTTAGGCGTGATGAGGTGACTAGAGAAGCCGCCCGATCCATCAACCATGCAAGCCCAGGAACCAAAAACAAGGGCTGTGCCCTCAGGCACGTTGTTGGCGTCGCTTGATTTAGCCATCAAATTCACTGATGAACTCACCGAATCCACTACCTGGCGCGCCAGCTATCGGTGTTCAACGCCAAGCCTACTCAGGGATACTGTTGGCACCTACCAACGTCACCTAGCGATGACGCCAGCAGACGCCAATTTGGGGTGGCAGTATTTCATGTACCACGAATAGATCCGCAAGAGCACGGAATACCGCTGTAGCATTTTACCCGGGAGTATACCGGGGTTTCATTTATATTTCCGCGTGGAAAGCGACGAGTGAGAGAATATATAGATCAGTTGGTGACCTCTATCTAGATTGGATATTCTCATGCATAAACAGGGGTAAGATAATAACATGGTAGAAGGTAGTGTGACACACACACAAACTACTCTCTTGGATAAATAAAAGAATAAAGATTGCTTTAGGCCGGGAGCAAGGTAAAAGTCAGAGCTCGAGTTAGCTATGCTAGGCCAGCTATGTCCACACTTTCTCATTAGTTAGCTCGTCAGAGATTAAACTACACAACAGGGAGATCGCTATCCAAGTAACGGGAGGAGCCCATACACCCCGGCGACTTTACGTACCTCCTATCCCCCATACCGAATGTGGAGGATTACTAAAAGGCTCAGACAAGGCTATCACCACCTGCCGGCTACCTCTACAAACCGTGGGTATAGTTGACATCCAGCAACTCTTAGCTAATCTAGACACCATGTCTACACTAGTAAGGGATACTCTAGTGTCCCGCGCGGAGCCCCCACCCTCCGGATGGACAGACATCACACTAGAGCAATCATACGAATACTGGAGCAGTTGATAGAGTTCTAGGAACAAAAGACTAACCATCTCCAGCACAGGGCGATCATGCAATGCAAGCATTGAATAATAACACAACCATGACAAGAAGCATATACTCGATAACTTAGAATATACTTCAAGCAGATATCGGTAACCATAGTCTAATTCTATTATAAACGACCGAATATTACAAGAGAGAGCTAGAGATGAACCCATACCAAACTCTCGAGCAACTCTGGCGACTCGATGACTCCTAGACTTCTCCTAAACTCCACTAAGACTAAAGACTATGCAAGGAATGCAAGAGAGGAATTGAGAGGTGTGTGGTGAGTGTGTGTGTCCTATTCTCCACCCCCCCTTTGTATTTATAGCAGGGAGCCACAGGATGAAGCCTGCACAACCGACGTAGGGGACCAACGAGGAGGCGCCACGTGCCCTGGCCGAGGCGATGGGGCCCACGGGCCTGGTCGGCCGACCAGGTAGGTCGGTCGGCCTACCCGGGCCGCCAACCGCCCCCAACTTCTTCTAGCAGGCTGTGTGGAGCCTCCTTGTCTGATCCACGTTGGGGTTGGCCTATCTTGACTCGTTTGAATTGGGTTCTTGCATCACTTTTGGTCCATCTGAGCCTGAATCGGTGCTATGATAATTTCTGCAATTTTATGTCGGGCATAAGTGTGCTTGCAACCTGCATATTAGCTTGAAAACACAACTTGCATATTCTAAAAGGTAAAGTGTGGTTTAGGGACTTTATTGGATAAGGATGTGTGTAAGAAATGCAAACTCTCATGATTTTCTGATCAAGTTGACGCCTGGAAATGATCGTTAGTGAGCGTCAACAAGATCGCCCAAGCTGTCCTTTGCTCGTCCCGAGCAAAGTAGGACAAATCAAGTTGTTGATCAGAAAATCACTTTGACTCGTACCTTACCTGTCATGTCATAGTCTGAAGCAAAGAGATTCATCTATAAACTTAAATAAGTTGGTTAGCATACCTTCGCTCAATTACCTTACTTCCTCATGGGGCTTTTTAGCTGTCTCCTTGTCTTGGGCTATTGAGAGTTAGAGCGGTGCATAAAGTAGTACTTACTTGTTCATAGATCCGCAATCCATCTGGAGACACTTTTTTGAAAGATTTTTAAAAACATGGCAAAGCTCCCAGGATAACTCTCTCGAGGCACTCATCTTGTATTTCCTTACCAGGACAGTGTTTGCCTTTGATCTTCCCTACAAGCCTTTGTGGAGCTCAAGGTAGGATAAGAACAGGGCACACTTGTATTCTATTTATTGTAAAGTCAAAGAGAGGATCCGTGGAGAAACAAGTCATGTAATCTCGATCAAAAGGTGAAAGTGTATGAGTGGATGGATAGATGGATGAATATGATTTACTCCTTGAGGTAATGGCTTTTCTCTCTCGAATCATCCCAGTCACTCTCTCTTTTTTTTGAGACATGGTTACCCCTTTTTCTCTCTCTCTCTCTTTTTTGGGTCATGCTTCTTTGGCATGCCATCTTTTCTCTTCTTTTTGGGGCAACCATAATCTAACTTTTATTTTATTTCAGAGATGTTCTATGAGAGAGATCACCAAGGCATGGAGCATTTATAGATGTAGAGTGGATGGTGGTGCTAATTCCTAGTGTAGGAATACAGCAAATGGATGGGACGTGTACGTACTTATGATCGAGAAAGCATGAAGAATATCTCACTAGGGTCACCCAATTTGACAAAAATCAACAGAACATCAAGCAGTTTATGTATAAGGTTTTTTTCATGGAATATAGCATATGGCTCTGGTAGGACATTGCATATCGCTGGGGAACTTGCCTTTTAATTAATTTTTTTTCCGAAAATAACTCCAGACTTTAAGCATCACTAGAATAAGCTTGCATAACCTTATTTACCATATCTAAACTCACAACAACTTAGACTTGGATCAAGCATATGCAACCCACTGAACTTTTAGGTTTATTGGCAAGATATTTGTATAACCAACAAATATAAACTCAAGAGAACTCTTATTTTCAAACTAAGCACAGCAGACATGATAGTGCAAATCAAAACTCATCCTTTCAACTTATCAAAAGGGAGTTAAAACATTCTTACCGCGCATCATGGAAAAGGGAAATAAAGCAGTAAATTTTTATTTTGTTTTTGGAAGTTTTTATCAAATTTTATTGAAAGCAAATAAAGGGATACAGTTGACTTAGGGGAGGAATCTCCCCCAAGCTAGCTCTTAGTTTAGGGTCGAAAAGCAGGACCTTTCTCCATACCTGATCAGGTTGAGGTCGTTTCGTCCGTACCTGGAGAAGTAGTAGCGGTCAATGACATCTTGTTCTTCTTGCGCCACACTTTCTTGGTCTTCTTTGATGGCGTAGACGGCGCAGGAACAGGATCCTCGGATGTAGTAACCTTTGATTTACCCTTCTTCTTAGACCTTTTTGAGTTCGCTGGATCTTCTTTCATAATTGTCTTCATAAAAGGTATAAGACTATCTTTTTGAGAAGGTGTGACTTCGACTTCTTTGATTTTCTGAGGATTTGGCCCAAATTTGACCCGAATCATCAAACATTGCTCTCTCTTGGGTCGGAACTAAAATTTATCCTCTTTACCATTGATATGGAGTCAGATTTCTCTGGCCCCAACATCAATATGTGCATCTGCTGTATTGTGGAACGGCCGTCCTAGAATGAGAGTAGTCTCCTTCTGATTATCCATATCAAGTACCACAAAATCGACTGGGACGAAACAGTCCTGTACTCTCACTAGGACAACCTCAGCGATTCCTTCTAGGTGCCATACTGAGGAGTCAGCCAATTGCAACTGCATGGGTGTTGGTGTCAACTCTGTGTAGTTGAGTTGGTCGAAGACCACCTTCGGCATCACACTAACACTGGCTCCCAAATCACATAAGGCTTTGTCGAAGTTCAATGCCCCTATCGAACATCTGATCATTGAGAATCCTGGATCCTTCTTCTTCTCAGGCAATTGTTGAAGTATGGCTGCACTGCATGCCTCAGTGACCCTTGATATAACGAGCATAGGTCGGAACCTTCAGCGCATCCATCAAAGGCACATTGATGTTCACTTGTTGTATTATCTCAACAAAGCGGCTGAACTACTCATCTGTACTTGGCTTCTTTGCCCTCATAGGAAACGGCAATACTTGGGTATCATAAAATTCATGCGGAGCCGTCTTCCCTTCATGAACCTTCTCGGGTTCCTCCTCCCAAGGTGGTTCTTCTACCACCGGGCTTGCTTTCTTCCTGTTAACATGGTTAGGATAAGGCGGGTCTTGAGTAGTTTTACCTCCTCGTGTGGTTATCGCCTTAACGTTCTCCAAAGCAGGGGGCATGGTAGCAGCCACTTGAGCTAATTGAGTCTCAATCATCTTGTTGAAACTCATTTGATTCTTGATGGCAGTGGAGATTCCGTCCATCTTGGCATGGATGGTCTCCATAGATTTGTTTATAGCGGCCAACTTCTTCTGAAGTGACTCATTGATCTTCGCTTGGCCATAGACAAGATCTCTCAAGGTAGGCTGATTAGGGCCGAAAGAATTCGAATTCCCATTACCTCCTTGGTAATATGGGCGTGGTTGATTCCACCCCTGACCTCCTTGTGGACGAAACCCATTACTGCCATTGAGGGATAGAGCTTCTTCTTGGGTTTCTGGGCAATTGTCGCCCGAATGTCCAACATTCCCGCAGACCTCACACGTCATGCGAGTTTCCAAGGCTTGAAGTGTTTGCATCTGAGCCTTATCTTGGGAATAATCCTCAAATTTCTTGAGGAGGAGATCAATCTTTATAGCGAGCATGTCGGCCTCCTTGACGGAGTGCATACCTCGCTGGTGCGGTTGGAGGCGATCATCGCTCCAACCTTGGTTGGAAACCATCTTCTCGATCAATGATGTAGCTCTTTCAATGGTCAGCGAGAAGAAAGCTCCACCCGCAGCGGCATCCACATGATCATGGGATGACTGTGTCAACCCATTGTAGAAGTTCTGTAGAATGAGCCAATTATCCATTCCATGGTGCGGACACGCCAGAATATACTCCTGAAGCCTCTCCCAAGCTTCCGGAATTGACTCATTTGATGCCTGCTTAAAGTTCGAAATCCGACCACGAAGAGCATTGGTTTTGCCCGTTGGGAAGAACTTCGAGAGGAACTCCTTGGCACATTTGTCCCAAGTATCCACAGCAGCTTTGTTAGCATAAAACCATTGCTTTGCTCTCCCCAAGAGAGAGAATAGAAACAGACGGAGCCGGATTGCATCTTGCGATACACCCTTGATAACAAAAGTACTGCAGAGCTCCAAGAACTGCTGGAGATGAGCGCTGGCATCCTCACTGGCCTCGCCACATAATGGGCTGGCCTACACCATCGTAATGAGACCCGTCTTGATCTCGAAATTTTCTCCTCCGGTGTTAACCTCGGGTCCGGTCGTGACCTGGTTAGCAGACGGAGCAGAGTAATCACGGAGTGTCTTCTGGGCCATAGCTCTAGGAGCTGACGACGATGCGATGACTGGATCAACTGCCGGGAGTGATCTCCGAGGTGATATGAAACGAGCTCGCGTCCTCCTCAAAAGTGACTCTGGATCGGAATGAAAGTTTTGCGGCAAGTCGAAACCGGTCATACACTACCCTGTTTTCATATCAACAAAGACAAGAAAACAAGGCCAAGTTAGCCTGTTTAGCAAGCAAATACCGATTTCGATTTTGTTCACAACTTTGTCTATATATTTCACTCTGTGCCTTCCCCGGCAACAGCACCAAAAACGCTTGTTGGTGCCTACCAACGTCACCTAACGTGACACCCGCAGACGCCAATTTGGGGTACCAGTATTTCATGAACCACGAATAGATCCTCAAGCGCACGGAATACCGCTGTAGCATTTTACCCGGGAGTATACCGGGGTGTCATTTATATTTCCGCGGGGGAAAGCGATGAGTGAGAGAATATATAGATTAGTTGGTGAGCTCTATCTAGATTGGATATTCTCATGCATAAACAGGGGTAAGATAATAACATGGTAGGAGGTAGTGTGACACACACACAAACTACTCTCTTGGATAAATAAAAGAATAAAGATTGCTTTAGGCTGGGAGCAAGGTAAAAGTCAGAGCTCGAGTCAGCTGTGCTAGGCTAGCTGTATCTACACTTTTTCATTAGTTAGCTTGTTAGAGATTAAACTACACAATAGGGAGATCGCTATCGAAGTAACGGGAGGAGCCGTACACCCTGGCGACTTTATGTACCTCCTACCCCCCATACCGAACGTGGAGGATTACTAAAAGGCTCGGACAGGGCTATCACCACCTGCCGGCTACCTCTACAAACCGTGGGTATAGTTGACATCCAGCAACTCTTAGCTAATCTAGACACCATGTCTACACTAGTAAGGGATACTATAGTGTCTTGCGCGGAGCCCCCACCCTCCGGATGGACAGACATCACACTAGAGCAATCATACAAATACTGGAGCAGTTGATAGAGTTCTAAGAACAAAAGACTAACCATCTCCAGCACAGGGCGATCATGCAATGCAAGCATTGAATAATAACGCAACCATGACACGAAGCATATACTCGATAACTTAGAATATACTTCAAACAGATATCGGTAACCATAGTCTAATTCTATTACAAACGTCCGAATATTACAAGAGAGAGCTAGAGATGAACCAATACCAGACTCTCGAGCAACTCCGGCGGCATGATGACACGTAGACTTCTCCTAAACTCTACTAAGCCTAATGACTATGCAAGGAATGCAAGAGAGGAATTGAGAGGATTGTGGTGAATGTGTGTGTGTGTCCTATTCTCCACCCCCTTGTATTTATAGCAGGGAGCCACGGTATGAAGCATGCACAACCGACGTAGGGGACCAATGGGGAGGCGCCACGTGCCCTGGCTGAGGCGGTGGGGCCCACGGGCCTAGTCGGCCGACCAAGTAGGTTGGTCGGCCTGCCCGGGCCACCAACCGCCCCCAACTTCTTCTGGCAGGCTGTGTTGGGCCTCCTTGTCTGATCTACGTTGGGGTTGGCCTATCTTGACTCATATGAATTGGGTTCTTGCATCACTTTTGGTCCATCTGAGCCTGAATCGGTGCTCTGATAATTTCTGCGATTTTATGTCGGGGCAAAGTGTGCTTGCAACCTGCATATTACCTTGAAAACACAACTTGCATATTCTAAAAGGAAAAGTGTGGTTTAGGGACTTTATTGGATAAGGATGCTTGTAAGAAATGCAAACTCTCATGATTTTCTGATCAAGTTGACGCCTGGAAATAATCGTTAGTGAGCGTCAATAGATACCCTTAGCAGTCGGATTGTAGGTAGGGATCGACTAGCTACGGAACTCGATGGTGCATGGAACACAAGGATTTAGACAGGTTCGGGCCGCGAGATGCGTAATGCCCTATGTCCTGCGTGGTTGCTTGTATTGCCTTAGGTGTTGATGTCTTTCGAGGGGGTCCCTGCCCTTCCTTATATATCCGGGGGGACAGGGTTACATGGAAAAGTCCTAGCCAAGTACAGTTGGAATACTACTACAACACAATCGGGTAGTTTCCTTGTACTACAGCTAGTTCTACGCCTATTCGGGTAGGTACAATAGTGGTATGGTACATCCATGAGCTATCCCTTACTCTAGAACATTCTATGCCTATAAGAAGTCCCGCTGCCCCGGGTTTGACACAGAGGTCCATGAAAACTTTCGTGATCTCCTCAATCATGTCTGAGAAAATAGACATCATGCACCTTTGGAACGAAGCGGGCGCATTACATATCCCGAACGATATCCTACGATAGGCGTACGTTCCATAAGGGCATGTGAACGTGGTCTTACTTTGGTCATCAGGGGGGTTGGGATTTGGTGATAACCGGAATACCCATCAAGGAAATAGAAGAAGGAATGGTTTGCAAGCCGCTCCAACATTTCATCAATGAAGGGTAGCGGGAAATGATCCTTCTTTGTAGCCTTATTGAGTTTCCTATAATCTATGTACATCCTCCACCCAGTATGGAGACGTTGAGCGATCAACTCATTCTTCTGGTTGGGGACAACTGTCAACCCTCCCTTCTTAGACACTACCTGAATGGGACTAACCCACTCGCTATACGGCACAGGGTAGATAACCCCAGCGTGTAGGAGTTTCAGGACCTCCTTCTTAACGACTTCCCTCATCACATTGTTCAACTTCCTTTGAGGATCCCGAGATGGTGTGGAAGCTGGATCCAAGGGGATGCGATGGGTACAAAGAGTTGGGCTAATTCCCATCAGATCTTGGAGGGAATATCCCAGAACTGTTTGGTGTTTCTCTAGGATGGTGATAGGTTCACAGATTCTTCTTTCGAAAGTTTGTCACTAATGATCACGGAAGACTAAGAATCACCAGGGAGGAAGGCGTAATCGAGGCCTGCAGGTTTCAACTCGATCGGAGTTCTATGGGGATACTCGAACTAGGATATTTCTATATATGGGTTCGGTGGGATCATCAACCTCTTCGATGAACATTTCAGCATCTCTGTCAAGGAGGGATTCTGGTGAGTCAAAAGGGAGAATTCCCATCAGCTCATGATCGGTTTAGAATCAAGGGAAGGTTCGGCCAAAGAATTTGGTGCTCTGGAGATTTGGACCGAAAAGCTTCCTTCCCTAGACGGATATCGAGTTTACCTTGAGTCGGGGCATCCCTTAGCAATTTCTCAATGGGGTGCCTAATCATGAGATCGAAGTCTTGGACATCGAAAACATGAAAATCAAGGATTACATCAACGTTTTCATTCTTGACAGTCATGTTCTGCAAATTCCTAATTCTTCTAGGATTTTTCTAGAGGAAATCTAGAAGGTTTTGTCGGTTTGAACCAATTCATCTCCCAAGAGTTGAAATGCACATTCGCTAGAGATGATGTTGGCTCCGACAGTGGTATTGTAGAGGATGTCTATCGGGGTTCCTCTTATGGTGCAAGGAATGGTTGATGGAGGGAAGATGATCTGGAGAACTTCTGATGACATCTCCGCCTCCCTTGACCATTCGTCGGCCATGATGGCCTTTATCTTCTTGACGTTTTCCCTAAGGAATGTGGCTTCTATAGGATCCATGGAAGGTATGGGAAGCAGTGGCTTCCTCGTGCATAGATAGTTTGAGGTGTTTCCAAAATCTTCGAAAAGGTCATCCTTGAACTCGAAAGGGAGCTCCAAAGGTTGAATTTCTTCTTCCTTCGGAGCCTATGGTTCAGAAAAGGGTTCTAGAGCTGAATCTAGGGTTGTGGGAAGAGAAGGATCAGATTCGGCTGCTAGAATGACCTCATGGCTTGACGTATGCTCTTCTTGGGAGGGTCCGACGTTAGAAACGAAGGAGGTGTTTTATGCGATACGACCTAGAATTTCCTTACCTTCGAATGGAGTGTTATGGGAAAAGGATCCTCTAGCAGCAATGTCAAGGTAAAGGGCGGATTCCATGTCGAGACTAATGTAAAAATGTTGAAGCAACACATGATCGGGTATCGACAAGTTAGGGCTAGATATTAGAAGATTTTTTTTAAGGTACCAGATATTAGAAGAATTAAAAACCTGGCCCAAGCCACACCTATGGATTCCTTCTCATTCTGCTGAAAGCAGAGGATATCCCTTCGTAGGGTGACGATATGGGACTGGGTGGAAAAATGAAAGACAAAACTTGTCTCTAAGTTCATCCCAGCTTCCGTTAACATTTTCTACAGTATGCGTGTACCATTGTTTAGCCTTCTCAACAAGAGAAAAGGGAAACAACTTCCATTGCTCAAACTCCCGTAGATGATGGTAAGGGTTTTCGCTATCTATCCCTGAGAAGGATAGTTTCTAAACCAAAGCGATAAAGTCGGGGGTGGAGCTCGTAGCTAGATGCAAGAATTGGGTGCTCGGATTGCGGAGGCTCTAAGAGCTCGCCCTTAGGAGCAGAGAAGCTTAGGATAGATGGCTGCTCCATGATAAAAGGGGTGAAGATAGAGATAAACAAAAGATAAGAGTTTTTTAAAAAAAGATAGATACAAGGATGACTAGTTAAGACGAAAGATATAGAAACTATTCCGCGCCAGAAAGCTTGTTGGGTATTTTAACGACGCGAATAAATCCACAAGCGCACGGATACTGTTGTAGCTTTCACCCGTGAGTATTCAAGGGTATCGTAACCATAGGGAACATGTGTGCACTAACTTCTAACTGAGTTGGTCCAAGGACACACCAAGATAAGTGGTGAGGATAGAGAGGATTCATGAGGTAGTACAGGATGAGTTAAGGTCGATCTTTTGGGCAAAATACTCGCTTCGGGCACTGGCTTACCCCTGAAATTGTCAGGAGACTCCGCCCAACGGCTCTACGCTATATCTGAACATGGAGGGCTACTAAGGACCAATAGGGCTGTCGTCACTTGTGGACTACCTCACAGACTGTGGGATCTAAGGCAAATGAAGGTAACGCTTAGCACAGATACCACGTCTATGCTACTGATTACAACCATAGTCTAGGTAAGTTTGGTACCCCGTAGCAAACTATGGCACTCTGTATAAATACAGAGCGATTAAACCGCGTGTAAGGGAACTAGTCTCACTAAAAGATAATTACTATGCAAGAACAGGAAATCACAAATACTAACTTACTTTACTCCGAAATAAGCCAATATCCATAGAGCTACAGCTTGGAGAAGAACACCGACAGGCCGGCGCTTCCCCGAACTACTCCTCACTCTCCTCATTTATTCTAAGCACTAGCGAACTAGTGCGTCGCCTTTACATTGTAGCACTACTTTACTCTCTTGGATGGTGTGCGTTAAATGATAGGAGGAGGGCCTCCTTTTATAGTGGAGAAGGTCGATTCCCACCATTTCTAATAAGGAAGCACCTGAGCACCGCCTTGAGGAAGAGTAGGGGGCACTCTAGGTCAAAGATGGGCCTGGTTGGGCTCAGTGGGGGTTCGGCCATGCCATGGGTTCGACCAAACCGTTTTTGTGGCCGTTTGGGCCCATCTTCGGTCGACGCACTACTTGTGGGCTCCTTGTGTTGTCCATGTCATGCATCTTGCGTGGCGCGTCCGTTTCATCTGGTTGGTGGGCCCTTCTTGTAAGTGAGATGCAGGACATGATCTTCTATGTATTTCTTCTGCATTCTATGTGTGTTTTCATGTTATTCCCAACTTGCGTCTCTACAATCAACAATTCACTAGCACTCGTTGAATTCGTTAGTAATAACTCCTACCACTATTGTTGATGTTCATTCTTCATGTTTTTATGTAGGAGTTGATGACATAGATTTTGCACTTAACAGCCATCAACAAACATCTGGACAGAACAAAGGTTCTGAACTCCTGGAACATAGAGAACCTACAATGATCGTATCCAATGTGATGCTTCCCACATCAAGATGTACTAACACACCCCAGAAGATAATAAAGATCTGCTTCCCAAGAATCTACTCTGTCTAGTTGTCACTCCTCCTTTCGTCTGGGCTCTGAGTGCTTGTCACGAACAAGGCAGCTGGGCAGTCCCACGCCCAACAAGTTCTCAAACTCCTCCTTTCGGCTGGGTTCCGAGTGTTTGTCACGAACTAGGCACCCGGGCAGTCCCATGTCCGACGAGTTCCCAAAATCCTCCTTTTGGTTGGCCTCCGAGTGCTTGTCACGAACAAGGCACCCGGGCAGTCCCACGTCTGTTGAGTTCCCAAACTACTCCTTTCCTCTGGGCTCCAAGTGCTTGTCACAAACAAGAAATCCAGGCAGTCCCACGTCCGACGAGTTCCCAAACTCCTCCTTTCGGCTGGGCTCGGAGTGCTCATCATGAACAAGGCACCCGGTGTAACACACGGTTTATAAAAGAACATAAACCGAGCAATCATATACGTGCCAGGATCAAGTCACATGTATATACAATAGAATGAATAGTATATCATAGCACATATCACGTAAAAAGACATAATAAATCGAAATACGAATGTTATTTATTACATTAATGACAAAATGTCTGATACAGCGGAAGCGAAGTACAAATATGGTAAAAGCTCTCCGAAGCTGAGCAGGGCGCCACAGGGACGTCGACTGGGAGACGAACACCTAGAAGTCCTCGTAGTCCTGGTAGCACTGGACGAACTCCCTCGTGTCGGCAGGAACTGAGCAGCAGTAGCGTAGCCAAGAGGAAAAAGTAGAGAAGAGGCAAGAGTGAGTACACAACCGTACTCAAAAAGTATAACACAAACTATGAGGCTCTAGGTTGGCTGACTCAACTGCATTAGCTTTTAATCTTGGCAAAATTTTATTAAAACTATTTACTACAAGTTGATGAATTACCATTAACCCAGTTACATAGTAATTAGTCAAATTTAATCATGATACTACTGAGAACCAAACCAAACCAAACCAAAGTGACCCCGAGAGGCACCTCCCTCGTCGGAAGGAGATAACCCCACTAATCAAAAGGAGGATCTAGGCCGCTCATAACCGTGAGCACGGCTAGTATACCAGTTTTACACTCTGCAGAGGTTGCACATCTTTACCCACAAGTCGTGAGCTACGCCAGTTGTTCATCACACTTCCTTAGGTGAGATGACTAGCGACCCACTACGAGGCCGTTACAAAGAATCTCGTTGGTAAGGCGTAACCGCGAGAGATAGGTCAGCGACGATGGGGCCCACCTCCGGGGGTACAAGCACAGGAGCGCAATCCAAGCACAGACCAAGCCGGAGGAGCAGGGACCATTGAAGCTTACTACTCTTGCCCCGCAGGTAAGTTACTCCAAACCAAAAAGACTTAATTAGTAAGCCAAGTCTATCCCATTCTAGCCTTGTGGTAGCGCTGTTGTCCCAGGTTGTCACTCTATGAACCGGTCCTTATGGAGAGTGGCCAACCAAGCACTAAGCACCATGCTGGCCCCCTAAACCATGTTTCTACAAAACCCATCTTTTAACGAGACGTGAGCCACTCATCCACACAGAGGGCCACTCTCAGAATTAAGTTCAAGTAAACCATTAATCAAATTAATTAAAAAGGACCAGAGTGTGTTATAGCGCAGCAACCTAGCACAACTAACCAAAATGCAACCCAAAGGTATATATAAAGGATATAAAGTGGCTAGGAAATCCTTATAGGCATACAGTATTAAAATGCAGTATGTAAATGTATTTAAAGGTGATGGGTTGTTCATGTTACACTTGCCTTCCTCGTACTGCTCCTACTGCTGCTCAAAGTGCTCGGAAGAAGGCTGCTCCTGGTACTGGTACTGGGGCTCCTCAGATGGATCAACGTCTACTCACGAACACATGGCCAAAATAATGTACGATAATAAGCATACAAGCAAATACTAACAAAAACTAAGAAACAGAACATCAATACATAAAAACAGCACACTAAACTAGTCTAAAACTATTCTACGCGTTACAACGATCGCGTGGATATAAAGAACGCCTAAAACGGAGCTAAAACGCATAATCTAGGCCTAAAACAAGGTTCTAGGGGCTTATTTGTAATAAAAATAGGGTTCCAGGGACTTTTCTGCTAAACCCGAGGGCTAAAACGTAATTAAACTAAAGCTTCAGGGTCTAACTTGCAAAAACTTCAAGCCTGGACTGCGGGTTCTATTTCCAAAGAGCTCAGGGGGCTAAGTGTTAAAACCTGGACCTAAACCTAATTATTTATCAACAGGCTTGGACCGCGGGTTGATACGAACAAAACAGAGGGGTTCTTATGCAAAATGACCGGCGAACCGTTATCTTTGAATCGCGGCCGTCGGATCTGAATCGAGAGGCTCATAACAGACCGGTTTTGGATCTAATCCAGGGCATTGGTTTCGGATCTAACGGCTGGGAGCCATCTCGCGCGTGGGGGCGGCGGTGCTCGCCCGCCGGCGGCTCCGTCCGCGGCGGCGCGGCGCGAAGTTCGCCGGGGTTCACGAAATCAACGATCTGGGGGTTGTTTCGACCGGGAAAAGGGTCAGGGAGTCAGTAGGCACGACGGCGAACCTTCCTGGGCACATCCAAGGAGCGGGTCAGGGCTCGGTGAGGCATGCTGCGGCGAGGGGCAATCCTAGGTCGCCGGCGAGCCGTGGTAACGTGATTCCGGCCCGAAATTGGGTCAAGCTTTGCTACTGGAAGCAACCATGCGGCACGGGTCAGGGCGGGTTGACCACGGCGTGGCGGCGCTGTCTAGCAACGGCGAGGAAATCCTCACGCGCAGAGGGAGGAAAGAAGGGGAAACAAGGGCTGGCGAGGGTCCTTACCTCCTCGGGAAGCTCCTACGGTGGTCTAATTCGACGCGGAAGGAGCGCAGCGGTGGATCCTCGTCAGCGCGGTGGCTCGGTGGAGGTCCGGCGAGAAATTCCCGTGCGTGGCGTGGGGTAGAGGGAAGGAGACGCGGCCGGTGAAGATTCTGATCCTGCGGTGGTGCTTCTGCAGTAGCTCGCGGTGGCAGAGGCGCTGCGGGGCGGCCGGACCACGGCGGCGCAGAGGCACGGCGAGGCCGAGCAGAGCGGGCGGCGTTGGATCTCGGCTGGGACTGCGGCTAGGGTTTAGGGCAGCAGGATGGGAGGCGTAGGGTGCGGGAGAGGGCCAGCGGCGCATTTAAAAGGGAAAGGCCGGGCCTCGGCGTGCGGGCCTGAGGGGAGGCCGCGGCGCGGGGGTCACGGCCGAAAATTTCGGCCGGTTGTTGCTGCGTAGCGCGTCGGGGAAGGGAGGTTAGCCCCGTGGGGTCGCAGTGTCAGGGAGGGAGCGCGCGCCAATGGGCGAGCCGGGCTGCAGGCGCGGGGAGCGGCTTGGGTCCACGGGCAGCGGGGCTCGGTCGCGTGAGCAGAGGCACGGGCGGAGGAAGGGGAAGGACCTGCCGTGTGGGGCCAAGCCGTCAGCAAGCGGGCGATGTTGCGGTGGGCGAACGGTGCCGACGGGTGGGCCCGCTCTGTCATTCGCACGGTGCGAGCGCGGGCTGAGGGGGGAGCGGGGCGCTGGGCTGGCTGACGCGTGGGGGTGCTGGGCCGCACTGGAGCTGGGGTGCGGGTGTGGGCCGCTGCTGGGCCAAGAAAAGGAAAAAGGCCGGACTGGGTTGGGTTGGTGGGGTTGGGCTGTTGGACCACGTGTTGGGCTGAGGACTGGGCTGCCGCAGCGGGATGAGGTGGGCCGTAGGCCTGGGAGAGAGGAAAGGGAAAACTGGGCCCGCGTGGGAGCGTTCTGGGCCGGCCAAGGAAAGGATGAGGAGGCTGGGTTGGGCTGCTAGCTGGGTTTTGGGTTGGTTTGGGTCTTCTGTTTTCTCCTTCTCTTTTCTATTTCTAACTCAAACAAACAAAGTTTGAATTCAAATATAAATTTGAATCCAAACCACACTCAAACAAATAAAACAATGCACCAGCATGAATGCAGCAAACATTTTAACCCTAAGATAAATTTTAATTACTTATGGAACAAAAATTAGATTAAATGCAAGACTAAGCAAATAAATTCCTAGAAAAATTAAATAAAGCCAATTAAATTTATTATTAACTAGGAAAATTAAGTTAGGGTGTTACACCCGGGTAGTCCCACGTCCGATGAGTTCCCAAACTCCTCCCTTAAGCTAGCTCCGAGTGCTTGTCATGAACAAGGCACCCCAGTAGTCCCACGATCGACGAGTTCCCAAACTTCTCCCTTCGGCTGGACTCCGAGTGCTTGTCATGAATAAGGCACCCGGGCAGTCCCTCGTCCAACGAGTTCCCAAACTCCTCCTTTTTGGCTGGGCTCTGAGTGCTCGTCGCAAACAAGGCTGGGCGGGCAGTCACATGTCCGATGAGTTCTCAAACTCCTCCCTTTGCCTGGGCTCCAAGCGCTTGTCATGAAAATTGCAACCAGGCAGTCTCACGTCCAACGAGCTATAAACTCACTACTCTAGGCGAAACATACGAGTACACACACTGGATAGACTCTTGGCGAAAAAGAGGAGCTAGACAACAACCACTCGAGCTGAAAGCAATAAAACAAAGTGAGAAAATAGTTTAGTACAAAATATTCTTTACAATCTAGGCCCTATTCCTGCTGCTCAATATCATCAACAATTTTCTTGGCCATAGGCCGGGCCTCCTTCAAATACTCCTCAAAGAGCTCGTCTAAGAAATCAGCTGCCATCCCACCAGGCAGCAGCTGCAAGTCAGTCTCGCCATACTTCAGAAGCCCCAGAGCAGTTGAGACATACGACTTCGTGGTATCTGTCATGTATGCCAAGAACTTATGAGGGGCTTCCTGCAGACATTGCAATAGAGTCTTCTAGTCCCCCGAGCCCTCGGCAACAGGATCCACCAAGTCGATAAGACTTGTAGCCGCATCCCTGATCTTCTTGGGGTCATCAAGTTCAGCCGATTGTGACTGGATCTTCTTTATGGATTCCACCATCTGAAGATCGGCACCTTTCAGCTTCTTCTCCAGCACCTCGTTGGCATCTGTATAATGATATACGTGAAGCTTCAAGTCAAGAAGGAAATATTCCTTGGCCTCTAGCGATACCTTGAGCTCTGCATTAAGACGCACCAAAGCTCACAGGAGTCCTTCCAATGGTACAAAAGGCACTCAATTTAATCAAAGGGGACCAAGAAGGGCAAAAGCATACCTTTACGCTCTTTCAGGAGTTTGCTTTTAGTCTCCCGGAGTGTTTGGAGTTCAGAAATATGCCATTCTTGGAGCTTCTTCAGCTCATCCTAATGATGACATTCTAGTTCTTTCAACTACTAGACCACCTTCGTATGCTCCTTAGTAGGCATAGCTCTGGCAGACTGGAGTTCTTTGTTTTTCTTCTTAGACCTCTCGATGAGGTCCTACCCAAATAACCCAAGAGGTCAACAATGGAAAACAAGTCCCAAGGAATATAAAAAATGAGGGACAACTCATAATGGTGAAGCCGTAAACATGGCGGAAGAGCCCCTTTTGTCGGTGTTTAGCCGCCAAGCCTACTCAGGGATACCCTTAGCAGTAAGATTGTAGACAAGGGATCGACTAGCTCTAAAACTCGATGGTGCAAGGAACACAAGGATTTAGACAGGTTCAGGTCGTGAGGTGCGTAATACCCTACGTCCTGTGTCGTTGCTTGTATTGCCTTAGGTGTTGATGTGTTTCGAGGGGGTCCCTGCCCGCCCTTATATATTCTGGGGGACAGGGTTATATGGAAAGTCCTAGCCGAGTACTATTGGAGTCCTACTACAACCCGGTCGGGTAGTTTCCATGTACTGCAGCTAGTTCTATGCCTATTCGGGTAGTTACAAGAGAGGTAAGGTACATCCATGAGCTATCCCTTACTCTAGAACATTCAATGCCTATAAGCAGTTCCGCTGCCCTGGGTCTGATAAGCTCCCGAGCTCTTCTTAGCCGAGTCCTACAGGCGGCGAGTACATGGAGAGGTGTCTTCGAGTACTTCAAGTAGTGAGAACATCTTTCTGGTTGCTTCTGGTCCTTCCTTCGAGTACATCAAGTAGTCTTCCAAGTTCTCCTGGTCGCTCCGAGGTTGTGAGGTGCTCAAGCCCCATAATCTTGATCATATATGGTGCGCGAAGTACTCGCGCTCCATATGGAGTAGCCCCCGAGCCTTAGGTTGAATCGTGGAATCAGGCTGAGGGTCACTTCAGTCTTTTCTTCCCTTATTTTACAAAAAATGAAAAATAAATCTCTGATGCCACATATTCCGCAGCCCCCGAGCCTTAAATCAACAATCCCATATCTTGTGGGCAGCCCCCGAGCCAAGATTTGTAATTAAGGATCTAATTTGTGGCATTTATTCCGAGATATTAGCAAGATTAATCAGATCCGATACCCAAAAGATCTCTTTTTCAGGTAATATCCCAGAAAAATGATACGATTGGATATGCCACACTGATTGCACCTGTGACATCCTGAAAATAAAACTCGGGATATTTATATTTTTACTGTGCTTTCACGTGGGGATTCATTGTGCGGAGAATCCGCACTATTACACCCGTGATTGCTGTAACTGTAGCGTTCACAAGTCATCGTCCAGTGAAGCCCTCACGTCTATAAAAGGTGGGCAAGAGGCCTCGCCAGAAGCACCAATCCTCTGAAGATATGGCACGCAATTGGTGTTCTCATTTAGGAAGCTCTCGCCCTCCTGAAATTTGTGTAGTGTTTTCCAGCAAAAGATGCTAGAAGAGTATTTGCGAGTGGCAAGAGAAGTCTCTGCTGCCAAGCCTTGCAACCCCACTGCCCTCATCGGATCCATTCTGGGAATCATTCCCTTCCATATTCCAATGAGGGGGGTTCTCTGAGGATCGGTTCCATCTAGTTATGTCATACTCTTGGGATTTCCAGGATGGAAGTACCCAAGAACTGACATCTTTGGTGAGGAGACTTAATCTTGTCACAACCATTCAGGGAGAAGGCGAGATTCCTTTGCAAGATGCAAGAAGAGGACTTGCGAGGCGCTTACTGTAATCTGCCTCCTTGCACTTGAAACTTTTCTCCCATAATACAATTATCATTATTCCCTTAGTGGGAATAACAAGTTTGTGCTTTGTAACGGCCTTGTGCTGGTGTAGCGGCAGCCGTCCTCGTCCAGGAGATCCAAGAGGTGTGCGTGTAGGTCCAAGCCATTGTAAAGCTTATGATAAGTACTCGAGTTGTAATGTCGAGTAATTTATTACTTCAGAGTACTTTGCTTTTTATCTGGAATTTAGTCCTAGAAAAAGATGTGTTACGTCGAGTAGTTGTCATGAGATTTGAGTGTTTTCTTTTCCGGAATGTAATCCCAGAAAAAAGAAATGTCTCAGAAAAAAACCCATTTTTACCGCAAATGGTAACTGACTCTCAGACTTCCAAATATTTATAGCTTTGCCACCGCCACTACTATTTAATAGAGCGGTAAATTAGGTTTTACACCACCGGCCCATTCTTTGCCTTTCCTATTTAGATCTATTCCTGCTCTTTTCCTCAGAACTTCTAGATCTAAGTCTTTTCCTTGCCCTCTGTAGTCCCCACTTCTTGGGTTACGTTTAGCCAGTGTATGCGCGTGAAGCGACTGGTGAACTTCCGAATAGTGCCCAAGAATTCGACCAAAGGGAAGGAAGTGGAGGCGGAGCCTACCCGTGACGAGGGATGGACGCCAAGTAACTGCTCAGACTCTGACAGGGAATCCCTCGTTTCTGCGAGTCTTTTGCCGGCGAAATCTGTAATCCAATGGCGTTCTGCCTTGGGTCAATATCGTCCGTATGAAAATATGGACGAGATTGTTGTGACAACCTAGGTGTCTGCACAGTAGTTGTGTATCTATTGTGTGCATCATGTGCTTGAATTATTTGAAAAAGGATCTTTTTGTAAATATAAAGGTTATATGTGTAATTATGATTTTATGCAAGGTCCTTCTTATAGTTATATTTGAATAGGTTGTGAAATTATAGCTTTTGTGGAGGGTGTTTTTGCAAAATATGGTGTAATCATTACATGGCAGGAAACTTTTCAAATCAGCCCAAGTTTGAAGTGAAATTGCATTGAATTTGACAAAATTCCTGGAATTCAAAATCCCTCTTATGTTTTCAAAATTAGCTCTTGAATCTTTGATCAAATAAATTTTTGCACAACATCAAAGTTGTAGATCTTGAAAAGTTGAACAACTTTGATCAAAGTTTGAATCTTGACTAGTAGTACCCAAGAATCATCAGCTTAGAAAGCAAATCCTTGATGAGGCACATCTATCGAAGTTTTCGATTCATCCCGGTAGTACCAAGATGTACCAAGATCTTAAACAAGATTTCTGGTGGACTCGAATGAAAAGAGAGATCGCCAGATATGTTTCTGAGTGTGATGTCTGTCAAAGAGTTAAGGCTAGTCACTTGAAAGTAGCTGGCACTCTCCAACCTTTACCCATTCCATCCTGGAAATGGGAGGACATCAGTATGGATTTTAGTGTCGGTTTACCCAACACTTCGCAGAAGCATGATTCTATTTGGGTAATCATTAATAGACTCACCAAGACCGCCCATTTTATTCGAGTGCATACAACTTATTCTGCCAAGAGCTATGCAGAGATTTATCTCGATCAGATTGTCCGTTTGCATGGAGTTCCAAAGATGATCATTTCTGATCGTGGGGCTAAGTTTATTGCACGTTTCTGGGAACAATTGCAAGAATCCCTTGGAACAAAATTGATTCGTAGTTCAGCTTATCATCCACAAACAGATGGGCAAACTGAACGAATCAATCAAATCCTTGAAGACATATTGAGGGCATGTGCTATTCAATATGGCAAGAACTGGGATAAGTGCCTAGCACTACCTGAATTCTCTTACAATAACAGTTATCAATCCAGCTTGCAAATGGCACCATTTGAAGTGTTATACGGTCGAAGGTGTCGAACTCCTTTGAGTTGGTCACAAGCTGGAGAACGCAAAATCTTTGGGCCAGATTTAGTCTCTGAGGCAGAGGAGAAAGTCAAAGTTGTCCAGACTAATCTTAAGGCAGCCCAATCAAGACAGAAAAGTTATGCAAACAAAAGAAGAGATCCTTTACAGTTCAAGGTAGGGGATTTCGTATATTTGCGAGTATCTCCTACTAGAGGTGTTCAACGCTTCGGTATCAAAGGGAAATTAGCACCCCGATACATCGGACCATTTGAAATCATCGAAACTTGTGGACCTGTTGCCTATCGACTTCGTCTTCCTTCTCAGTTGGCCGCCATTCATAATGTCTTCCATGTATCACAACTCCGGAAGTGCATCACGGTACCTACTAAGATCCTTGAACCACAAGATATCGAGATTGAATCCGATCTATCTTATACGGAGTATCCAATCAAGATTCTTGACACCAAAGAAAGAAGTACTAGAAGGGAGAAAGTTAAAATGTACAAGATTCAGTGGAATCACCATACTGAGGAAGAAGCTACTTGGGAGACTAAAAATTTTCTCCAAAGAAACTTTCCTGATTTTCTTAGAACAAATTCAGGTATCAAATCTTTCCATTCCTTTTCTTCCTGTAATCTCGGGGCGAGATTCCTTTTAGGGGGGAAGGCTGTGACACCCTAGGTGTCTGCACAGTAGTTGTGTATCTATTGTGTGCATCATGTGCTTGAATTATTTGAAAAAGGATCTTTTTGTAAATATAAAGGTTATATGTGTAATTATGATTTTATGCAAGGTCCTTTTTATAGTTATATTTGAATAGGTTGTGAAATTATAGCTTTTGTGGAGGGTGTTTTTGCAAAATGTGGTGTAATCATTACATGGCAGGAAACTTTTAAAATCAGCCCAAGTTTGAAGTGAAATTGCATTGAATTTGACAAAATTCCTGGAATTCAAAATCCCTCTTATGTTTTCAAAATTAGCTCTTGAATCTTTGATCAAATAAAATTTTGCACAACATCAAAGTTGTAGATCTTGAAAAGTTGAACAACTTTCATGTTGGGCACTTTTCATTTGAGCCCTATTTTAAAAGTTATCTCTGCTTTACAGTTTGGTCCCTGGAAATTTCAAAAATTGCAAACCAGTCCTTATCCCCTTCCTCCAGCCTGCTTCCTCTGTTTTCAGCGCCCCCACTGTGCAGAGCCGTCGCCGGCGCAGTGGAGAGCCAGCCAGCCCACGTTCTGCTTCGCGCTGGTGCCCACGTGTCGCGCTGCTCCTTCTCCACCGCCCTTTGCCATCGCGCTGGTGCTCCCCTGCCGTGCCACGCACCCCCGCCGAGCCCAGAGCAGCCCGCGCGGTCGCCACCTCGCCGCCGCTGTGGAGGGCCCGCTGCAGCACCCCAGAGCCTCATCTCTCGCGCGCACGAGCACTACTTCTATGCCCGCAAGCTATTCCTCTCCTCCTTTCACTTTTTCCGTGCTCCCACACCTCAGAACGCCGCCGCCGCCCCGCTTGAACTCCGACGAGCTCACCCCCGCCGTCGACCCGCCACCATAGACCCGCTCCACCCACGCCAACCCCACCATCCGCTCCACCCCGTCCTAGCGTAGCTTCCCAGCCCCTTCGCCTCGCCCAAACCCACGGGAACCACCCCGCCGCCGTGCTCCGAGCTCCAACGGCCGCCGCTCGCCGTGGACCGACCTCCTCCAGCCCTCATTTCGCGACCCAAGAGCATCCAGAGAATCGCCTCGGCCTCTACTCCGTTTTCCCCAACCTACCCCTCGCCGCCGGTGAGCTTAGACGCCGGATTCGCCGGTCAAACCACCGTCTCCCCTCTCTGACCTGGCCCAGGGACCTCGGGTTGGAAGAAACAAAACCCTAGGGGGTTATTTGAATAGCCGTAGACACATATGAATAGTATCTCTAGGGACTCCTTTGTAATTTTTGCAGTGAACTTTGAAATTCCATAGAAATTCATAGGAAATTCAGAAAAATGTAAAGTTTGATGTTTTGGAATCCTTGAGTGTAGCTCTTTGCAGTAGACTCAAAATATGGTGTGTGTTTGTTGCAAGTGTTTGCTGTACAAGTTGATTTGTGTCACTAGGTACATAAAGACTAGATGTTTTATCTTTTTCTTAACTGATGATTGAAGCCTGGTACTGCAGTGAAATTTTTATGGCAGTTTGTTCTTGTAACACTAGTGTTTCTATATATATTTCGTGGTCAGTTCTCATGGGTAGCTATTTATTTGATTTAATCCTTGTTTAGTAGACTTTAATTATGATAAATAGTTTATGCTTATGATAAATCATAAAAATATTTCTGAGTGATCATTTTGAATAGTTTAGCTTGTAAATAAAGTTTGAGCCCCAGTTCATGAATATAACAGGAGCTAAAAATGAATGTTGCTAATCTGATGTCTATTTTGTTTATTTTCTCAGAATTAATTCTATGTAGATAAAATCATGAAAAATTCACAGTAGCTAATTCATCCATGTTTAGGCCTTCTGTTAAATTTTTAGCTTCTGTTTTGCTATGGTTTAGTCTGTGTAATTCAATTTTATTCTAGGTGTTGTCTGAATGAATGATTTGTTGTGAATAAATGGCTACATGTTTTGGCGTGTTTTTTACAGGGTAGCTTACTCTATTCATGTTCTGTTTATGGTAATTTTTGCTAAATTTATTACTGTTTGTGCTCTGAGTTGTTAATCTATTAGCAAACCTTGATTTAATTGCTATAGGAGTTAGTCACCACTCACTTTATGAAGTTAGTACAACTTTCTTGTGCTGTTGATCATGATGCCTTGTGTAGTTAGAATTGTTATTTAACTACTCTATAAACGTTTGGCCATGTGTGTTTATAATATTGTTCTTGCATTACATATAGATACGACTGCTTTGTCGGACGGGACGTACGAGCTGATCCCGGATTCTGAAGGAGGTGATCTCGAAGCTCAAGCGAACACCGCCGTACTAACTGAAGCCCCGGACCAAAGTTCGGAAGCCTAGGGCTGAAATAGTTAGTGACTACCGAGAAGGCAAGCCCCGGACATAACCGATATTTCAAAGTATTATCATTTATTGTTATTACTTACTTTTGCATTTACAGTTCTTAGGATTTGAATTGAAACCCTAGATGCATGATCCTAGGAACCTATGTACTGAACACTAGACTTGAGTTCGACTACTTGCTAAGCTTATAGGACCAGTAAAAGTCGAGTGATTGCCTATCACTCGCGAGCTTTATAGGAACTGCTTGTGTACTTTTTGTTATCAATATAAGGACGACAGACGGGGTTGTGTTCGATATCATGACCTTATGTGAGACCCCGTCTGTGTTGATGAACTTGCTAAGGTCGCGGTGTGTGGTAGCGGTTGTTAAGTTTTTGAAAGTACTAGCCACATGCCGTAAATATGGTACGCGGCAAGCCTAGTAGCCGATTGGACCGGGGAGTGGATATATCTTTCACTCTCTCTTAGGGATAGGTTTTATTTTTATGTTGCGCAACACTACGACTTCAAGGGACAAGGTTCGGCCTTGGAGCCCTGTAGTCGGGGAAAGTGACCCTATCCACAAGCCGGAAAGAAAGGTAAACGGTTGTTTGGGAACGACCCGACGGTGTTCCAGACGGTGCTCGTTGCCTCCTGGCTGGTCCGTAGAGTGGGATACGTCTTCGACCGACAATGACTATGACGAGTGATACCATGCTTGGGCTAGCCTGGTATCCTTTTGCGACGTGTTGTGGCCATCGTGTTTTATCTTTCGCTGTCTAAATTCTGAACTTAAGTTATGACTTGTTTAACTGTCTTACTGAAGTTGGTTTTGTAACAATAGTTTGAACTGGTTTGTAATCATGATTATGCCTGTGTTGTAAAATTGTGGTTGTAATATCTCTGGACTCGCCTTCGAGCGGGGTATGCTTGTTCGATCCGAGAACCGGAGGTTGTATCGGGACGTTACCCGACAGACCATGAATTGATCCGTTTGAAGTGCGTTTGAGCCGGTGTTGCCTTTATGGTGATGGCCTGCACACTTGAGCCGGGATAATTCAGGTGGTTCTGCCACAGCTGGCATCAGAGCTACAAGTGTACACCAGAGGTGTTGGAACCTTAAAAATCGTTTTCCGTATAAAATTGGAACAACAAAGAATTTCGAAAAACTACGTTGGATTCATTTAGGGTTGTGCATAGAACGTAAAGCCCTAGGGAATTTACGGGAATTACTAGGTGGCTATTTATGTATGGTTTATGTTATCTGACTTCCAGCACTTTACTTTTTGTCAAACCATACTCAGAAGCAACTCTTAATTCTTGTAATGACGCACCTACCTTGAGGTAAGATGGTAAGGATCCTCAGTCAGCTGAGGGAGTCTGACCTTCCCGTCGGTGATGCGAGCCGAACGCTGCCCTCAAGCAGTGGCTTACTTGAGGTGCTCCCAATATACCAACTATTAGTTGACTATATTGGATGTAAAGTGTACTCAGTCAGCTGAGGGAGTCTGACCTTCCCGTCGGCGATGCGAACCGAATGCTGTGCTCAAGCAGTGGCCTACTTGAGCTGCTGCCAATATATTGATCTCGGTCGACTATATTGGGAGTAAAGGAACTTGTGAATACGCCACCAAGTAGCGTATGTTAACATTGGCCATATGGCGGAAATTGTATGGCTGGCTCTTCTATAGTGAGCGGTAATGTATGGGAACGCTTTCATGAGTGCTGGCATGAAAGGTTCAATGGATATATATATATGTTCTGTCAATCTTCTGCAGGAACGCTAACCACAATTTGATAAGATAAGAACGGTTAGAATGTATCGACTAGCTATATAGGCAGAGCCGTAATTATGTTATGCCACCGTGCTAACCACGTAAGCCCAACGATAGTTGGCAATTGTTTATCTTGTGAGGACGGTCAGGACGTGCATGCATATTTGGTTGATGTTCGAATTGGTTCCTAGTCTTTGAAGTTGTTACATAAGCTTTGTAAGGAATTTCTAGTATGAGTCCTCATAGATAAGTGTTAGTGTGCTTAAACCATAAGTGAGTTAAATTTTGATTTTAGGAGCATGCTTGTTAAATGCTTAGACTTTCTTGGATGAAAAAGATGGTTTTGAATCGTGCCTTCATCCTAAGCCCCATCTTGTTGTTATAATGATCTTTTCATTCCTTAGAATCTCAAATGATGAACCAGTACCGATTGTGGTTTATTATTCTCTGAGTTTGGAACCATATCCTCTTTTGATTTAGAATCACATTTGCTTTACCGCAGTCTTCTTAAAGCTTTATTTGAGAAGTCTTGAGATAATCGTATTACTCACATTTAAATCCTTTTTGATTCAGATGGCGGCTTGTCCACATATCTTTTGGGATGAGGAGGGAAATGCTCATACCGATTATCTGTACTGGGAGGGTTTTCCGAGGATTCTTTGGGATTCACTACGTATCTTCCACTACCTAGATCCACCCCAGTACACGGGGACGCCAGTTTTCTGAGGATGGAATTCAAAAGAACAGAGTTACGATGACAATTCCTCAGCACCCTACCTCGGAGTGGCCACCGATTGAGATTGAGGTGATTGGGTACCGTCTTGTTGATGCTTTTGTGACAGCAGCTCTCAAAGGTATCACTACTTTTGTGAGCACCATCCAGAGGAGGTAGCTGCGTATCCTATTGGTTTGTTTCCAGCAGTCAGTGCTGGCCATGCAGAGTGGTAGTTCAGGATCACACACTTCGGGCACTTAGTTGGAGATGTAGCGGATGAGACTATTCATGCTGTGACCAGATATATGAATGCTCAGTCTCACTACCAAATACATCAGCAGCGACACATGGACCAAGTGATAGACTTGGCCCAGAGTTTCCAGTGAGGTCTTCGTTTGAGGGATATTCAGATTCAGGGACTTCAGGATGCCGTTGCTGGGAGGGATCAAGCCATTGCACAGTTTGAGCATCAGGCTTTGGAGCATGGTGTTAAGATAGTGCAGCGTGATACAGTGATTGGTTTTCTTTAGGGGCAGGTGCATGAGCTTCAAGTAGATTGGGTTGATGCTTTGGCCCATATTAGTATGCTCCAGGAGCATCTAGATGTTCCAGCCGAGCCTGCAGCAGCAGTTGAGGACCCAGAGGAGGTAGAGGGAGTTTCTGATTTAGATTCAGAGCACGCACTTGCTGAGCCTAACCCTCAGCCGGACGACTCTTCTTCCGGCATTGCCTCTTCTGTGGGCAACCTCGACGACTTCTAGGCGCCTTAGACTTGTCCTAGATAGTTGTGTTTTCTCTTATTGTAGCATATGTACATAGGGAAGACAATGTTGTAAAATAGCCCTAGGGAGGAGTACCACTTGTTGTATTATATGTGGTAAGGATGTATGATGCTAGGTTGTATGAAAAAGGCTACTTTGGATGTAATATAAGTAGCGATTACCAGTTTGAAAATCATGATCTTCCTATTTGCCAATCTCTTCATTTGTGCGTTTCTAGGCCGTTTGATGAATACTAAAGATGTTGCAAGTTTTGTGGCATGTGTGCTCATCAAATTTTAGCCTATGAAATCTGTGAGACTATATTTTTAGTCCAATCACTTCTATAATCTCTGTTGATTAGCAGCTTAGCACAGAACGGTGAAGAGTGAATTGCTAGATTATCTTCTTTACCCCTTTTGCTCTCAGCGTTAAGTATCAATACGATGGAGCATGAAGCCATCTAACAGCTAACCAATTCTGTGTTTTAGGGGTTGCACAAATATGTGTTGTGCATATTGTGCTACACCGCATTTAGATAAATCCTGCTGATTTATTTTGATATCCAATGTTTGATCACTGCATTTACCATTGATTTTGGGAGCAAGAGAAATGTATCTAATGGATGTCTTCCATAATTACAGATGGTTGGTCAAACTCGTGGAACGCCTGAAGGCTTCGACCGTGAGAGTGGCAGTGGATCTCAGCAGCCACCGCCACCACCGTCGAATCTGGCCGAGTTGATGGCCATGCTGACTGAATTACTTCGTCAGTTGGTCCAAGGGCAACAAAATCAGCCACGCCAACAGCATGGAGGACGGGATGCTCAACCCGCGGGTTACCAGGAGTTCTTTGGTACCCAACCTCCACTTTTCAGCCAAGCTGATGACCCACTGGATGCTGATGCTTGGCTCCATACAATCAATTCCAAGTTTGCTTTGTTAGCGGTACCGTGTGCTGATGCAAACAAGGCTCACTTTGCCGCCCAACAACTTCGTGGTCCTGCACGTATATGGTGGGATCATTATTGTGAGATGCAGCCTGCTGAACATGTCATCTCTTGGGAGGAATTCCGAACTACCTTCAGATCACATCATATTCCTGAGGGACTGATAGAAAGAAAGTTGAATGAGTTCTTGGCTCTAAATCAAGGAACCCGCACTGTTCTACAATATGCATAGACGTTCAATCATCTGTGCCAGTATGCGGGCCATCATGCTGATACTGATGCCAAGAAACATGATCATTTTCGTCGTGGCCTCACTACTAAGCTCAAAGAACGTCTGAACTTGGTTCAGCCCAACACTTACAATGAGCTGGTCAGCCTGGCCATTACTCAAGAGGACTGTATTGCTGCCCATCGTGCTGAGAAGAAGCGGAAGGCACCAACAGGACCCTCGAGTGCTCAGCCACTGAGGTATTGTCTGGTGCAGAACACTCCACCCAGACCTCCACAGAGAAATGCCCCAGTGGGCAGGCTTGTCTTTAGGCCGCCTCAGCAGCAAGGAGGATTCAGACCTCCAGTGCCTCAGCAGCAGCAGCAGTAGTTTGGCCCAAGGCCGAATGCCCCATAGATCAATCATGGGAATGGCAACAATCGGTGCTATAACTGCGGCAGTACTGATCACTTTGCCAAGAATTGCCCGCGACCCAAGAGGTCTGATCCAGGGCAGCACTCCAACCAGAACAACAACAAGGGCAAAGGCAAGAGACAATCGGTGCAAGTCCGGCAAGGGCGAGTTAACTTCACTACTCTTGCAGACCTTCCAGAAGGAGCACCAGTCATGACGGGTACTTTCTCTATCCACAATAAACCCGCAGTCATATTATTTGATTCTGGTGCAACTCATAGTTTTATAAGTGCCAAATTTGGAGCAAGAATAGGATTGGACTTTTGTCATACTAAGGGATCTTTTATGATAGCAACCCCTGGTGGGAAGATAGCTTCCAATCAAATCACTAGACATGTGCCAATTAAGCTGGGTAGTAATTTGATCAAGACAGATTTGATCTTGTTGAATTTAGAAGGCATGGATGTTATTTTGGGCATGGATTGGATGACTAAACATAAAGTACTGTTAGATATTTCTTCCCGAGCTATCGAGATAGATTCACCATATCAAGGAGCCACCATACTCTATCTGCCACAACGAGAGTGCTTCAACTCTTGTGCCTATGCCACAAAAGAAATTAAACTTAAAGAAATCCCTATTGTGTGTGAGTATGCAGATGTATTTCCAGATGATTTGTGTCGTGGGGATTCTAGGGGTACCCACAGCCAGGTGGCGGAACGCACCCGCCTATTCCCAGTGAGGGAGTACTCGGGGAAGTACTAGGCAATGGGGCTAGATCTACGCTGAGAAAGGGGACTCAAGAACACACGATTTAGAGTGGTTCGGGCCGCCGGAGCGTAATACCCTACGTCCACTGTGAGATGTATTGTTCTGGGTTGTGTATGAACCTATCCTCTGCTGGCCTTGGCTCTTGCTCATTCTGAGGTTTTCTAGCGGCGTCCCCCCCCTTTTATAGATCAAGGGGGAGCGGATACATAGGGCGTTGATGCCCCGACAGGTGGGCCCAACGTGACTGTGGCTACAGCGGTAGCGAATCTTTACTGCTGCTCTCCTGACTCAGGGGGGTCTTTTCTTGTCCCGTCAACTAGGTGCTCGTTGGAGTAGCGTAGCTTGCGGCGTGGCCTGCTGAGGCTATTATGTAGCGTCATAATGGGCGAAGCTGAGCCGTCGTATCCATCTGGCAGACGCAGTATGGGCGGCGCCAGCGGCTCCACTGCCTTGGTAATACGCGATCAATAGTATCCCCCGGTCAATGAAACGCCTCAGCTTCTGTCATATCAATGCAGACGTTTACCTACTGCAATAAATGCAATGGTGGGTGAACGTTGGTATGGAAACCCAAACGGCCATGTCTTGCAGACACGTGGCGGCCCCGGACCACCCCGACGTGGGGCGTCGATCTCTTCCCTTAGCGAGGGGTCCGGTTATTATACAGGGGGTCCGGGACCCCATGTGGGGTCCGGGACCCTGCGGGGGTCCGGTCTCCTCGGGGAGGTCCGGAGTCCCGACTGCTTGCGCACGAGTTCCTGCCTTTTCCGGGACACGTGGTGTCTCCGGACCTTTCCCAACTGAGGAACGGCCCAGGCCGCTGCTGGGAGAACAGGATTCCGGACCGCAGGGGTCCGGTTGTTTGGATGTAGTTAAGGATAACTTATAAGATCCTTGCCTAGACACAGTAAGAGGGGGTACCCCAGTCCTGGGGTACCGACAGTGGCCCCCGGGCCCACCTCGGGTGAGGTACGAACCCGCAGGTGGGGCCACCATCGTGATGAGTTCCTACGCAAGTTGATTGCGTTGGTGTGCCCACGGAGAGAGCGTGCATCCCGGACCCCTGAGGCCGGTATGCCTGTTGCTAGGTTTAGGTACTAGAGTGCTCTCCATGGGGCGACGAAGGTGTAGGCTTAGGGTACGGAACCAAGCTAAGCGGCTACACAGACTTCGGATCGCCCAGGGAGCAAGCACCTCTTCCCGGACCTGGCTTTTGTCGATCGTGGCGAGCGGTCTCCGCCGGAGCGGGCCACCGGAGTGGACTTGGAGCGACCGTGGCGAGCGGTCTCCGCCGGAGCGGGCCACCGGAGTGGACTTGGAGCGACCGTGGCGAGCGGTCTCCGCCGGAGCGGGCCACCGGAGTGGACTTGGAGCGACCGTGGCGAGCGGTCTCCGCCGGAGCGGGCCACCGGAGTGGACTTGGAGCGACCATGGCGAGCGGTCTCCGCCGGAGCGGGCCACCGGAGTGGACTTGGAATGACCGTGGCGAGCGGTCTCCGCCGGAGCGGGCCACCGGAGTGGTCTTGGAGCGACCGTGGCGAGCGGTCTCCGCCGGAGCGGGCCACCGGAGTGGACTTGGAGCGACCGTTGCTGACAATCCGATGAAGCTTGTTACCGGATCTCATAGTAAGGTGCAAAGAAACCAAGCCTTATACTAGAAGAGAGCCCGGGACCTTTAAAGACAGCAGTCTTGGATACTAGAGTACTTGTAACAGGGTAGTGAAGTACGTAAACTTTAGGGTACATTACCAAGCTAAGCCACGCGGAGCTTCTCTACCCCAGGATACAAATACCACTTCCCCAGAGCAGGTCCCTAGGGGTCCGGACCGCCTTCCAGCTAGAAGGGGTGTCTTCACCTGACCACAAGCCAGCAACTTAACTTGGATTGTTAGCAATAAGGGAAACTCCGATCAAGAGAAAAGAATAGTTAAACCAAGGCGAATAGATGTAATCAGGGTGGAGCCTAGGTAAAACTGAAAAAGAAAGTCTCCTTTATTATTGTGGTTGTCACGGTATACATCGGAGGTCGGGATTACGAGGTCGGACCTCCACCGCTCCGGACCGCTTTTGCCTGTTTGTGTGATAGGGCCAGAGGTCGGGTTTACAAGGTCGGACCTTGACCGCTCTGGACACACACGTAGACGCCACGCTATTACAAAGGAGGAATTCTCTTAGTTTTTTTTTAGGAGTAACCTACGGCTGCATGCTATACAGCGTGTTCTTCGGAGGTGAAGGCGCCCTGGACGTGCCTGAACCGCATCATCCAGCATCACTTCGGAAGCTCGGGGGACCCCTTCTTGCCTAAGAGCTGTCACATGCTTACATGCCATGAGACAAATTCTTTGGCTTTGAATGGAAGAGGCCCCCTCCCCCTGCCGTCGCCGTTGCCGATGGAAACCAGAGCGCTTGCACAGCAGATGGACCGGTGCGACGCGTGGAGAAGTGCGGTCGTTCGCCGGCTTGTCCTTGGTGCTAGCGCCAGGGGCCCCCGCACGAGGAGGCGGGGTCCTGTCTGCAGCAGCGCCGAGCAACGCTGAGGTGGATCTCCGGCGCTGGAGACGGCAGGACGACACGGTCAACTTCCTCCGGGATGGCCATCGGCTCCAGGCTCCATGTTGAGAGAAAGCCTTGAGCCGACGCCATGCCACCGCAGAGGAGGCGTGGCCGTTGCTTGAGAGAAAACCTTGAGTCGACGTAGGGGCGGCAGCGCGCAGCGGCGCCTTCGCTGTGCGCTGCCACGCCGGCTCTGAGGTGTCGCAGTGGCGACGCACAGCAGGCGTCGCTGCCGTGCGCCGCCGCACCGAGGGCGTTGGAGCGCCGGTGCCATGGCATGTGAAGTGAGTGTGGCGCTGCCTTCCTTCATCTTCTCGCTCGTCGTTGCAGAGGATGAACACGGCCCAGAAGCCCGAAAATCCAGCCAACGCCTGTCTTCCCTACGGATGGCGCCAAAATGTCGTGGGGATTCTAGGGGTACCCACAGCCGGGTGGCGGAACGCACCCGCCTATTCCCAGTGAGGGAGTACTCGGGGAAGTACTAGGCAATGGGGCTAGATCTACGCTGAGAAAGGGGACTCAAGAACACACGATTTAGAGTGGTTCGGGCCGCCGGAGCGTAATACCCTACGTCCACTGTGAGATGTATTGTTCTGGGTTGTGTATGAACCTATCCTCTGCTGGCCTTGGCTCTTGCTCAGCCTGAGGTTTTCTAGCGGCGTCCCCCCCCCCCCTTTTATAGATCAAGGGGGAGCGGATACATAGGGTGTTGATGCCCCGACAGGTGGGCCCAACGTGACTGTGGCTACAGCGGTAGCGAATCTTTACTGCTGCTCTCCTGACTCAGGGGGGTCTTTTCTTGTCCCGTCAACTAGGCGCTCGTTGGAGTAGTGTAGCTTGCGGCGTGGCCTGCTGAGGCTATTATGTAGCGTCATAATGGGCGAAGCTGAGCCGTCGTATCCATCTGGCAGACGCAGTATGGGCGGCGCCAGCGGCTCCACTGCCTTGGTAATACGCGATCAATAGTATCCCCCGGTTAATGAAACGCCTCAGCTTCTGTCATATCAATGCAGACGTTTACCTACTGCAATAAATGCAATGGTGGGTGAACGTTGGTATGGAAACCCAAACGGCCATGTCTTGCAGACACGTGGCGGCCCCGGACCACCCCGACGCGGGGCGTCGATCTCTTCCCTTAGCGAGGGGTCCGGTTATTATACAGGGGGTCCGGGACCCCATGTGGGGTCCGGGACCCTGCGGGGGTCCGGTCTCCTCGGGGAGGTCCGGAGTCCCGACTGCTTGCGCACGAGTTCCTGCCTTTTCCGGGACACGTGGTGTCTCCGGACCTTTCCCAACTGAGGAACGGCCCAGGCCGCTGCTGGGAGAATAGGATTCCGGACCGCAGGGGTCCGGTTGTTTGGATGTAGTTAAGGATAACTTATAAGATCCTTGCCTAGACACAGTAAGAGGGGGTACCCCAGTCCTGGGGTACCGACAATTTGCCTGGAATGCCCCCTAATAGAGATATCGAGATTGTTATTGAGCTTCAACCCGGTACTGCCCCTATTTCTAAGAGGTCGTACCTAATGCCCCCAAATGAGTTAGCAGAATTGAAAATCCAACTCCAAGACCTTCTTGACAAGGGCTTTATACGTCCAAGTTCTTCACCCTGGGGATGTCCAGCCCTATTTGTGAAGAAGAAGGACAACAGTTTGACACTATGTGTTGATTATTGACCATTCAATGCGGTCACTATTAAAAACAAGTATCCTTTTCCCCGCATTGATATCCTGTTTGATCAGTTAGCTAGAGCCAAGGTTTTCTCTAAGATTGATCTTCATTCTGGCTACCATCAAATAAAGATCAAGCCTTGTGATATTCCAAAGACTGCTTTCTCAAGCAGATATGGACTCTATGAATATCTGGTTATGTCTTTTGGTCTTACCAACGCCCCAGCATATTTTATGTACTTGATGAATTCAGTCTTCATGCCGGAGCTGGATAAATTCGTTGTGGTATTTATTGACGATATTTTGATCTACTCCAAGAATGAAGAAGATCAAGCTGAGCATTTGCGTATTGTTCTTCAACGATTACGAGATCATCATCTTTACGCCAAATTCTCCAAGTGTGAATTTTGGTTGGACAGTTTGAAATTCTTAGGCCACACTATCTCCAGTAATGGTATATCTGTTGATCCAACTAAAGTACAAGAAGTGATGGATTGGGAATCTCCTACTTCAGTTCATCAAATTCACAGTTTTCTTGGTTTAGCTGGATATTATCATTGATTCATTCCTGATTTCTCCAGAATAGCCAAGCCTATGATGGAGTAATTGAAGAAGGGAGTGAAGTTTGTTTGGAATGATAAATGTGAAGAAGCTTTTCAAACTCTCAAAGCATGATTAACTACTGCTCCAGTGTTGGCTACACCGGACAGTACCAAACCTTTTGATGTCTTTTGTGATGCTTCTGGTACGGGACTTGGTTGTGTGCTTATGCAAGACAATCGAGTTATTGCTTATGCACCAAGAGCTCTCCGGAATCTTGAGAAGAATTATCCAACACATGATCTGGAGTTAGCATGTCACACCCGGTTTATAAAAGGACATAAACCGAGCAATCATATACGTGCCAGGATCAAGTCACATGTATATACAATAGAATGAACAGTATATCACAGCACATATCACGAAAAAGACATAATAAATCGAAATACGAATGTTATTTATTACAATAATGACAAAAATGTCTGATACAGCGGAAGCGAAGAACAAAATACGATAAAAGCTCTCCGAAGCTGAGCAGGGCACCACAGGGACGCCGACTGGGAGACGAACACCTAGAAGTCCTCGTAGTCCTGGTAGCGCTGGACGAACTCCCTCGTGTCGGCAGGAACTGAGCAGCAGTAGCGTATCCAAGAGGAAAAAGTAGAGAAGAGGCAAGAGTGAGTACACAACTTGTACTCAACAAGTATAACACAAACTATGAGGCTCTAAGGTTGGCTGACTCAACTGCATTAGCTTTTAAGTGTTGGCAAGATTTTATTAAAGCTATTTACTACGAGTTGATGAATTACCATTAACCCGGTTACATAGTAATTAATCAGAATTAATTAAGAAACTACTGGGAACCAAACCGAAACCAAGCCACCAAGGTAACCCCGAGAAGCACCTCCCTTGTCGGAAGGAGATAAGTCCACTAATCAAAAGGAGGATCTGGGCCGCTCATAACAAACTACTGGGAACCAAACCGAAACCAAGCCACCAAGGTAACCCCGAGAAGCACCTCCCTCGTCGGAAGGAGATAACTCCACTAATCAAAAGGAGGATCTGGGCCGCTCATAACCGTGAGCACGGCTAGTATACCAGTTTTACACTCTGCAGAGGTTGCACATCTTTACCCACAAGCTGTGAGCTACGCTAGGGGTTCATCACACTTCCTTAGGTGAGATGACTAGCGACTCACTACGAGGCCGTTACAAAGAATCTCGTTGGTAAGGCGTAACCGCGAGAGATAGGTCAGCGACGATGGGGCCCACCTCCGGGGGTACAAGCACAGGAGCGCAATCCAAGCACAGACCAAGCCGGAGGAGCAGGGACCATTGAAGCTTACTACTCTGGCCCCGCAGGTAAGTTACTCCAAGCCAAAAAGACCTAATTAGTAAGCCAAGTCTATCCCATTCTAGCCTTGTGGTAGCGCTGTTGTCCCAGGATGTCGCTCTATGAACCGGTCCTTATGGAGAGTGGCCAACCAAGCACTAAGCACCGTGCTGGCCCCCTAAACCATGTTTCTACAAAAACCATCTTTTAACGAGACGTGAGCCACTCATCCACACAGAGGGCCACTCTCAGAATTAAGTTCAAGTAAACCATTAATCAATTTAATTAAAAAGGACTAGAATGTGTTATAGCGCAGCAACCTAGCACAACTAACCAAAATGCAACCCAAAGGTATAGATATAAAGTGGCTAGGAAAGTCCTTAAAGGCATACAGTATTAAAATGCAGTATGAAATTGTATTTAAAAGTGATAGGTTGTTCATGTTATACTTGCCTTCCTCGTACTGCTTCTGCTGCTGCTCAAAGTGCTCGGAAGACGGCTGCTCCTGGTACTGGTACTGGGGCTCCTCAGATGGATCAACGTCTACTCACGAACACATGGCCAAAACAATGCACAATAATAAGCATACAAGCAAACACTAGCAAAAACTAAGAAACAGTACATCAATACATAAAAACAGCAAGAAAAACTAAGCTAAAACTATTCTACGTGTTACAACGATCGCGTGGATATAAAGAACGCTAAAAACGGAGCTAAAATGCATAATCTAGGCCAAAAACAAGTTCTAGGGGCTTAATTGTAAGAAAACTGAAGTTCCAGGGGGTTTTCTGCTAAAACCGAGGGCCTAAACGTAATTAAAGGATAAACCTATTGCCTAACGCGCTAAAATGGCAGCCACGGACGGCGGGTCCAAAATCTACAAGGGTCAGGGGCTAAAGTGTTAAAAACTGGACCTGGATATAATTATTTTTCAACGCGCTAGGACTGCGGGTTGATATCTAGTAAACCGAGGGTCTCTTTAACAATTTTACCAAGCCGAACCGGTATCTTTGGATTACGGCCATTGGATCGTGATCTGGCGGTCTGGATCTAAAATGGGATGCGATCTAATCCTGGCCGTAGACTTCAGATCGGACGGCGGAGGGGGGTTTTGGGCGCACGGGCGGCGGTGGGCTGCCGCCGACGACCCTGTTTTGCGGTCGCGGGCTGCAGCTCGCCGGAGATGGCGATAGGGGTGTTGCGGGGCCCTATTTGGGTCGTGGTTTGGCCCAGGAGCACCGCTCCGGCATGGGTAGTGCACTAGGGTGCCTAGGGAGGCGCTGCAAGGCTGGGAGCATGCCCCCCGACGGTGAGGCGGCTCTGGGCGTGGCGGCACGCCGCCGGCGAGCCCCGTTCTGGCCTCGGAAAGGGTTCACGGGCCTCTAAATCTAGCGCATAACAACCGGGAAGGTGCAGGGGTTCTCACCGAGGGTTCGAACTGGCGGGGCGAGGCGTGGCGGCGCTGGAGACGATGTCGAGTGGCGGCGGACGGCACTGCGCACGGGACCAAGTCGTGGCGGGGCTCCTCCGGGCGCCTGGACTCCGTGGGTCGGCTCGTGGGGCACCTGCGAGGTTGGAAGGTGGGTCAGGGCGGGCCAATGGTCACTGGCAGCGAGTAATCTCGGCAAATCCAGAGATTACCGGAGTTGGGGCTCGGGCGCGATTCCGAGGAAGCTCGGGTCGATTCTTCGATCAGGTGGCTCGGCGAGCTTCTGGACGTCGAGTAGGGGCGGTTGCGGTGGTTTGCAAGACCGGGGAGGCGGTGGCGTGGCCGGTCTGCGGCGGCGCAGGGGCGCTGCGCGGTGATGGCGTGGCGGAGCGGCGTGCTAGGGTTAGCAGGGCGGCGCTGTGATGTGGGGATGGGGAAAAGAGGGTCGCAAGGGCCAAATATAGGGGAGGGTCTGGGTATCTCGGCGGGGCGCAGCGGGATAAAGATCCCGGCGAACTCGCCGGTGATCTCGGCCGCGGCGTTGCGCTGCAGGGAGAAAGGAAAGGGAAGGGGAGCTGCTGACGTGTGGGGCCGCTCGGTCAGTGGCGAGACGGCGAGCGCGGGCTGAGGGAGGGGGGCCGGCTTGTCAGGGGCGCGGTGCTGACTTGGGCGCTGGGCGAGCGGGGTGACGCGGGGGCTTGCGCGGGGCGGACCGGGCCGAGTGGCGCGCTGGCGGGCCGAGTGTGTGCTGGTGGAAGCGGGACTAGTGCGGCCTGGGCCAGCGGATTGGGCTGGGCTCGGGAGAAAGGAAGTGGGCCGCAGGTTTGGGTTGTTGGGTTGGTTTTCCTTTTCCAATCTCTTTCCTTTTCTATTTCTTTTTCTAGCTCAAACTCAAACCAAAAGAATTCAAATTTGGATTTGAATTCCCTCAAGCACTCATGCAATTAAAACAATGCTCCAGCATGAATGCAACAACCAAAAATTAAACCTATGATAGATTTTAATTACTTATAGAACAAAAATTTAGATTAAATGCAAGTCTAACACAATAAACCTTAGAAAATTAAATAAAGCCAATTAAATTTATTAATAAATGCTGAAATTTAAATTAGGGTGTTACAGACCCTACCCCCTTAAAGAAATCTCGTCCCCGAGATTTAGCTGGGCTGGCTAGCAAAGAGATCTGGGTATGTCTTCATCAGCTCATCCTCTCGCTCCCATGTAGCCTCAGCTTCACTATGGTGACTCCACTGAACTCTGCACATCTTGATGCGCTTGTTCCGAGTAACCCTCTCTGATGTCTCCAGAATCTTCACCGGATGCTCAGTATAAGTCAGATCTTCCTGCACATCTACTCCATCCAGTGGTGCTTGCTCCTCGGGTACTCGCAAACACCTCTTCAGCTGAGATATATGGAAGACATCATGAACTCCTGAGAGGCTGAGAGGTAACTCCAGGCGATAAACAACTTCGCCTTTCCGCTCTAGCACCTTGAATGGCCCCACATAACGAGGTGCTAACTTCCCCTTGACATTAAATCTGCGGATTCCTCTCATCGGAGACACCTTCAGGTATACATAATCACCGACACTGAAGGTCAGATCTCTCCGTTTGCCATCAGCATAGCTCTTCTGTCTGCTCTGTGCAATCCTCAGATTTTCTCGCACAGCCTGAACCATCTGCTCTACATCATCTATGATCTCAGGGCCAAAGAGCTGCTTCTCCCCAATCTGATCCCAATAGAGAGGAGTCCTGCACTTTCTGCCATACAATGCCTGAAATGGGGACTTCTTTAGACTGGCCTAATAGCTGTTATTATATGAGAACTCAGCATAAGACAGGCACTTATCCCAACTAGTACCGTACTGAATGGCACAAGCTCTCAGCATATCCTCCAACACTTGGTTGGTTCTCTCTGTCTGCCCATCTGTCTGAGGGTGATAAGCCGTACTGAAACGCAGCTTCGTATCCAACGAATCATGGAGCTGCTCCCAGAACCGAGAAGTGAACTGAGACCCTCTGTCAGATATAATCTTCTTTGGCACACCATGGAAGCAGACAATCCGAGAAATGTACAACTCTGCAAGTCTAGCACCGGAGTAAGTAGTGTTCACTGGAATGAAGTGAGCAACTTTCGTCAGTCGATCCACTACTACCCAAATGGAGTTGTACCCTTTCTGAGTACGAGGCAACCCAACAATGAAGTCCATGGTGATTTCCTCCCATTTCCACTCTGGAATCTTCAAAGGCTGTAACAGACCTGCTGGCCTCTGATGCTCAGCCTTGACACGCTGACAGGTGTCACAAATAGCCACGTACTCTGCCACTGAACGCTTCATCCCATACCATCAGAAACATTCCTTCAGATCATAATACATCTTTGTGCTGCCCGGATGAATAGAATAAGCTGTATCATGGGCCTCACTCAGAATCAACTTCCGGAGATCATGCACATCAGGCACGCAGATCCGGTTCTTGTACCACAAGGTACCCTGATCATCCTCTCTAAAATGAGGAGCCTTGCCCTTCTTGAGCAACTCACGAATCTCCTGCAGCTTCTCATCATCTTTCTGATGCTGCCTGATCTCTGACTCTAGAGTCGGTACTGCCTCAGATGCTGCACTGGAGGTATGATGCAAGAAGCCCAGACTCAACTGCTCGAACTCCTCGCATAACTCTGGAGGCATCTGGAAAGCCACGGCCATGTTGACATAACTTCTTCTGCTCAGAGCATCTGCTACAACATTGGCCTTGCCCGGATGATAGTGAATCTCCAGGTCATAATCCTTGACCAACTCTAACCATCTTCTCTGCCGCATATTCAGCTCAATCTGTATGAAAATGTACTTGAGGCTCTTGTGATCAGTGTAGATATCACACCGCTGCCCATACAAGTAATGCCTCCAAATCTTCAGAGCATGCACAACTGCGGCTAACTCAAGATCATGAGTAGGATAGTTCAGCTCATGCCGACGTAACTGTCGTGAAGCATAAGCAATCACTCTGCCCTCCTGCATCAGAACACACCCAAGACCATCCTTCGAAGCATCACAATACACCGTGAACCTCTTCGTCTGGTCTGGCAGAGTCAGGACTGGCGCCGTAGTCAACCTCTTCTTCAGCTCATCAAAGGCCCTCTGACGCTCATCAGTCCACACGAAAGCCACATGCTTCTCTAGCAAGGAAGTCAAAGGCTTCGCGATCTTTGAGAAATTCTCAATGAACCTCCGATAATATCCAGCTAAGCCCAAGAAAGACCTGACTTCCTTTACTGTCTGCGGTGTCTCCCACTCGAGCACATCCTTCACCTTGCTCGGATCAACAGCAATGCCTCCCTGAGAGATAACATGACCGAGGAATGGCACCTCGTCAATCCAGAACTCGCACTTGCTGAACTTGGCATACAACTGATGCTCTCTCAATCTCTGCAATATGAGTCTCAGATGCTCCTCATGTTCTTCTTCTGTCTTGGAGAAGATCAGAATATCATCAATGAAAATCACCACAAAGACATCCAGATAATCCATGAAGACCATGTTCATCAAGTGCGTGAAGAAAGCCAGGGCATTAGTCAAGCCGAAGGACATGACCGTGTACTCATATAGCCCGTACTTGCAGGTGAATGCCGTCTTCGGAATATCCCCAGGACGGATCCTCAGCTGAAAGTATCCCGAACGAAGATCAATCTTCGAGAATATACGAGCACCTCGAAGCAAATCGAAGAGATCCTCAATACGGGGCAGTGGGTGCTTGTTCTTGATAATGACTGCATTCAGCTCCCGATAATCGACACACATCCTCTTCGAGCCATCCTTCTTATCTACCAGCAACAATGGAAAAGCCCAAGGAGAGAAGCTGCGACGGATATAGCCCTTGGCTAGCAACTCATCAATAGTCTTCTTGACTTCCTCATGCTCTATAGGTGCCATACGGTAGGGCCGCTTTGCAATAGGAGCTGTGCCAGGCAAGAGATCAATACAAAACTCAATGGCGCGTTCAGGCGGCATACCTGGTAGATCATCCGGAAAGACATCCGGGAATTCAGACACCACGCGAATACCGTCCGTGGGTCTAGCCTCCATCTGATGAAGAAATCCAGAAGGCTCAACTGCACTGATAACAACCTCTTAGCCACTGGAAGCTGATAGCAAGACTGTCCTCTGAGCACAATCTATCCGAACTCCCCATTTGGCCAGAGTCTCCATTCCCAGAATGACATCAATGCCCTTGCTGTCTAGCACCATCAGATCGGTACAGAACTCTACTCCCCTCAAAGAAACACTGACTCTCGGGAAGTAAGTGTGAGACCTCAACTGTCCTCCCGGTGAAGATACTAACAGGCACCTCTTTAATGTGCTAGTATGAATACCATGATGCTCGACAAAAGACTGAGTAATGAAGGAATGTGTAGCACCAGTATCGAAAAACACTGTAGCTGGATATGAATTAACCATGAACGTACCAATAACCACGTTGGGAGCCTCGGCCGCTGACTCGGCCGTCACGTGGTTCACTCTGCCCTGAAGTGGCGCCCTGGGCTGAGCTGGGCGCCTCTGCTGTCCCGCCTGCGCCTTCTGGGGGCAAGCGTTGGCATGGTGCCCCGGCTGGCCGCAGTGAAAGCAGGTGCGAGGAGGTCCCTGAGCCTGCTGTCCGGTAGGAGCTGCCGGACGTGGAGCCTGCGGTGCTGGTGGAGCAGCACGAGCCGGAGGTGCCGGTAACCTTTGGCCCTGCCCCGCCTGCTGCTGCTGTCGAGGCGGGTACTGTTGCGGTGGCCTCTGCTGGTACTGCTGAGGAGGCCGGTACTGAGGCTGCTGGTACTGCTGGGGCTGCTGGAGGCGAGGTCGAGTGTTGCTGCCGGAAGCAACGGGGACAATCTTCCTCTTCTTGTCCTCCATCTCCAGGTGCTTGCGCTCAGTGTTGAGCGCACTGTCAACCAGATGGTTGAAGTCGTCGAAGCGGAGGTTGAGCAGCGCGTACTGGAGGTAGTCCTCAAGGCCCTCCATGAAGTGCTCTTGCTTCTTGCGGTCATCCGCAACATCGGCAGGGGCGTAGCGAGCAAGCTGTAGAAAGCGATCATGATACTCCGTGACCGACATAGTCCCCTGAAGTGATTAAGACAGATAGATATCGAAAGATTAACTCAAGATTCTTAAGGATAGAACAAGGGGCATTAGCTCAAAAGAAACCGCTGAATGATTATATTTAAGATTACCTGCTTCAGTGCAAGGAACTCCTTCTGCTTCATCTTCATAACGCCCGCGGGGACGTTGTGGCTGCGGAAATGCTCTCGGAACTGGAGCCAAGTGAGAGCCTCGCGATCGTGAACTAGGTGGGACTCCCACCAGTCCAAAGCTGCCCCTCGCAGCTATCCTGCTGCGTACAGAACTCTCTCCCGATCATCGCACTGGGCGATGTCCAGCTGACGCTCCACTGCACGGAGCCAGTCGTCAGCCTGAAGAGGGTCGGACGTGTGAGAGAACGTCGGCGGGTGACCCCTCAGAAACTCAGCACGCCAGTCGCGAGGCTGCGGCGGTGGAGGAGGCGAAGGCTGAGTGTGAGCCTGCTAAAGAGCCTGAACAGTGTTGTTCAAGGTAGCCATCATCTGCATCTGGAGCTGGAAGTACTGCTCCGGAGTCAAAGGTGGCGGCATCGGGATCCCGGTCCCCTGGGTGTTCTGACCCTAGTTGTTCTGCCCCTGCTGGTCAGAACCACGCCTGGTGTTCACCATCTGATTTTGGACAAAAGATTTCACGAGTAAGGATATTGCAGGAATAAACTCAGATGGATATGATAACTCTTTGCGGAAAAAGACTCAGCCATGATAAAGTAGACAGGATAGAGTGGACTGTTTTACCCCAACGATCTAACTCATTTTATTAATTAGTTAACTTTAACATGAGAGTAATTTTCTTTAAACAAATTTAAACTACTAAGCTATGCAATCATTCAAAAATCCAAATCAAACATGTAGCATAATAACAAGCAGACAATTTTCACAACTTAGCCGAGTTTAACACACGACTCGACTAACACAACGCATCGCAGAACGTGCTATCGTATTATTATAAAAAGGTCACCTAGCTATACTCATGGCGGTCAGATGACTGATTCAGGCCAAAATCTACGAAAACTATCCTTCAGAGAGAGAAATCAAGGCAAGAAGGGTAAAAGTCATAGAAGTCAAGGGGTATAATAGTAAAATAGTTTCAGCAGGCAAGGATTGGGGAGAAGAAGTCCTAAAACTCGACCAGTTCTATCTAGGCTTCGTCCTACAGTCGATACGGCTCTGATACCACTCTGTCGAATTAATTAAGAAACTACTGGGAACCAAACTGAAACCAAGCCACCAAGGTAACCCCGAGAAGCACCTCCCTCGTCGGAAGGAGATAACTCCACTAATCAAAAGGAGGATCTGGGCCGCTCATAACAAACTACTGGGAACCAAACCGAAACCAAGCCACCAAGGTAACCCCGAGAAGCACCTCCCTCGCCGGAAGGAGATAACTCCACTAATCAAAAGGAGGATCTGGGCCGCTCATAACCGTGAGCACGGCTAGTATACCAGTTTTACACTCTGCAGAGGTTGCACATCTTTACCCACAAGCCGTGAGCTACGCTAGGGGTTCATCACACTTCCTTAGGTGAGATGACTAGCGACTCACTATGAGGCCGTTACAAAGAATCTCGTTGGTAAGGCGTAACCGCGAGAGATAGGTCAGCGACGATGGGGCCCACCTCCGGGGGTACAAGCACAGGAGCGCAATCCAAGCACAGACCAAGCCGGAGGAGCAGGGACCATTGAAGCTTACTACTCTGGCCCCGCAGGTAAGTTACTCCAAACCAAAAAGACCTAATTAGTAAGCCAAGTCTATCCCATTCTAGCCTTGTGGTAGCGCTGTTGTCCCAGGTTGTCGCTCTATGAACCGGTCCTTATGGAGAGTGGCCAACCAAGTACTAAGCACCGTGCTGGCCCCCTAAACCATGTTTCTACAAAAACCATCTTTTAACGAGACGTGAGCCACTCATCCACACAGAGGGCCACTCTCAGAATTAAGTTCACGTAAACCATTAATCAATTTAATTAAAAAGGACCAGAATGTGTTATAGCGCAGCAACCTAGCACAACTAACCAAAATGCAACCCAAAGGTATAGATATAAAGTGGCTAGGAAAGTCCTTAAAGGCATACAGTATTAAAATGCAGTATGAAAGTGTATTTAAAAGTGATAGGTTGTTCATGTTATACTTGCCTTCCTCGTACTGCTCCTGCTGCTGCTCAAAGTGCTCGGAAGACGGCTACTCCTAGTACTGGTACTGGGGCTCCTCAGATGGATCAACGTCTACTCACGAACACATGGCCAAAACAATGCACAATAATAAGCATACAAGCAAACACTAGCAAAAACTAAGAAACAGTACATCAATACATAAAAACAGCAAGAAAAACTAAGCTAAAACTATTCTACGCGTTACAACGATCGCGTGGATATAAAGAACGCTAAAAACGGAGCTAAAACGCATAATCTAGGCCAAAAACAAGTTCTAGGGGCTTAATTGTAAGAAAACTGAAGTTCCAGGGGGTTTTCTGCTAAAACCGAGGGCCTAAACATAATTAAAGGATAAACCTAGGGCCTAACGCGCTAAAATGGCAGCCACGGACGGTGGGTCCAAAATCTACAAAGCTCAGGGGCTAAAGTGTTAAAAACTGGACCTGGATATAATTATTTTTCAACGCGCTAGGACTGCGGGTTGATATCTAGTAAACCGAGGGTCTCTTTAACAATTTTACCAAGCCGAACCGGTATCTTTGGATTACGGCCGTTGGATCGTGATCTGGCGGTCTGGATCTAAAATGGGATGCGATCTAATCCTGGCCGTAGACTTCAGATCGGACGGCGGAGGGGGTTTTTGCGCGCACGGGCGCCGGTGGGCTGCCGCCGGCGACCCTGTTTTGTGGTGGCGCGGGCTGCAGCTCGCCAGAAATGACAATAGGGGTGTTGCGGGGCCCTATTTGGGTCGTGGTTTGGCCCAGGAGCACCGCTCCGGCATGGGTAGTGCACTAGGGTGCCTAGGGAGGCGCTGCAAGGCTGGGAGCATGCCCCCCGACGGTGAGGCGGCTCTGGGCGTGGCGGCACGCCGCCGGCGAGCCCCGTTCTGGCCTCGGAAAGGGTTCACGGGCCTCTAAATCTAGCGCATAACAACCGGGAAGGTGTAGGGGTTCTCACCGAGGGTTCGAACAGGCGGGGCGAGGCGTGGCGGCGCTGGAGATGATGGCGAGCGGCGGCGGACGGCGCTGCGCACGGGACCAAGTCGTGGCGGGGCTCCTCCGGGCGCCTGGACTCCACGGGTCGGCTTGTGGGGCACCTGCGAGGTTGGAAGGTGGGTCAGGGCGGGCCAATGGTCACTGGCAGCGAGTAAACTCGGCGAATCCAGAGATTACCGGAGTTGGGGCTCGGGCGCGATTCCGAGGAAGCTCGGGTCGATTCTTCGATCAGGTGGCTCGGCGAGCTTCTGGACGTCGAGTAGGGGCGGTTGCGGTGGTTTGCAAGACCGGGGAGGCGGTGGCGTGGCCGGTCTGCGGCGGCGCAGGGGCGCTGCGCGGTGATGGCGTGGCGGAGCGGCGTGCTAGGGTTAGCAGGGCGGCGCTGTGATGTGGGGATGGGGAAAAGAGGGTCGCAAGGGCCAAATATAGGGGAGGGTCCGGGGATCTCAGCGGGGCGCAGTGGGATAAAGATCCCGGTGAACTCACCGGTGATCTCGGCCGCGGCGTTCCGCTGCAGGGAGAAAGGAAAGGGAAGGGGAGCCGCTGACGTGTGGGGCCGCTCGGTCAGTGGCGAGACGGCGAGCGCGGGCTGAAGGAGGGGGGCCGGCTTGTCATGGGCGCGGTGCTGACTTGGGCGCTGGGCGAGCGGGGTGACGCGGGGGCTTGCGCGGGGCGGACCGGGCCGAGTGGCGCGCTGGCGGGCCGAGTGTGTGCGGGTGGAAGCGGGACTGGTGCGGCCTGGGCCAGCGGATTGGGCTGGGCTCGGGAGAAAGGAAGTGGGCCGCAGGTTTGGGTTGTTGGGTTGGTTTTCCTTTTTCCAATCTCTTTCCTTTTCTATTTCTTTTTCTAGCTCAAACTCAAACCAAAAGAATTCAAATTTGGATTTGAATTCCCTCAAGCACTCATGCAATTAAAACAATGCTCCAGCATGAATGCAACAACCAAAAATTAAACCTATGATAGATTTTAATTACTTATAGAACAAAAATTTAGATTAAATGCAAGTCTAACACAATAAACCTTAGAAAATTAAATAAAGCCAATTAAATTTATTAATAAATGCTGAAATTTAAATTAGGGTGTTACATAGCAGCTGTTATACACGCCCTCAAGCTTTGGAGACATCATCTTATGGGAACTCATTGTAATATTTACACTGACCATAAGAGCCTCAAATATATCTTCACTCAAGCTGATCTCAACATGAGACAGAGACACTGGCTAGAGTTGATAAAGGATTATGATCTAGAAGTGCACTATCATCCAGGAAAGGCTAATGTGGTTGCAGATGCACTCAGCCGCAAGTCACAATGCCATTGTCTATCTGTGGAGCCATTCAATGAAACTCTATGCCAGGAAATGATGAAGTTGAACCTAGAAATAGTACCTCAAGGAAGTTTGAACCATATATCTATTGAGCCTACACTTCATGATAGCATCATCATGGCACAATTACATGATGAGGGTATCAAAATCATCAAGGAAAAGTTATCCCAAGGTGAAGCAAAGTACAAATGTTTCCGAGTGGATCATAGAGGAGTTTTATGGTTTGAATCTCGACTTGTTGTACCCAAGAATCATCAGCTTAGAAAGCAAATCCTTGATGAGGAACATCTATCGAAGTTTTCGATTCATCCCGGTAGTACCAAGATGTACCAAGATCTTAAACAAGATTTCTGGTGGACTCGAATGAAAAGAGAGATCGCCAGATATGTTTCTGAGTGTGATGTCTGTCAAAGAGTTAAGGCTAGTCACTTGAAAGTAGCTGGCACTCTCCAACCGTTACCCATTCCATCCTGGAAATGGGAGGACATCAGTATGGATTTTATTGTCGGTTTACCCAACACTTCGTAGAAGCATGATTCTATTTGGGTAATCGTTGATAGACTCACCAAGACCGCCCATTTTATTCCAGTGCATACAACTTATTCTGCCAAGAGGTATGCAGAGATTTATCTCGATCAGATTGTCCGTTTGCATGGAGTTCCAAGGACGATCATTTCTGATCATGGGGCTAAGTTTATTGCACGTTTCTAGGAACAATTGCAAGAATGCCTTGGAACAAAATTGATTCGTAGTTCAGCTTATCATCCACAAACAGATGGGCAAACTGAACGAATCAATCAAATCCTTGAAGACATGTTGAGGGCATGTGCTATTCAATATGGCAAGAACTGGGATAAGTGCCTAGCACTACCTGAATTCTCTTACAATAACAGTTATCAATCCAGCTTGCAAATGGCACCATTTGAAGTGTTATACGGTCGAAGGTGTCGAACTCCTTTGAGTTGGTCACAAGCTGGAGAACGCAAAATCTTTGGGCCAGATTTAGTCTCTGAGGCAGAGGAGAAAGTCAAAGTTGTCCAGACTAATCTTAAGGCAGCCCAATCAAGATAGGAAAGTTATGCAGACAAAAGAAGAGATCCTTTACAGTTCAAGGTAGGGGATTTCGTATATTTGCGAGTATCTCCTACTAGAGGTGTTCAACGCTTCGGTATCAAAGGGAAATTAGCACCCCGATACATCGGACCATTTGAAATCATCGAAACTTGTGGACCCGTTGCCTATCGACTTCGTCTTCCTTCTCAGTTGGCCGCCATTCATAATGTCTTCCATGTATCACAACTCCGGAAGTGCATCACGGTACCTACTAAGATCCTTGAACCACAAGATATCGAGATTGAATCTGATCTATCATATACGGAGTATCCAATCAAGATTCTTGACACCAAAGAAAGAAGTACTAGAAGGGAGAAAGTTAAAATGTACAAGATTCAGTGGAATCACCATACCGAGGAAGAAGCTACTTGGGAGACTAAAAATTTTCTCCAAAGAAACTTTCCTGATTTTCTTAGAACAAATTCAGGTATCAAATCTTTCCATTCCTTTTCTTCCTGTAATCTCGGGGCGAGATTCCTTTTAGGGGGGAAGGCTGTGACACCCTAGGTGTCTGCACAGTAGTTGTGTATCTATTGTGTGCATCATGTGCTTGAATTATTTGAAAAAGGATCTTTTTGTAAATATAAAGGTTATATGTGTAATTATGATTTTATGCAAGGTCCTTTTTATAGTTATATTTGAATAGGTTTTGAAATTATAGCTTTTGTGGAGGGTGTTTTTGCAAAATGTGGTGTAATCATTACATGGCAGGAAACTTTTCAAATCAGCCCAAGTTTGAAGTGAAATTGCATTGAATTTGACAAAATTCCTGGAATTCAAAATCCCTCTTATGTTTTCAAAATTAGCTCTTGAATCTTTGATCAAATAAATTTTTGCACAACATCAAAGTTGTAGATCTTGAAAAGTTGAACAACTTTCATGTTGGGCACTTTTCATTTGAGCCCTATTTTAAAAGTTATCTCTGCTTTACAGTTTGATCCCTGGAAATTTCAGAAATTGCAAACCAATCCTTATCCCCTTCCTCCAGCCTGCTTCCTCTGTTTTCAGCGCCGCCACTGTGCAGAGCCGTCGCCGGCGCAGTGGAGAGCCAGCCCGCCCACGTTCTGCTTCGCGCTGGCGCCCACGTGTCGCGCTGCTCCTTCTCCACCGCCCTTTGCCATCGTACTGGTGCTCCCCTGCCGTGCCACGCACCCCCGCCGAGCCCAGAGCAGCCCGCGCGGTCGCCACCTCGCCGCCGCTGTGGAGGGCCCGCTGCAGCACCCCAGAGCCTCATCTCTCGTGCGCACGAGCACTGCATCTATCCCCGCAAGCTATTCCTCTCCTCCTTTCGCTTTTTTCGTGCTCCCAGACCTCAGAACGCCGCCGCCGCCCCGCTTGAACTCCGACGAGCTCACCCCCGCCGTCGACCCGCCACCACAGACCCGCTCCACCCATGCCAACCCCACCATCCGCTCCGCCTCGTCCTAGCGTAGCTTCTGTAACACCCGGTTTATAAAAGAACATAAACCGAGCAATCATATACGTGCCAGGATCAAGTCACACGTATATACAACAGAATGAACAGTATATCATAGCACATATCACGTAAAAAGACATAATGAAATGAAATACGAATGTTATTTATTACATTAATGACAAAATGTCTGATACAGCGGAAGCGAAGTACAAATACGATAAAAGCTCTCCGAAGCTGAGCAGGGCGCCACAGGGACGTCGACTGGGAGACGAACACCTAGAAGTCCTCGTAGTCCTGGTAGCGCTGGACGAACTCCCTCGTGTCGGCAGGAACTGAGCAGCAGTAGCGTAGCCAGGAGGAAAAAGAAGAGATGAGGCAAGAGTGAGTACACAACTTGTACTCAACAAGTATAACACAAACTATGAGGCTCTAGGTTGGCTGACTGAACTGCATTAGCTTTTAATCTTGGCAAGTTTTATTAAAGCTACTTACTACGAGTTGATGAATTACCATTAACCCAGTTACATAGTATTTAATCAGAATTAATTAAGAAACTACTGAGAACCAAACCAAAACCAAGCCACCAAGGTAACCCCGAGAGGCACCTCCCTCGTCGGAAGGAGACAACCCCACTAATCAAAAGGAGGATCTGGGCCGCTCATGACCGTGAGCACAGCTAGTATACCAGTTTTACACTCTGCAGAGGTTGCACATCTTTACCCACAAGTCGTGAGCTACGCCAGAGGTTCATCACACTTCCTTAGGTGAGATGACTAGCGACTCACTACGAGGCCGTTACAAAGAATCTCGTTGGTAAGGCGTAACTGCGAGAGTTAGGTCAGCGACGATGGGGCCCACCTCTGGGGGTACAAGCACAGGAGCACAATCCAAGCACAGACCAAGCCGGAGGAGCAGGGACCATTGAAGCTTACTACTCTTGCCCCGCAGGTAAGTTACTCCAAACCAAAAAGACCTAATTAGTAAGCCAAGTATATCCCATTCTAGCCTTGTGGTAGCGCTGTTGTCCCAGGTTGTCGCTCTATGAACCGGTCCTTATGGAGAGTGGCCAACCAAGCACTAAGCACCGTGCCGGCCCCCTAAACCATGTTTCTACAAAAACCATCCTTTAACGAGACGTGAGCCACTCATCCACACAGAGGGCCACTCTCAGAATTAAGTTCAAGTAAACCATTAATCAATTTAATTAAAAAGGACCAGAATGAGTTATAGCGCAGCAACCTAGCACAACTAACCAAGATGCAACCCAAAGGTATATATAAAGGATATAAAGTGGCTAGGAAAGTCCTTATAGGCATACCGTATTAAAATGCAGTATGTAAATTTATTTAAAAGTGATGGGTTGTTCATGTTATACTTGCCTTCCTCGTACTACTCCTGCTGCTGCTCAAAGTGCTCGGAAGACGGCTGCTCCGGGTACTGGTACTGGGGCTCCTCCGGTAACTCAGCGTCTACTCACGAACACATGGCCAAAACAAAGCACAATAATAAGCATACAAGCAAACACTAACAAAAACTAGGAAACAGTACATCAATACATAAAAACAGCAAGAAAAACTAAGCCTAAACTGTTCTACGCATTACAAGGATCGCGTGGACATAAAGAACGCCTAAAACGGAGCTAAAACGCATTTTCTAGGCTAAAAACAAGGTTCAGGGGCTAAACTTTAAGAAATCTGAGGTTCTAGGGGCTTTTCTGCAAAATCCGAGGGCCTAAACATAATTAAACTAAAGCTTTAGGGTCTAACTTGCAAAAACTTCAAGCCTGGACTGCGGGTTCTATTTCCAAAGAGCTCAGGGGGCTAAGTGTTAAAACCTGGACCTAAACCTAAGTATTTATCAACATGCTTGGACCGCGGGTTGATACGAACAAAACAGAGGGGTTCTTATGCAAAATGACCGGTGAACCGTTATCTTTGAATCGCGGCCGTCGGATCTGGATCGAGAGGCTCATAACAGACCGGTTTTGGATCTAATCCAGGGCATTGGTTTCGGATCTAACGGACCAGACCTACTCCCGAGCGGGGACAGCGGCGCAGGATCGCCGGAGCAGAGCTCCGCGGCGGCGCTAGGCCGGAGCTGGTGAAACGGGCGCTGCAGGGCTCAAATCGGGCCGGGACATGGCCGTGGAGCATATCCATGGCATGCGTAGTCCACCAGGCCAATCAGGGCATGGGATTCGGGTTTGGGACGACGTGTGCGGCTGCGGTGGCGGGCGTACGCGGCGAGGCATCGTCGGCGTGAGCTCGTGCGGCCACTGGAGGTGCATTACGGCTAAAACAACTGGCGCAAAAGCATGGTGAGGAACTGGGGATGCTCACCGAGCTTGGAAACGGCGGGTCGTGACGCGGAAGGAGGTCGCCGGTGAAGTCCCGCGGTGAGGGTGACGCGGTGCCCGTGGATGGGTCGCAGGCGTGCGGCTCCGGGCTTCCTGGTCCAGTAGATCGATGCGCGGGGTCCCTGCGGTGAGGCCAGAGGGTTCAGGGTGGTCCGGCAATCTACGGAGGTGAGAAATTCTGGCGGCGGGCCATGTTACCTATGAGGGAGATCCAGTGAAATTCCGGCACGGCGGCGGGTCGATGTTGGAGGTGGCGGACGCGGAGTCGTTCCTGGATCCGAGGCGGAGCCGGAGTGCTGCTCGGCCGGGGCTCCGGTGCTGCAGGGGACTAGGTCGCGGCGGTGCAGGGGAGCAGTGGCTATAGCGGCGCGGAGGGACGGCGCTAGGGTTTGAGTGGGGCGGCTGAGCGAGATGGTGGGGTACGGGGGAGGCCAGGGCCTATTTATAGGGCGGCGTCCAACCTAGGCCTGCACGCCCGGGTTTGGAAGGCCAGCGAGGTCTTCGCCGGAGATCGCGGGCGGTTGTGCGAGCGCTGCACGAGGGAGACGGGTTTGGCAAGCGGGGCCCACGGGTCAGCGGTGGGGCGCGCGTGTAACACCCGGTTTATAAAAGAACATAAACCGAGCAATCATATACGTGCCAGGATCAAGTCACACGTATATACAACAGAATGAACAGTATATCAAGCACATATCATGTAAAAAGACATAATAAAGCGAATACGAATGTTATTTATTACAATAATGACATAAAAGTCTGATACAGCGGAAGCGAAGTACAAAATACGATAAAGCTCTCCGGAGCTGAAGCAGGGCGCCACAGGGACGTCGACTGGGAGACGAAGCACCTAGAAGTCCTCGTAGTCCTGGTAGCGCTGGACGAACTCCCTCGTGTCGGCAGGAACTGAGCAGCAGTAGCGTAGCCAAGAGGAAAAAGTAGAGAAGAGGCAAGAGTGAGTACACAACTTGTACTCAACAAGTATAACACAAACTATGAGGCTCTAGGCTGGCTGACTCAACTGCATTAGCTTTTAAGTGTTGGCAAAATTTTATTAAAGCTATTTACTACGAGTTGATGAATTACCATTAACCCAGTTACATAGTAATTAATCAGAATTAATTATGATACTACTGAGAACCAAACCAAAACCAAGCCACCAAGGTAACCCCGAGAAGCACCTCCCTCGTCGGAAGGAGATAACTTCACTAATCAAAAGGAGGATCTGGGCTGCTCATAACCGTGAGCACGGCTAGTATACCAGTTTTACACTCTGCAGAGGTTGCACATCTTTACCCACAAGTCGTGAGCTACGCCAGTTGTTCATCACACTTCCTTAGGTGAGATGGCCAGCGACTCACTACGAGGCCTTTAAAGAGAATCTCGTTGGTAAGGCGTAACCGCGAGAGTTAGGTCGGCGACGATGGGGCCCACCTCACGGGGGTACAAGCACAGGTACGCAAACCAAGCACAGACCAGCCGGAGGAGCAGGGACCATTGAAGCTTACTACTCTTGCCCCGCAGGTAAGTTACTCCAAACCAAAAAGATCTAATTATTACGCCAAGTCTATCCCATTCTAGCCTTGTGGTAGCGCTGTTGTCCCAGGTTGTCGCTCTATGAACCGGTCCTTATGGAGAGTGGCCAACCAGGCAGTAAGCACCGTGCTGGCCCCCTAAACCATGTTTCTAACAAAAGCCAATTTTAACGAGACGTGAGCCACTCAAGCCACACAGAGTGCCACTCTCAGAATTAAATTCAAGTAAACCATTAATCAAATTAATTAAAAAGGACCAGAGTGTGTTATAGCGTAGCAACCTAGCACGACTAACCAAAATGCAACCCAAGGATATATATAAAGGATATAAAGTGGCTAGGAAAGTCCTTAAAGGCATACAGTATTAAATGCAGTATGAAAATGTATTTAAAAGTGATAGGTTGTTCATGTTATACTTGCCTTCCTCGTACTGCTCTTGCTGCTGCTCAAACTGATCCGAAGACGGCTGCTCCGGGTACTGGTACTGGGGCTCCTCAGATGGATCAACGTCTACTCACGAACACATGGCCAAAATAATGCACGAAAATAAGCATACAAACAAACATTAACAAAAAACTAAGAAACGGTACAACAATACATCAAAAACAGCACACTAAACTACTCCAATACTGTTCTACGCGTTACAACGATCGCGTGGATATAAAGAACGCTAAAAACGGAGCTAAAACGCGTATTCTAGGCTAAAAACTAGTTCTAGGGGCTTATTTGTAAGAAAACTGAAGTTTCAGGGGCTTTTCTGCTAAAACCAGGGGCTAAAACGTAATTAACCATTAAATCTAAGGGCTAGCGTGCAAAAAGACCTAATCTGGACTGCGGGTACTAATATTAGGAAGGTCAGGGGGGTTTGGGTAAAAACCGGGACCTAACCGTAATTATTTTTGACTAAGGCTGGATTGCGGGTTGATATCAAGAAAACCGAGGGGCTCTTTAGCAAAAGACGCAGGCCGAAGGGGTATGTTTAGATCTGGATCGCCGGATCTGGATCCGATGGCTCAGGATAGACTGGATCCCGATCTAATCTCAGGCGTTGAGACGAGATCTGACGGCTGGGATTGATTTGGGCGCGGGGCGGCGGCGGGACGTCGCCGGCGGCTCTGTTTCGCGGCGGCGCGGCGGAAAACTCGCCGGACTTGGCCAAACCTGGCCGTCCGGGGGTCAAATCGACCCGTTTTTGGGTCTGCAGCGATCTACGGGGCATGGGTAGTCTACCTGGGCTCTAAACGGAGCTCGGGGAGGCTCGGTTGAGGCTCGCCACGGCGCGGGGCGGGCTGCACAGCGGCGCATCGCCGGAGCGAGCTCGCACGGCCTCTGGGGTGCGCTACAGGCTAAAGCAGCTAGCGCAAAAGTACGGCGGGGCCTTGGGGGCGCTCACCGTGCTTTGGATTGAAGGGAAGGCCGGCGCGGTGTGCTCGGCGACGAGGATGGGCGGCGGGGAGACGGAGCTCGCGTCCTGGGTCGAGGGAGGGGGTGCGCCGGGCTCCTGGATGCCTCAGATCGACGCGGGGTGCTCCTGCGGCGAGGCCAGGGGTTCAGGGGGGCGGAATCGGCACCGGGGTGAGGATAAACGGCGGCAATGGCACTTACCGGCGGCGGCGGTCCTGGCGGAGGGATGCGGCGGCGCTGGTGGTTCGGGCGTGGAGCTGTGGGGCGAGGATGGGGAAGAGAAGGTCGCAGGGCCCAATTATAGGAGGCATCCGGGGATCTCGGCGGGGCGCAGCGGGATAATGATCCCGGCGAGCTCGCCGGGGATATCGGGTGCGCTGCGGAGCCGGGAAGGAAGGGGGGGAAAAGGGGGCTGACGCGTGGGGCCGGCTGGTCAGCGGCGGGGCGCGCGTCGCGCGGCTGCCTGCCAGGTGGGGTCAAGGCGTCGGGGGAGCGGGTGGGAACGGCGCTGGGCTGTGCGCGTGGGAACTGGCCGTTGCGGTTTGGGCTGGGCCGAGTGGGGAGCGGGAGAGAAGAGTGGGCCGGTGCTGGGCTGCTAGCTGGGTTTTGGGCTGGGTTTGGGTTTGAGTTTTGTTTTGGGTTTTCTTTCTATTTCTCCTTTTCTATTTCTAATTCAAGCAAAGTTTGAATTCAAATTTGAATTTGAATTCAAACCACACTCAAATAAAATTATGCACCAGCATGAATGCAACAAAAATTTAAACCTATGATAAATTTTAATTACTTAAGGAACAAAAATTAGATTAAATGCCAACTAAACACAATAAACCTTAGAAAATTAAATAGAGCCAATTTAATTTATTAATAAATACTGAAATTTAAATTAGGGTGTTACAGACCCTACCCCCTTAAAGAAATCTCGTCCCCGAGATTTAGCTGGGCTGGCTAGCAAAGAGATCTGGATATGTCTTCATCAGCTCATCTTCTCGCTCCCAAGTAGCCTCAGCTTCACTGTGATGACTCCACTGAACTCTGCACATCTTGATGCGCTTGTTCCGAGTAACCCTCTCTGATGTCTCCAGAATCTTCACCGGATGCTCAGTATAAGTCAAATCTTCCTGGACATCGACTCCATCCAGGGGTGCCTGCTCCTCGGGTACTCGCAGACACCTCTTCAGCTGAGATATATGGAAGACATCATGAACTCCCAAGAGACTGAGAGGTAACTCCAGGCAATAAGCAACTTCGCCTTTCCGCTCTAGCACCTTGAATGGCCCCACATACCAAGGTGCTAATTTCCCTTTGACATTGAATCTACGGATTCCTCTCATCGGAGACACCTTCAGGTACACATAATCACCGACACTGAAAGTCAGGTCTCTCCGTTTGCCATCAGCATAGCTCTTCTGTCTGCTCTGTGCAATCCTCAGATTCTCTCGCACAGCCTGAACCATCTGCTCTGCATCATCTATGATCTCAGGGCCAAAGAGCTGCTTTTCACCAATCTGATCTCAATAGAGAGGAGTCCTGCACTTTCTGCCATACAATGCCTCAAATGGGGACTTCTTTAGACTGGCCTGATAGCTGTTGTTATATGAGAACTCAGCAAATGACAGGCACTTATCCCAACTAGTACCATACTGAATAGCACAAGCTCTCAGCATATCCTCCAACACTTGGTTGGTTCTCTCTGTCTGCCCATCTGTCTGAGGGTGATAAGCTGTACTGAATCGCAGCTTCGTATCCAACGAATCATGGAGCTGCTCCCAGAAACGAGAAGTGAACTGAGACCCTCTGTCAGATATAATCTTCTTGGGCACACCATGCAAGCAGACAATCCGAGAGATGTACAACTCTGCAAGTCTAGCACCGGAGTAAGTAGTGTTCACTGGAATGAAGTGAGCAACCTTCGTCAATCGATCCACTACTACCCAAATGGAGTTGTACCCTTTCTGAGTACGAGGCAATCCAACAATGAAGTCCATAGTGATTTCCTCCCATTTCCACTCTGGAATCTTCAAAGGCTGTAACAGACCTGCTGGCCTCTGATGCTCAGCCTTGACGCGCTGACAGGTGTCACAAATAGCCACGTACTCTGCCACTGAACGCTTCATACCATACCACCAGAAACGTTCCTTCAGATCATAATACATCTTCATGCTGCCCGGATGAATGGAGTAAGCTGTATCATGGGCCTCACTCAGAATCAACTTCCGAAGATCCTTCACATCTGGCACACAGATCCGGTTCTTGTACCACAAAGTACCCTGATCATCCTCTCTAAAATGAGGAGCCTTGCCCTTCTTGAGCAACTCACGAATCTCCCGCAGCTTCTCATCATCTTTCTGATGCTGCCTGATCTCTGACTCTAGGGTCGGTACTGTCTCAAATGCAGCACTGGAAGTATGATGCAAGAAGCCCAGACTCAACTGCTCGAACTCCTCGCATAACTTTGGAGGCATCTGGAAAGCCACGGCCATGTTGACATAACTTCTTCTGCTCAGAGCATCTGCTACAACATTGGCCTTGCCCGGATGATAGTGAATCTCCAGATCATAATCCTTGACCAATTCTAGCCATCTCCTCTGCCGCATGTTCAGCTCATTCTGCGTGAAAATGTACTTGAGGCTCTTGTGATCAGTGTAGATATCACACCGCTGCCCATACAAGTAATGCCTCCAAATCTTCAGAGCATGCACCACTGCGGCTAACTCAAGATCGTGGGTGGGATAGTTCAGCTCATGCCGACGTAACTGCCGTGAAGCATAAGCAATCACTCTGCCCTCCTGCATCAGAACACACCCAAGACCATCCTTCGAAGCATCACAATATACCGTGAACCTCTTCGTCTGGTCTGGCAGAGTCAGGACTGGCGCCGTAGTCAACCTTTTCTTCAACTCATCAAAGGCCATCTGACGCTCATCAGTCCATACAAAAGCCACATTCTTCTCCAGCAAAGAAGTCAAAGGCTTCGCGATCTTGGAGAAATTCTCAATGAACCTCCGATAATATCCTGCTAAGCCCAAGAAAGACCTGACTTCCTTCACTGTCTGCGGTGTCTCCCACTCGAGCACATCCTTCACCTTGCTCGGATCAACAGCAATGCCTCCCTGAGAGATAACATGACCGAGGAATGGAACCTCGTCAATCCAGAACTCGCACTTGCTGAACTTGGCATACAGCTGATGCTCTCTCAATCTCTGCAACACGAGCCTCAGATGCTCCTCATGCTCTTCTTCTGTCTTGGAGAAGATTAGAATATCATCAATGAAAATCACCACGAAGACATCCAGATAATCCATGAAAACCATGTTCATCAGATGCATGAAGAAAGCCGGGGCATTAGTCAAGCCGAAGGACATGACTGTATACTCATATAGCCCGTACTTGCAGGTGAATGCCGTCTTCGGAATATCCCCAGGACGGATCCTCAGCTGAAAGTAACCCGAACGAAGATCAATCTTCGAGAATATACGAGCACCTCGAAGCAAATCAAAGAGATCCTCAATACGGGGCAGTGGATGCTTGTTCTTGATAGTGACTGCATTCAGCTCCCGATAATCGACACACATCCTCTTCGAGCCATCCTTCTTATCTACCAGCAATAATGGAAAAGCCCAAGGAGAGAAGCTGCGACGGATGTAGCCCTTGGCTAGCAACTCATCAATAGTCTTCTTAACTTCTTCATGCTCTATAGGTGCCATACGGTAGGGCCGCTTTGCAATAGGAGCTGTGCCAGGCAAGAGATCAATACAAAACTCAATGGCGCGTTCAGGCGGCATACCTGGCAGATCATCCGGAAAGACATCCGAGAATTCAGACACCACGCGAATACCGTCCGTGGGTCTAGCCTCCATCTGATGAAGAAATCCCGAAGGCTCTACTGCACTGATAACCACCTCTTGGCCACTGGAAGCTGATAGCAAGACTGTCCTCTGAGCACAATCTATCCGAACTCCCCACTTGGCCAGAGTCTCCATTCCCAGAATGACATCAATGCCCTTGGTGTCTAGCACCATCAGATCAGTACAGAACTCTACTCCCCTCAAGGAAACACTGACTCTCGGGCAGTAAGTGTGAGACCTCAATTGTCCTCCCGGTGAAGATACTAACAGGCACCTCTTTAATGTGCTAGTATGAATACCATGATGCTCGACAAAAGACTGAGTAATGAAGGAATGCGTAGCACCAGTATCAAAAAGCACTGTAGCTGGATATGAATTAACCATGAACGTACCAATAACCACGTTGGGAGCCTCGGCCGCTGACTCGGCCGTCACGTGGTTCACCCTGCCCTGTGCTGGCGCCCTGGGCTGAGCGGGGCGCCCCTGCTGTCCCGCCTGCGCCTTCCGGGGGCAAGCGTTGGCGTAGTGCCCCGGCTGGCCGCAGTGAAAGCAGGTGCGAGGAGGTCCCTGAGCCTGCTGTCCGGTAGGAGCTGCCGGACGTGGAGCCTGCGGTGCCGGTGGAGCAACACGAGCCGGAGGTGCCGGTAACCTCTGGCCCTGCCCCGCCTGCTGCTGCTGTCGAGGCGGGTACTGCTGTGGTGGCCTCTGCTGGTACTGCTGAGGGGGCCGGTACTGCTGCTGGTACTGCTGGGGCTGCTGGAGTCGAGGACGAGTGTTGCTGCCGGAAGCAACGGGGACAACCTTCCTCTTCTTGTCCTCCATCTCCAGGTGCTTGCGCTCAGTGTTGAGCGCACTGTCAACCAGATGGTTGAAGTCGTCGAAGCGGAGGTTGAGCAGCGCGTACTGGAGGTAGTCCTCAAGACCCTCCATGAAGTGCTCCTGCTTCTTGCGGTCATCCGCAACCTCGGCAGGGGCGTAGCGAGCCAGCTGAAGAAAGCGATCACGATACTCCGTGACCGACATAGTCCCCTGAATTCACAAAGACAGATAGATATCGGAAGATTAACTCAAGATTCATAAGGATAGAACAAGGGGCATTAGCTAAAAAGAAACCGCTAAATGATTATACTTAAGGTTACCTGCTTTAGTGCAAGGAACTCCTTCTGTTTCATCTTCATAACGCCTGCGGGGACGTTGTGGCTGTGGAAACGCTCCCTAAACTGAAGCCAAGTGAGGGACTCACGGTCGTGAACTGGGTGGGACTCCCACCAGTCCAAGCTGCCCCTCGCAGCTGTCCTGCTGCGTACAAGACGCGCTCACGATCATCGCACTGGGCGATGTCCAGCTGACGCTCCACTGCACGGAGCCAGTCGTCGGCCTGAAGAGGGTCGGACGTGTGTGAAAACGTCGGCGGGTGACCCCTCAGGAACTCAGCACGCCTGTCGCGAGGCTGCGGCGGTGGAGGAGGCGGAGGCTGAGTGTGAGCGTGCTGAAGAGCCTGAACAGTGTTGTTCAGGGTAGCCATCATCTGCATCTGGAGCTGGAAGTACTGCTCCGGAGTCAAGGGCGGAGGCATCGGGATCCCGGTACCCTGGTTGTTCTGACCCTGCTACTGGCCAGAACCGGAACTGGTGCTCCTGGTGTTCACCATCTGATTTGAACAAAAGATTTCACGAGTAAGGATATTGCAAGAATAAACTCAGAGGGATATGATAACTCTTTGCGGAAAAAGACTCAGCCATGATAAAGTAGACAGGATAGAGTTGACTGTTTTACCCCCCAACGATCTAACTCATTTTATTAATTAGTTAACTTTAACATCTGAGTGATTTTCTTTAAACAAATTTAAACTGCTAAGCTATGCAATCAGTCAAAAATCCAAATCAAACATGTAGCATAATAACAAGCAGACAATTTTCACGACTTAGCCGAGTTTAGCAATAGACTCGACTAACACAACGCGTCGCAGAACGTGCTATCGTGTTATTATAAAAAGGTCACCTAGCTATGCTCATGGTGGTCAGTTGACTGATTCAGGCCAAAATCTACGAAAACTATTCTTCAGAGAGAGAAATCAAGGCAAGAAGGGTAAAAAGTCAAAGAAGTCAAGGAGTATAATAGTAAAATAGTTTCAGCAGACAAGGATTGGTGAGGAGAAGTCCTAAAACTCGACCAGTTCTATCTAGGCTTCGTCCTACAGTCGATATGGCTCTGATACCACTCTGTAACACCCGGTTTATAAAAGAACATAAACCGAGCAATCATATACGTGCCAGGATCAAGTCACACGTATATACAACAGAATGAACAGTATATCAAGCACATATCACGTAAAAAGACATAATAAAGCGAATACGAATATTATTTATTACAATAATGACATAAAAGTCTGATACAGCGGAAGCGAAGTACAAAATACGATAAAGCTCTCCGGAGCTGAAGCAGGGCGCCACAGGGACGTCGACTGGGAGACGAAGCACCTAGAAGTCCTCGTAGTCCTGGTAGCGCTGGACGAACTCCCTCGTGTCGGCAGGAACTGAGCAGCAGTAGCGTAGCCAAGAGGAAAAAGTAGAGAAGAGGCAAGAGTGAGTACACAACTTGTACTCAACAAGTATAATACAAACTATGAGGCTCTAGGCTGGCTGACTCAACTGCATTAGCTTTTAAGTGTTGGCAAAATTTTATTAAAGCTATTTACTACGAGTTGATGAATTACCATTAACCCAGTTACATAGTAATTAATCAGAATTAATTATGATACTACTGAGAACCAAACCAAAACCAAGCCACCAAGGTAACCCCGAGAAGCACCTCCCTCGTCGGAAGGAGATAACTTCACTAATCAAAAGGAGGATCTGGGCCGCTCATAACCGTGAGCACGGCTAGTATACCAGTTTTACACTCTGCAGAGGTTGCACATCTTTACCCACAAGTCGTGAGCTACGCCAGTTGTTCATCACACTTCCTTAGGTGAGATGGCCAGCGACTCACTACGAGGCCTTTAAAGAGAATCTCGTTGGTAAGGCGTAACCGCGAGAGTTAGGTCGGCGACGATGGGGCCCACCTCACGGGGGTACAAGCATAGGTACGCAAACCAAGCACAGACCAGCCGGAGGAGCAGGGACCATTGAAGCTTACTACTCTTGCCCCGCAGGTAAGTTACTCCAAACCAAAAAGATCTAATTATTACGCCAAGTCTATCCCATTCTAGCCTTGTGGTAGCGCTGTTGTCCCAGGTTGTCGCTCTATGAACCGGTCCTTATGGAGAGTGGCCAACCAGGCAGTAAGCACCGTGCTGGCCCCCTAAACCATGTTTCTAACAAAAGCCAATTTTAACGAGACGTGAGCCACTCATCCACACTAAGGGCCACTCTAAGAATTAAGTTCAAGTAAACCATTAATCAATTTAATTAAAAAGGACCAGAATGAGTTATAGCGCAGCAACCTAGCACAACTAACCAAGATGCAACCCAAAGGTATATATAAAGGATATAAAGTGGCTAGGAAAGTCCTTATAGGCATACAGTATTAAAATACAGTATGTAAATGTATTTAAAAGTGATGGGTTATTCATGTTATACTTGCCTTCCTCGTACTGCTCCTGCTGCTGCTCAAAGTGCTCGGAAGATGGCTACTCCGGGTACTGGTACTGGGGCTCCTCCGGTAACTCAGCGTCTACTCACGAACACATGGCCAAAACAAAGCACAATAATAAGCATACAAGCAAACACTAACAAAAACTAGGAAACAGTACATCAATACATAAAAACAGCAAGAAAAACTATGCCTAAACTGTTCTACGTGTTACAATGATCGCGTGGACATAAAGAACGCCTAAAACGGAGCTAAAACGCATTTTCTAGGCTAAAAACAAGGTTCAGGGGCTAAACTGCAAGAAATCTAAGGTTCTAGGGGCTTTTCTGCAAAATCCGAGGGCCTAAACATAATTAAACTAAAGCTTCAGGGTCTAACTTGCAAAAACTTCAAGCCTGGACTGCGGGTTCTATTTCCAAAGAGCTCAGGGGGCCAAGTGTTAAAACCTGGACCTAAACCTAAGTATTTATCAACAGGCTTGGACCGCGGGTTGATACGAACAAAACAGAGGGGTTCTTATGCAAAATGACCGGCGAACCGTTATCTTTGAATCGCGGCCGTCGGATCTGGATCGAGAGGCTCATAACAAACCGGTTTTGGATCTAATCCAGGGCATTGGTTTCGGATCTAATGGACCAGACCTACTCCCGAGCGGGGACGGCGGCGCAGGATCGCCGGAGCAGAGCTCCGCGGCGGCGCTAGGCTGGAGCTGGTGAAACGGGCGCTGCAGGGCTCAAATTGGGCCGGGACATGGCCGTGGAGCATATCCATGGCATGCGTAGTCCACCAGGCCAATCAGGGCATGGGATTCGAGTTTGGGACGACGTGTGCGGCTGCGGTGGCGGGGGTACGCGGCGAGGCATCATCGGTGTGAGCTCGTGCGGCCACTGGAGGTGCATTACGGCTAAAACAACTGGCGCAAAAGCATGGTGAGGAACTGGGGATGCTCACTGAGCTTGGAAACGGCGGGTCATGATGCGGAAGGAGGTCGCCGGCGAAGTCCCGCTGTGAGGGTGACGCGGTGCCCGTGGATGGGTCGCAGGCGTGCGGCTCCGGGCTTCCTGGTCCAGTAGATCGATGCGCGGGGTCCCTGCGGTGAGGCCAGAGGGTTCAGGGTGGTCCGGCAATCTACGGAGGTGAGAAATTCCGGCGGCGGGCCATGTTACTTGTGAGGAAGATCCAGTGAAATTCCGGCACGGCGGCGGGTCGAGGTTGGAGGTGGCAGACGCGGAGTCGTTCCTGGATCCGAGGCGGAGCCGGAGTGCTTCTCGGCTGGGGCTCCGGTGCTGCAGGGGACTAGGTCGCGGCGGTGCAGGGGAGCGGTGGCTACAGCGGCGCGGAGGGGTGGCGCTAGGGTTTGAGTGGGGCGGCGGAGCGAGATGGTGGGGTACGGGGGAGGCCAGGGCCTATTTATAGGGCGGCGTCCAACCTAGGCGTGCGCGCCCGGGTTTGGAAGGCCGGCGAGGTCTTCGCCCGAGATCGCGGGCGGTTGCGCGAGCACTGCGCGGGAGAGACAGGTTTGGCAAGCGGGGCCCACGGGTCAGCGGCGGGGCGCGCGCGAGCGGGCTGAGGAGGCACGCGCGAAGAGCGGGCGGGGTGCGTTGGGCCGTGCCGCGCGGGGGAGGCTGGGACTCGGTGGGAATGGGCCGTGCGGAGGAGGGGGTGAAGCGGGCCGGTGTGAGAGCGGGCTGAGCGGGGAAGTGGCGCCGGCAAGCGGAGGGATGGGCCACGCTGGCGCGGCTGGGCCGAGAGGAGAGAAGGGCTGCTGCTGGGCCGCGGGAAAAAAAAGTGCTGGGCTGAGGTTTGCTGGGCTGGGTTACTGGGTTTTGGGTTTTCTTTCCTTTATACTTCTCTTTTCTAATTCTATTTCTCACTCAAGCTCAACTATTTGAATTCAAAAGAAAATTTGAATTCAAACCCCTATGAAATCAAGCAATTAAAACAATGCACCAGCATGAATGCATCAACAAAGTTAAACCTAATAAAATTTTAATTACTTGTGAAACAAAAATTAGATTAAATGCAAGACTAACACAATAAACCTTAGAAATTTAAATAAAGCCAATTAAATTTATTATTAAATGCTGGAAATTAAATTAGGGTGTTACAGCTTCCCAGCCCCTTCGCCTCGCCCAAACCCCATGGGAACTACCCCGCCGCCGTGCTCCGAACTCCAACGGCCGCCGCTCGCCGTGGACCGACCTCCTCCAGCCCTCATTTCGCGACCCAAGAGCATCCAGAGAATCGCCTCGGCCTCTACTCCATTTTCCCCAACCTACCCCTCGCCGCCGGTGAGCTTAGACGCCGGATTCGCCGGTCAAACCACCGCCTCCCCTCTCTGACCTGGCCCAGGGACCTCGGGTTGGAAGAAACAAAACCCCGGGGGGTTATTTGAATAGCCGTAGACACATATGAATAGTATCTCTAGGGACTCCTGTGGCGGAACCACCCAAAACTACTGGGCCCGGGTGCACTGATCTTTGTTGCTAAGCAACTCTGACCCAATTTGGCACTCTCCGGTAGTTCCTCGAGTGAAGCCTCGATAAAAGCCACGCTATTCCAGGATCAGCAGACAACACTCACACGAAGGTGAGCCCAGAGATTACAACACAAACCAATTCATACATCTTAGAGTGATTGCAGCGGAAAGAAATTTTATTACAAACCATGTTCAGAGTAGCAAGTACTGCGGAGTTACAACTACTCAATTATTTAAGTCTCATGTTCAGCGAAAGTAGTAAAGATAACTAGCGAGATAACGTGACGCATCGGTAAAGCCCGTACGAATGCGTCACTCAGCGGGAGGATGATTAGCACCAGCTGAAGGGCCATCCCACTCAACAGACCAACCCGGAGGCAGAGTACAAGGCCAAGTAAGACTCGCAAACAGATCTTCAAAGTTAGTACCTGAAAAACAGTGCCACAAGCAAGGCTGAGTATACTAATACTCAGCAAGACTGACCCGTCTCCGGATATAACATAGTCCGATAACTAGACATGCAAGGCTTTTTTTGGTTGGTAGGGTTTGTTTGCCAAAAATGCCGCTAAGTGTTGATCCTTACTTTCAGGTTTTACTTAGCCAGATTCTAGTGGAATTAACCATTCTAAATTTGCAACTAACTCTACTCAAACATGGTAGAGCAACCATTTAATCAACCAGCAGTATTTTCATCATCATATTCCACTTGTTACTCTATGTGACCGAAATTATTAAGCAATCTCATGCCGTGAGAGGCGGACGATTCCGAATCGAATTTCAACCTGGCCAGGGGAACCTAGACCACACGCATGGGGATTGACTTCGCTCCCGCCCACGCTACTTTTCCCCTTTCTTTCCAGTCCGTGGATCCGGAACACCCTCCCCGACTATAGAGTCCGACCACTCTGCATCCGTACGTCGCGACATAAAAATAAACCCTACTTCTACCAGGAGGGTGCGAGATCGTTCCACTCGCCGGTCCAATCAGGTACTTAAGCTTACCGATTACCATATTTCTCGGTATGTGGCTAGTACTTTCAAACGCTTAACGAAATGAGCCACACACCTCGACCTTAGCCATTTTTGACTACACTAGCGGGGTATCACAACTACACAACCCCGCCCGTTGTCCTTACATTTCAACAGGAATTAAAGTCAGTACAATTCCTATTTGCTCGCGAGAGGCAGAAAACCACTCGACTTCTACCGTACCTATTTAGCATGGCAACTAGTCGATAGAGAGATCCGGTATCAAACATAGGTTCCTATGGATCATGCATCTAGGGTTTTCGATCAACGCCTAGAGAACTTAAATGCAGAAAACCAACTATTACCATACATTAATAAATAGATAGCAGAATGATAATTCGGAAAAAATAGTGGGATTATGCTCCGGGGCTTGCCTTCTTGGGCACTGTCAGGCAGAAAAGCTTATGGGGCTTGGCCCAGGTCTTGAGACAAGTTAGTACAGTTCAAGGAGACCTCCTGATCCGCACGAGAGTCCGCGGGCACCAGTTCGTAGTCACCGTCCGCGAGATTAATCGTTTCTATATGCCATGCAAGATTATGAGTTATTCATGGATAACAATTTCTTTCCTTCACTATAAAGTTGTAGTCCAATGAAAGTTAATTTAGTGACGATTTCACATTTCAATGCATGGGCAAACGTTTATAGAGTAGTAAACATAACTACGTTTATTCATGAATGGGTGGGGTTTTGGGTTTTCATTTTTAATTTCAACACATAGCATGCTTTCATTCTTTCTTAACAACACAACTACTAAAGAGCTAGTGATGAAACACTAAAGTAACTCAGATCCAAACTTTAACATTCATGGTATAAATTTCAGCATCTACCATAGAGCAAAAACTATAACTATTCATGCAAATGGATTACTCTAGTTACTTCATCTTTTTGTACAGAATGTTCAACATGGGTTCTGGTGCTACAAATTTTATGGGAGCAACTTCACAGCATATACTCAGCACTGAAATTTTTCCAGATTTTATACACTTATACAGCAGAGGTGATAAAAAGAATAAAAACAGCAAGCCATTAACAAAGATTAATTCTACAGAAAGTTTTACTAAGGATTTGGTTCTCAAATTTTTACCAGAGACTAGTACTGAGTTAAACATACTCCAGAAAATTTTTCAAGATTTAACTCACTATGATAAATTAGTTATCCAGTTAACTTAACATGAGTTTGCATAAATTTCTCAAGATGCATTTGACCAGTATTGCATCTAAAATTTTTATCACAGGTAGAACATACTCTAAACAAGATCTTGTTACAAGGAATCCAGATCAGTTGAGTTTGCATTTTTCTGATTTTTCTGTGATTTGTTTCGCATTTTAGGAGTTCACTGGTATACACTGAAAAACTTGCAGAAACACCCTTAAACGAAAAAAACAAATTACAACCGGGTCCTTCGCCGGCCTTCTCCGCCGTGGCATCTTGCCGGTGGTGTTCTGCGGTGCAGGGCTTACCGGGGCTGCCATGGGGAGGCGCGTGGGAGAGAAAGGTTCGAGGAACACCTACCCTGGTCGACGTTCGAGCGTTTGGTGCACGGGTTCAAGCTCGTCGGCGTTGATGGCGGGACGGTTGTTCGGTTCGCCGGCGCTGGAGGCGAAGGAGGACTCGGGGTAGGGGAACAAGGCGCGCACGAGCACCGCGTGAGCTCGTGGATGCTTCTGGGGTAGCTGTCGGGCTCGGTCTCCTTCGGAGCTGGCCGGTCCGCGGTGAGCCCGAGCTCGCCGGCGGCGGCGCAAGAGGGGAACGGCGTCGGGAGGGGGTTTGGGTTCGATTCCGCGCACGTGGAGCGTAACTAGGAGGTGGAGAAGCTTCTGCGGTGGTCGGAGGGGGCAATGTGGGGCTGGGCTAGCCGGCCCGCGCGAGCTGGATCTCGGCGGCCATGGCGGAGCGGCGGGAGGAGGAAGAAGAGGGAGAAGCGGCGCGACTGTGGGGTGCTGGGGGTCTTTATAGGCCAAGGAGCTCCTGGGGGAGGAATGCAATGACTGGGGGCGGTCGATTTGGCCCTGGGCGACTCGACAGCGAGCGGGCGGAGAAGGCAGCGGCGCGGCGCATGGCGGAGGGTGTCGTGGCGGCACGGGGAACGGCCTGGGACGCGTATGCGTGCGAGGAGATGCCAAGGGGCGGGCCAGGTGGCGCTAAACGGTTTCCCCGGGTCCATTTGGCCGTGGGCGCACGGTTGACGAAGTCCACCGGCGGCGTACGGCGGGCGGCGCGAACAGAGCAGGCCGGGGGAGAGAGAGATGGAGATAAGGGCATATTTGTGATTTCTGAAAATCCAGGGACCTCTCGGTAAACTAAAATTATCTCCTAATTGGAGGGCTCAAATGGAAAAGTGTTGAATACCATTTTTGCATAACTTTTCAAGATCTACAACTTTTGTGTTATGCAAATTTTCGTTTGAAACTCACATTTTGAACTATTGGTACATTTGCATATTTGCACAAAAGGACTTTAGTTTTATTCAGTTTTTGACTTGATTTTGGCTGAAGTTCAATTGAGCACATGTCAATTGAAACACCTCTCATGAGCCAACAAAAATTTTGTGCACATTTTTGAATTAAATTTTGAGTAGCTTTTCACTCCTTTCTCTTTTTCCTTTAATTTCTTTTGTATGATTTGTATTTTATTTGGTCCTTTCTCTTTGAATTAATTTCTCAAATTTTTATTTTAACTTTAACTAAGTACATTGATTGTATTTAAAAGTACTGACACCTGAGGTGTCACAACCTACCCCCCTTAAAAAGAATCTCGTCCCGAGATTGGATGATTGAATTGAGGCTGGGAAAATGATATTCCTGAGGTGGAGCTAATGAAACCCGGATAATGTCGATTAAGATAATCCTCCGTCTCCCAGGTGGCTTCTTCTTCAGTGTGATGGGACCACTGAATTTTATACATTTTTACCACCTTTCGACGAGTACCTCTCTCTTTTTGATCCAGAATTCTGAGTGGATATTCGGTATATGAGAGATCGGGCTCCACTAAAATTTCCTGTTGATCAATGATTTCCGTAGGAACTCGAACACATTTCTTGAGTTGGGATATGTGGAAAACATTATGGATGGCGGCAAGTCGTGAAGGAAGTCGCAAATGATAAGCCACGGGTCCACATTCTTCAATGATTTCATATGGCCCGACATAGCGAGGTGCGAGCTTACCCCTGACTCCGAAACGTTGAACGCCTCGAGTTGGGGACACTCGTAAATAGACGTGGTTACCAACCATGAACTTCAAAGGATCCCTTCTTTTATCGAAATAACTCTTTTGCCGAGACTGGGCTGCTCGGAGATTTGCTTGTACTATTTTTACTTTCTCTTCAGCCTCGACCACTAATTCAGGTCCAAAGATTTGACGTTCTCTAGTCTGGGACCAACTCAAAGGGGTTCGACACCGTCGACCATACAAGGCCTCGAAGGATGCCATCTTCAGACTGGCCTGATAGCTGTTGTTATAAGAAAACTCAGCCAAGGATAAACATTTGTCCCAGTTTTTGTCATAATGGATGACACATGCTCGAAGCATATCCTCAAGAATTTGATTCACCCTTTCGGTCTGTCCGTCAATCTATGGATGGTAAGCTGAGCTTCGAATTAATTTAGTTCCGAGAGCCTCTTGAAGTTGCTCCCAAAACCTTGCCACAAACTGAGGACCACGATCCGATATAATTGTTTTTGGTATACCGTGTAGGCAGACAATCCGATCAATATAGATCTCAGCATATTTCTTGGCTCGATATTCAGTATGTACTGGAATAAAATGAGCGGTCTTTGTGAGCCTATCAACAATGACCCAAATGGAATCATGGTGCTGAGAAGTATTTGGTAAGCCTACGATGAAATCCATGCTGATATCTTCCCATTTCCATGACGGAATTGGTAGAGGTTGGAGAGTTCCAGCAACTTTCAAGTGACTAGCTTTCACTCTCTGGCAGGTGTCACATTCTGCGACATATTTGGCAATCTCTCTCTTCATGCGAGTCCACCAAAAATTTTGTCTGAGATCTTGGTACATCTTGGTGCTACCCGGATGAATAGAAAATTTAGAGAGATGTGCTTCGTCCAGGATTTGTTTCCGCAGCTCATGATTCTTTGGAACGACTAGGCGATCCTCGAACCACAAAATCCCTTTATGGTCTACTCGGAAACACTTATATTTATTTTCACCTTCTACTACTTTCTGCTTGATGATACCAACACTTTTGTCGTATAATTGTGCCATGATGACCTTGTCATAGAGTGTCGGTTCCACCGAAATATGATTCAAAGAACCTTGAGGGATGATCTCCAATTTCAGCCTTTGCATTTCAGCACACAATGTGTCATTATACGACTCCACTGAAAAGCAATTGCAGTGAACCTTGCGACTGAGCGCATCGGCTACAACATTCGCCTTGCCCGAATGATAATGGACCTCCAGATCATAATCTTTGATTAATTCCAGCCATCTTCGTTGCCTCATATTCAGCTCACTTTGAGTGAAAATGTATTTGAGACTCTTATGGTCGGTATAGATATTGCAATGAGTATCCATAAGGTAGTGTCTCCAAAGCTTGAGAGCGTGAATAACGGCGGCTAGTTCAAGATCATGAGTGGGATAATTTAGCTCGTGTGGCCGAAGAGCTCGGGAAGCATACGCTATCACCCGATTGTTTTGCATTAGAACACAACCAAGACCAGTGCCTGAAGCATCACAATAAACGTCGTATGGTTTATTGTTGTCAGGTTGAGCCAAGACTGGTGCAGTGGTTAGATGTGCTCTCAAAATATGGAATGCTTCATCACACTTTGCGTTCCATTTAAACTTGACATCCTTCCTTAGTAGCTCTGTCATGGGCTTAGCGATTCTGGAGAAGTCTGGAATAAATCTGCGGTAATACCCCGCCAAGCCGAGAAAACTGCGGATCTGATGAACTGAAGTAGGAGGTTTCCAGTCCATCACTTCTTGTACTTTGCTGGGATCAACTGATATGCCTTCACTAGATATAGTGTGACCCAGAAATTTGACTGTGTCCAGCCAGAATTCACACTTGGAGAATTTTGCGTACAGCTTATGATCTCTGAGACGTTGAAGAACAATGCGCAAATGTTGCTCATGTTCTGCCTCATCTTTGGAATAGATCAGAATGTCGTCAATAAAAACCACGACAAACTTGTCAAGTTCCGGCATAAATACCGAGTTCATGAGATACATGAAATAGGCCGGAGCATTGGTGAGACCGAAAGACATAACCAAGTACTCATAGAGTCCATATCTGGTTGAGAAGGCGGTCTTGGGAATATCACAAGGCCGAATTTTAATTTGATGATAACCCGAACGAAGATCAATCTTGGAGAAGATCTTTGCTCCAGCCAATTGATCAAACAGTACATCAATGCGGGGAAGTGGATATTTATTTTTGATGGTCACCGCATTGAGAGGCCGGTAGTCAACACACAACCTCAGACTGTCATCCTTCTTCTTTACGAATAGTGCTGGGCAACCCCAAGGTGAAGCACTTGGGCGAATAAAACCCTTGTCCAGCAGTTCTTGCAGCTGGATTTTTAATTCGGCTAATTCTTTAGGCGGCATTCGATATGGCCTTTTTGAAATAGGGGCTGTACCAGGCTGAAGTTCAATGATAAATTCGATATCCCGGTCTGGAGGCATACCAGGTAAATCATTCGGAAACACATCTGCATATTCACGGACTACCGGAATATCTTCGAGACGAATATCTTTCATGGCATAGGCACAAGAGTTGTTGCATTGGTGATGAGGTAAATATAGAACCGAATGACCATGAGTTGGAGAATTTAATTCAACGGCTCGGGAAGAGATATCTAACATTACCCCATGTCTTTTCATCCAATCCATTCCTAGAATAATGTCCATACCTTCTAGTGGCAACAATATCAAGGTGGTAGGAATGGTTTTACTACCCAAACTAAGTGGCGCATTATGAACGATTTGGTTTGATGCGACTTTACCACCCGGAGTAGATATCATGAATGAACCTTTCGTGTGACAGAAATCTAATCCAACCCTTGCTCCAAATTTAGAACTAATGAAGCTATGAGAGGCACCAGAATCGAATAAGATAACTGTGGGGTGTTGGTTTATAGAGAATGTACCCAACATGATTGGTGCTCCCTCGGGTAGTTCAGCAAGGTTGGTGAAGTTAAGTCGGCCCTGCCTGACTTGAATGGTTTGCCTCTTGCCCTTGTTCTGATCATTTCTACGAGAAGCCTGCCCTTGAGATTGTCCCGCCTGGGGGCACATCTTGGCAAAGTGATCCGGACTCCCGCATCTAAAACAACGGTTATTGTTATCCGGGCGAGCGGCTGGCTGAGCATTCGGCCTAGGGCCGTTCTGCTGCTGCTGAGGTGCAAATCGAGCTTGCTGGGGAAGCCCGAATCGAGTCTGCTGCTGCTGTTGAGGAGGCCGAATAATCCAACGCCCTGGCTGAGGGGCCTTCTGAGAGGATGCGGGTGGGTTATTTTGCACAATACGATACCTCGGTGCAGAGGCACTCGAGGGTCCAGTAGGTGCCTTGCGCTTCTTTTCAGCGCGGTGTGCAGAAATCAGATCCTCCTGAGATATAGCCATATTCACCAATTCATTGAATGAGTCTGCTCGGACAAGATTTAGCCTCTCCTGTAATTTGGTACTAAGGCCTCGACGGAAGCGTTCACGCTTCTTAGCGTCGGTGTCCGCGTGATGTCCAGCATATTGACACAATTGATGGAATACTTGGGCATACTGCACCACAGTACGAGTGCCCTGAGTCAAGGCCAAGAACTCGTTGAGCTTACGGTCAAGAAGTCCAGCTGGAATATGATGATCTCGAAAAGCCAATTTGAATTCATTCCAATTCACCACATGATCAGCCAGTAGCATCCCGTGGTAATGATCCCACCACATACGAGCTGATCCGCGAAGCTGCTGCGCGGCATAGCGAGTCTTGTTCGCTTCGAAACAAGGAGTAGTCAATAGAGAAAACTTGGACTCGATCGTGCGAATCCAAGCGTCCGCGTCCAGAGGCTCATCCGCTTTATTGAACAGCGGAGGCTGAGTGCTGAGGAAATCTTGGTAGCTCGCCTCTTGTGCGTGATGAGCATGATGCCCACCCCACGGTTGTTGCTGAGCTTGAACCAGCTGCCGCAAAATTTCCGTCTGGGCGGCAAGAACCTCAGCGATACCCACTGGTGGAGGAGGTGGAGGTGGATCGCCATTCCCCCCGGCTCCAAAACCACTAGGGGTACCTCGAGTCGATCCCACCATCTGAAATGTGAGTACTTTTGCATTAGACCCATCATTATCATCATCTCGAATGGGAATTTCAACTCAAGATGACATGTAAATATTCGGAATTGCTTAAATCACGTCGTGCAGAAAATCAGTGATACAAAAAAACATTCATAACTGGAGTTCTGTACATGATATAAACTTGAAATTTTCACAGGAGATAGATAATTTCATGATCTACAACTTTGGTAGTCATCACAAAGTCAGATTTCTAGAGTAGGTTAGTCGAAAAATTCATTTACTCCTCCTCTGGTTTTTCTGTTTCACAGAAAACAGAGCTTCTGTAATTTGCGATTATCTCCTGCGATACTGATCCGTTTGGGCTGAAATTTTGCGAGCAGGTTCCCGATGAAATTTGGAACAATTTTGGTATTCAACTCAGGAGCTAAATCCGAAAGGAAAAGTGGATAAAAATTCGAACTAGCTGCTGCTTTCAGCTTTTCACAGTTCACTGATAATTAACGCTAGTAGCATTAGGGGTTCATTACATCCATCGTTCTCTCATTTCTACTTGGTCACTCCTAACATCAGTACTAAGGGGGTTACTCAACTCTAGGTTAGCCTAGTAGCCATGATCCAAAGGTAGGCCACACTAAGAGGAGTCTACAAAAGCTAGACAACCGCGCCTCGGTCTACATGTTGACCGATGCCTCACTCGCCACGGGAGTGTGAACCTCAACCGGTGCGGGCTGCGGCGCCTGGTCCTCGGAGTCCATCTCTGAAACACCCTCGATCTCCTGGGGCTCGTCCTCCTCGTCCACCTGCATCTCGTCGGGAGGTGCGTGAAGGGCATCCTGCGCGTGCTGTATCGCGTGGAGCTGCCCCTGGGCCTCGTCCATCTCAAGCTGCAGGTCGTGAAACTGGTCCTCCAGAAAGTTGATCGTAGCGTCACGATCCGACACAGTGTCCTGAAGCTCGTGAACCTGGCCGTGGAGCTGGGCGATAAGAGTAGCCCTGCTCTCGAGCTCGGTACTAGCCTCCTGAAGCTGCCCATCTCTCAGCTGGACCGCCAGGTGCAGGGCCTGAGCGTGGTCCACCAACTGAGCGACGGCGTAACTCTGGTAAGTGTGAAGTCTGTAAAGGCCGTCCAAGCACATCGCTGTCGTCCGAAGTGCCCCGACTGGGTCAAGGGTAGCGACCACGTCCACGTGTGCCATCCGGTCGAGCCAAAGTGGGTCTGCCGGGCCAGGTGCAGGGAACAACCCGAACGCGGTCAGAACCACCTCCAGAGGGTGCGAAGAGCAAAAAGCGGTCATCGCCCTCATGGCGGTAAGCTCCCAAGTGTCCAGCAGGTAGTGACCGACCACCTGGGTCACGATCGGCTCCCACCCGTTGAGCGGGTGCTGTGGGATCACCATCGTCACATTGCAGCGACGAACTCCGTCCTCCACAAACTCGTGGCCATCGTAAATCGGTGGCTGGAGGTAACCGGCTGCACTCAAAAGCTCCCAGAGACGGCGGGGAAACCCGTCCCAGTGCAGGCAAGCAGAGTGCACGTGTCCCTGCGCGTCAACGACCAGCAGCTCTTCCATCTGTCCCAACAAAAGACCGATGGATCAGCTGATGGTAACAAGAACTACTAACTCTGGAACAGTGAAAGAAATGGCCAAAACTGTAGAGAACTTGCTTCAAAAATTCTCAAAAATTTACACAAGATCCCACTGATGTTAAGGAACAATTCACCTAGTCATCACTAAGCTCAATTCGGATTCCATGGGGGTGATATGCTCAGGTATTCAGAGTGGAAAGCTCATCACTTAGTTGTCTACAACTTTCATGTTGAACGATTTTTAGTTTGAACAACTTATAAAGGTAGAAAAATTTCAGTTGTATAGACTGTTCAGAGTTAACAGTTTTACACAGGGTTGATCCAAAAATACAAATACCATGCTAGAAGGCTTCAAAAATTTTCAAATTTTTACAGCAGCTGGATAACTTAGGAAACACCATTTAGTCTTACTACCCCAAGTCGATTTGAGTAAATTAACAGAAGGTTAAAATTCGTGGAAACCAGGTTGCAGACTTTCTGGATACTCCTTAGGATAGTGTTTTAGCTGATTTGCTTGCGATTTCTCCAGAGATTTATTTGCTAACCTTTTTGAGAATGAATGCAGAACCTATACGTCCTCACCAAGGAAAAAAATTGCCAAGTAACCTTGGTCTTACGCAATGACTTTGGTGGCATACCTATTACGTCTCTCACTATATAGCTACTCGATATAGCTAGATAGCCTATAATTCGATTTTGAGTTAGCGTACCTGCAGAAGATTGACAGTATATAAAATGAACCTTTCGTGCCAGCACTCACGAAAGCGTCCTCATACATTACCGATCACTATAGAATCGGCATCCATACCATTACCGCCGTATGGACAACGTTAAGCATACGTTATCGAAACAACGTATTGACTGAGTACCGTCTTTGACGGGGAATTGAATTCCAATTTCGAACCATTACTCCCCATATACTCAACCGAAGTTGGTATATGGGCAGCAGCTCAAGTAGGCCACTGCTTGAGCTCCAGCGTTCGGCTCGCATCACCGACGGGAAGGTCAGAATCCCTCAGCTGACTGAGTAAGCATACCTTCGTGGCGATGATGTAGTTGCAGAATTTAAATTACAAAATTTAAATACTGAAAAGTAAGGTGCTGGAAGTTAGCCATACAAAATAAGCCACCTGATTATACCCATAAGATTCCCTAGGGCTTTACGTCCTAGACTTGTCCTTGGAGATCCTAAACTCTTTCAAAAACTTTAGTAGCTTTGAAGTCAAGTTTTAAATTGTTGTTTTGAAAACCGAGGTTGCCATCTCTGGTAGGCTGTCTGCGAGCTCTGATGCCAGCTGTGGCGGAACCACCCAAAACTACTGGGCCCGGGTGCACTAATCTTTGTTGCTAAGCAACTCTGACCCAATTTGGCACTCTCCGGTAGTTCCTCGAGTGAAGCCTCGATAAAAGCCACGCTATTCCAGGATCAGCAGACAACACTCACACGAAGGTGAGCCCAGAGATTACAACACAAACCAATTCATACATCTCAGAGTGATTGCAGCGGAAAGAAATTTTATTACAAACCATGTTCAGAGTAGCAAGTACTGCGGAGTTACAACTACTCAATTATTTAAGTCTCATGTTCAGCGAAAGTAGTAAAGATAACTAGAGAGATAACGTGACGCATCTGTAAAGCCCGTACGAATGCGTCACTCAGCGGGAGAATGATTAGCACCAGCTGAAGGGCCATCCCACTCAACAGACCAACCCGGAGGCAGAGTACAAGGCCAAGTAAGACTCGCAAACAGATCTTCAAAGTTAGTACCTGAAAAACAGTGCCACAAGCAAGGCTGAGTATACTAATACTCAGCAAGACTGACCCGTCTCCGGATATAACATAGTCCGATAACTAGACATGCAAGGCTTTTTTTGGTTGGTAGGGTTTGTTTGCCAAAAATGCCGCTAAGTGTTGATCCTTACTTTCAGGTTTTACTTAGCCAGATTCTAGTGGAATTAACCATTCTAAATTTGCAACTAACTCTACTCAAACATGGTAGAGCAACCATTTAATCAACCAGCAGTATTTTCATCATCATATTCCACTTGTTACTCTATGTGACCGAAATTATTAAGCAATCTCATGCCGTGAGAGGCGGACGATTCCGAATCGAATTTCAACCTGGCCAGGGGAACCTAGACCACACGCATGGGGATTGACTTCGCTCCCGCCCACGCTACTTTTCCCCTTTCTTTCCAGTCCGTGGATCCGGAACACCCTCCCCGACTACAGAGTCCGACCACTCTGCACCCGTACGTCGCGACATAAAAATAAACCCTACTTCTACCAGGAGGGTGCGAGATCGTTCCACTCGCCGGTCCAATCAGGTACTTAAGCTTACCGATTACCATATTTCTCGGTATGTGGCTAGTACTTTCAAACGCTTAACGAAATGAGCCACACACCTCGACCTTAGCCATTTTTGACTACACCAGCGGGGTATCACAACTACACAACCCCGCCCGTTGTCCTTACATTTCAACAGGAATTAAAGTCAGTACAATTCCTATTTGCTCGCGAGAGGCAGAAAACCACTCGACTTCTACCGTACCTATTTAGCATGGCAACTAGTCGATAGAGAGATCCGGTATCAAACATAGGTTCCTATGGATCATGCATCTAGGGTTTTCGATCAACGCCTAGAGAACTTAAATGCAGAAAACCAACTATTACCATACATTAATAAATAGATAGCAGAATGATAATTCGGAAAAAAATAGTGGGATTATGCTCCGGGGCTTGCCTTCTTGGGCACTGTCAGGCAGAAAAGCTTCTAGGGCTTGGCCCAGGTCTTGAGACAAGTTAGTACAGTTCAAGGAGACCTCCTGATCCGCACGAGAGTCCGCGGGCACCAGTTCGTAGTCACCGTCCGTGAGATTAATCGTTTCTATATGCCATGCAAGATTATGAGTTATTCATGGATAACAATTTCTTTCCTTCACTATAAAGTTGTAGTCCAATGAAAGTTAATTTAGTGACGATTTCACATTTCAATGCATGGGCAAACGTTTATAGAGTAGTAAACATAACTACGTTTATTCATGAATGGGTGGGGTTTTGGGTTTTCATTTTTAATTTCAACACATAGCATGCTTTCATTCTTTCTTAACAACACAACTACTAAAGAGCTAGTGATGAAACACTAAAGTAACTCAGATCCAAACTTGAACATTCATGGTATAAATTTCAGCATCTACCATAGAGCAAAAACTATAACTATTCATGCAAATGGATTACTCTAGTTGCTTCATCTTTTTGTACAGAATGTTCAACATGGGTTCTGGTGCTGAAAATTTTATGGGAGCAACTTCACAGCATATACTCAGCACTGAAATTTTTCCAGATTTTATACACTTATACAGCAGAGGTGATAAAAAGAATAAAAACAGCAAGCCATTAACAAAGATTAATTCTACAGAAAGTTTTACTAAGGATTTGGTTCTCAAATTTTTACCAGAGACTAGTACTGAGTTAAACATACTCCAGAAAATTTTTCAAGATTTAACTCACTATGATAAATTAGTTATCCAGTTAACTTAACATGAGTTTGCATAAATTTCTCAAGATGCATTTGACCAGTATTGCATCTAAAATTTTTATCACAGGTAGAACATACTCTAAACAAGATCATGCCCAAAAAAAATGATCAGAAACATTGTAGATTACTCAGAACAAAAATAGTAATTCTAGCCCTAAGATGCTAAGCATGACTATTCGACAAAGCCAAACTCAGTAACTGCAGCTCAAATTTTTTTTGACAGGAACACAGAGCTAAAAAGAGACTCCAGAAATAAATATGGATTTTTCTGAGCATAAGAACTATATATGAGGAATTAAGTTTATTAAACAAGCATAAATCATGGTATATAGCAAATAAACTCTAATAAATCTGAAATTTAGGTATTAACAATGTTTTAGTTTTACATGCACACAGTAAAAATTCCAGGGCAAGTTCATGTGCATATTTTCCAGAATTAAATCGAGAAAGCTAACAATAGATTAGAGAATCTTGATTGTTCCAACATGATAACTGTTTTGAGTTGGTGTCATCTTTTCACTGTGATCTTAAAATTCCATTAGTGATAACATATCCAAAAATCAAGGTCATTTGATGAGCAGAACTTCATGAACATGCATAAGGTGGTTTTCTTAATCTTTTCCCTAGATTAAACTCGGTTGAGTTTCTGCAAATGTGAATGTTACAAAATTTGTAGATCTTGTTACAAGGAATCCAGATCAGTTGAGTTTGCATTTTTCCGATTTTTCTGTGATTTGTTTCGCATTTTAGGAGTTCACTGGTATACACTGAAAAACTTGCAGAAACACCCTTAAACGAAAAAAACAAATTACAACCGGGTCCTTCGCCGGCCTTCTCCGCCGTGGCGTCTTGCCGGTGGTGTTCTGCGGTGCAGGGCTTACCGGGGCTGCCACGGGGAGGCGCGTGGGAGAGAAAGGTTCGAGGAACACCTACCCTGGTCGACGTTCGAGCGTTTGGTGCACGGGTTCAAGCTCGTCGGCGTTGATGGCGGGTCGGTTGTTCGGTTCGCCGGCGCTGGAGGCGAAGGAGGGCTCGGGGTAGGGGAACAAGGCGCGCACGAGCACCGCGTGAGCTCGTGGATGCTTCTGGGGTAGCTGTCGGGCTCGGTCTCCTTCGGAGCTGGCCGGTCCGCGGTGAGCCCGAGCTCGCCGGCGGCGGCGCAAGAGGGGAACGACGTCGGGAGGGGGTTTGGGTTCGATTCCGCGCACGTGGAGCGTAACTAGGAGGTGGAGAAGCTTCTGCGGTGGTCGGAGGGGGCAATGTGGGGCTGGGCTAGCCGGCCCGCGCGAGCTGGATCTCGGTGGCCAAGGCGGAGCGGCGGGAGGAGGAAGAAGAGGGAGAAGCGGCGCGACTGTGGGGTGTTGGGGGTCTTTATAGGCCAAGGAGCTCCTGGGGGAGGAATGCAGTGACTGGGGGCGGTCGATTTGGCCCTGGGCGACTGGACGGCGAGCGGGCGGAGGAGGCAGCGGCGCGGCGCATGGCGGAGGGTGTCGTGGCGGCACGGGGAGCGGCCTGGGACGCGTGTGCGCGCGAGGAGATGCCAAGGGGCGGGCCAGGTGGCGCTAAACGGTTTCCCCGGGTCCATTTGGCCATGGGCGCGCGGTGGACGAAGTCCACCGGCGGCGTACGGCGGGCGGCGCGAACAGAGTAGGCCGGGGGAGAGAGAGATGGAGATAAGGGCATATTTGTGATTTCTGAAAATCCAGGGACCTCTCGGTAAACTAAAATTATCTCCTAATTGGAGGGCTCAAATGGAAAAGTGTTGAATACCATTTTTGCATAATTTTTCAAGATCTACAACTTTTGTGTTATGCAAATTTTCGTTTGAAACTCACATTTTGAACTATTGGTACATTTGCATATTTGCACAAAAGGACTTTAGTTTTATTCAGTTTTTGACTTGATTTTGGCTGAAGTTCAATTGAGCACATGTCAATTGAAACACCTCTCATGAGCCAACAAAAATTTTGTGCACATTTTTGAATTAAATTTTGAGTAGCTTTTCACTCCTTTCTCTTTTTCCTTTAATTTCTTTTGTATGATTTGTATTTTATTTGGTCCTTTCTCTTTGAATTAATTTCTCAAATTTTTATTTTAACTTTAACTAAGGTACATTGATTGTATTTAAAAGTACTGACACCTGAAGTGTCACAACTCCTTTGTAATTTTTGCAGTGAACTTTGAAATTCCATAGAAATTCATAGGAAATTCAGAAAAATGTAAAGTTTGATGTTTTGGAATCCTTGAGTGTAGCTCTTTACATTAGACTCAAAATATGGTGTGTGTTTGTTACAAGTTTTTGTTGTACAAGTTGATTTGTGTCACTAGGTACATAAAGACTAGATGTTTTATCTTTTTCTTAACTGATGATTGAAGCCTTGTACTGCAGTGAAATTTTTATGGTAGTTTGTTCTTGTAACACTAGTGTTTCTATATATATTTCGTGGTCAGTTCTCATGTGTAGATATTTATTTGATTTAATCCTTGTTTAGTAGACTTTAATTATGATAAATAGTTTATGCTAATGATAAATCATGAAAATATTTATGTGTGATCGTTTTGAATAGTTTAGCTTGTAAATAAAGTTTGAGCCCCAGTTCATGACTAGAACAGGAGCTAAAAATGAATCTTGCTAATCTGATATCTGTTTTGTTTATTTTCTCATATTAATTCTATGTAGATAAAATCATGAAAAATTCACAGTAGCTAATTCATCCATGTTTAGGCCTGCTGTTAAATTTTGAGCTTCTATTTTGCTATGGTTTAGTCTGTGTAATTCATCCATGTGTAATTCAATAATGAATGATTTGTTGTGAATAAATGTGCTGTTGATCATGATGCCTTGTGTAGTTAGAATTGTTATTTAACTACTCTATAAACGTTTGGCCATGTGTGTTTATAATACTGTTCTTGCATTACATATAGATACGACTGCTTTGTCGGACGGGACGTACGAGCTGATCCCGGATTCCGAAGGAGGTGATCTCGAAGCTCAAGCGAACACTGCCGTACTAACTGAAGCCCCGGACCAAAGTTCGAAAGAGCCTAGGGCTGAAATAGTTAGTGACTACCGAGAAGGCAAGCCCCGGACATAACCTATATTTCAAAGTATTATCATTTATTGTTATTACTTACTTATGCATTTACAGTTCTTAGGATTTGAATTGAAACCCTATATGCATGATCCTAGGAACCTATGTACTGAACACTAGACTTGAGTTCGACTACTTGCTATGCTTATAGGACCGGTAAAAGTCGAGTGATTGCCTGTCACTCGCGAGCTTTATAGGAACTGCTTGTGTACTTTCTGTTATCAATATAAGGACGACAGACGGGGTTGTGTTCGATATCATGACCTTATGTGAGACCCCGTCTGTGTTGATGAACTTGCTAAGGTCGCGGTGTGTGGTAGCGGTGGTTAAGTTTTTGAAAGTACTAGCCACATGCCGTAAATATGGTACGCGGCAAGCCTAGTAGCCGATTGGACTGGGGAGTGGATATACCTTTCACTCTCTCTTAGGGATAGGTTTTATTTTTATGTTGCACAACACTACGACTTCAAGGGACAAGGTTTGGCCTTGGAGCCCTGTAGTCGGGGAGAGTGACCCTATCCACAAGCCGGAAAGTAAGGTAAACGGTTGTTTGGGAACGACCCGACAGTGTTCCAGACGTGTGCGTTAGGTTTGCCTGGCCAGGTTAAGAAATTCGATTCAAATCGTCTGCTTCCCACAGTTTGGGACTGCTTGATCACTTTGCCACACAGAGTAATAAGAGCAACAATATTATTTATCAATCTTGATGTTTGCTTAGTTTTCTAAAATGGTTGGTTAGTAGTTGCTTACATAGAATGGTTAATCAACTAGAATCTTGAAAGCTAAAACTTGAAAGTAAGGACCTACTCCTTATTGCTTTTTAGCAAAAGGAAAACCAGAGCCTCACAGAACCTTGCATAGTCTAGCTAAAGTGGGCTACGTATACCCGTTGATGGTTAAGTCTTGCTGAGTATTAGAATACTCAGCCTTGCTGTTGAAACTCTTTTGCAGGTATGAGTTTTGAGGAACAGATCGCTAGTTTGACCTATTCTTGTTCGTTGCCTCCTGGCTGGTCTGTAGAGTGGGATACGTCTTCGACCGACAATGACTATGACGAGTGATACCATGCTTGGGCTAGCGTGGTATCCTTTTGCGACATGTTGTAGCCGTCGTGTTTTATCTTCCGCTGTCTAAACTCTGAACTTAAGTTATGACTTGTTTAACTGTCTTACTGAAGTTGGTTTTGTAACAATAGTTTGAACTGGTTTGTAATCATGATTATGCCTGTGTTGTAAAATTGTGGTTGTAATATCTCTGGACTCGCCTTCGAGCGGGGTATGCTTGTTCGATCCGAGAACCGGTGGTTGTATCGGGACGTTACCCGACAGACCAAGAATTGTTCCGTTTGAAGTGCGTTTGAGCCGGTGTTGCCTTTATGGTGATGGCCTGCGCACTTGAGCCGGGATAATTCAGGTGGTTCTGCCACAATTGTGGCGTTCGCCCCTTATTTTGAACGGGGATTAGGGCTTCCTTGTTCTGGCTTCTTTTCTGGGCTCCTGTACTATTATAGGATCCAGCTTCACCTTCTTACCCCAAATTCTTTTGTTCATATTTCTATCTTCATGCATTCGTGTGAAGCTTTTCTGGGCATCGAGCCCCATTTTGAACTCTTCCATTATCTTTTTCATCTCAAGCCCCAGCCAAATTCTATCAAATTAGATGTAGTTGGTGGTGCGGGCCTTCAGCTTAGACAGGGGAAGGATAGGGTTTACATCCCCTACAAACTGTCAAGCAAAGTAATCAACTGGAAACCAAAGTGGTTGTACATAGCAAACCATGGCGAGACGCTCCCAGCAATTACCCCTGGCCCCCCAATTCAGAGGCTTGAATGGAATAAGAAGCCAGTAGATGACAACTAGATCCCCGAACTACTCGAGCGGATCGCCAGTCTAAGGCAAAAGCATATAACATGGGGGATGCTGTTATTTTTGACTAGATAAAAAGAAGAATCCAGCCTTTGCAAGCTCGAGAGACATTCAGTTTCCAGTATCAAGGAACAAGTGAACCGTCGCGATACTCAGACAATGAAATCTCTAATGGAGAGGTTTTTAGTGGAGTATAGTGACTGTCGGATTATTATTCCGGCCCGTCCACCAGTGGTGTACCCCGTGGTAGAGTTTTAGGACGGGGATCTCAGGACCAAGAGCTCGATGGTAACACGAAGACATAGGGGCTTAGACAGGTTCGGGCCGCTATGTGCGTAATACCGTACGTCCTGTGTTTGGGGTTGTATTAGGGTTTGTGGAATGATGCAAAGAAGAAGTCTCTCTATGGGTCTGCCTACACCTCCTTTATATAGACCAAGAGTCGTAGGGGTACAAGGAAGATATGCTTGGGTTGTTTATAAGAAAGAAGGTCGGTTAAGATCCCTAGATATCCAGGACTCTAGCTGGAACCTTTCATCCTGATCTACTGAAGATCCTTTCCACGTACAACCGAGTCCCTGCACACCGAGTAGTCGTAGCGGAGTCACTGAGCAGGGTAGTCACCCTGACACGGGGACCCCACTCGGCAGGGAGGTACATAGATCTACCTCCGTCAAGCCCCCGAGCACCGGAGGGCCGAGTCAAACCTTGACGCACTAGACAAGGTCTTTCGGTGGTCTTTGTAGATGTTCATAGCTATAGTAGATCACGAACGGGATGCGCCCCTGGGCGCACCTCTTGGGTGTAGCCCTCGAGCCTCGGAAGGTTTCGGAGAAGTGTTTCGAGGGTCAAAGAACCGATCTCCTTCTTCTGAAAGTCCGATGCCTGAGCTCTCGGTAAGCCATCGTCATGGCCGACTGGATTTCGACTCCAGCCGAGTTTTAAGCCTTATCAAACATTTGGTAGTACCAGTCCCCGAAAGATACTGGTCCCTAGTTACCCAGAGGCAAACGTTTTGGCAACTTGGCTCTGAAGCCCTAGCTGAGTCACTGAGATAGACCAAATGGCTGCGGCGCCCAGACCCCGAGCAGGGTCGCTTGCGAAGTCACGGAGATGCGCCGAGTAGTCACAGCGTTCGGGCCCTCGAGCCCTGGCTAGGTCACTAAGACACGCAGGGTCGTTTGTGGTGCCCAGCCCCCGAGCAGGGTCGCTGGCGGAGTCACGGAGATGCGCCGAGTACTCATGGCGTTCGGGCCCTCAAGCCTGGGCTTGGTCACTGAGACACGCTGGGTCGTTTGTGGCGCCCAGCCCCCGAGCTCGCTAGCGAAGTCACGGAGATGCGTCGAGTAGTCACGACATCCGGGCCCTGAAACCCTGGCTGGGTCACTGAGACACGCCGGGTCGTTTGTGGTGCCCAGCCCCCAAGTAGGGTCATTGGCAGAGTCACGGAGACGCGCCGAGTAATCATGGCATCCGAGCATGAAGCCCTGGCTGGGTCACTAAGACACGCCGGGTCCTTTGTGGCACCCAGCCCCCGAGCAGGGTCGCTGGTAGAGTTACAGAGACGCGCCGAGTAGTCACGGCATCCAGGCCCTGAAGCCCACACTAGGACACGCCAAGTCACCTCCTCCGGAATATTCGAAGCATATTCCCATATTGGTAAAAATCAAACTGTTATATTTTGCGCGGATCTGACGCGTCTGACGGGGGAGTGGGGCTATCAGAGGCAATGGTACCATTCCCCGCGTTCCTTCTATCGCAAGATTCCTAGCCGAATCAAATCCGGCTGTTAATTTCGGATATGCCCGTTATTAAGCCTCTGGTATTTAAACAGGGGAAGTCGCTCGTAGTGCCCACCATGTTCCCGAGCACTCTAGAACCTTCAGCCGCCTAGCTGACTCGTCTCGCCTCTAGAGCTCTTCGCTTCCTTGCTCCTTGTGTCTTCCGTCCCTCTCCAGAGAACCGCCGCCATCGCCATGGCCGTCACGCCTGCTGCGTCCTCTTTGTCGACCTCAAGGAGTGCCGGAGATGTTCCATAGCCTTCCTCGTCGTGGCAGCGGTGCACGCTGTAGGAAAGCGACATCTAGGACATGGTGGAGCGCGGCGTCCTCCCGGAGAAGCAGATCTCAGGTGGAAGTGCTGCTTCAGGGAGGAGTTCCCGACGGAGGACACGACCGAAACGGTCGTGTTCAAGTCCTTCTACGAGAAGGGCTTCACGCTGCCCGCGGGGGCCTTCTTCCGTGGGCTCCTTCACTTCTATGGGCTTGAGGTAACGCACCTTAAGCCCAATTCTATTGCTCAGATTGCCATCTTCATCCACCTTTGCCAGGGGTTCTTGGGCATCGCCCCCAACTTCAATCTGTGGCGGGCGCTGTACCGCCTCAAGGGGTACACGTCCAACATTCAGGGGAACGTGGTGGGCAGGGCCATCTTCTCGTTGCACCAGGGGAGTGTCTACCCCAACTTCGAGCTCCGCGACACCAACAAGGGCTGGGCGCGGGACTGGTTCGTGGTGTTGAACCCAGCGCGCACGCTGGAATTCAAGGCGTGCTGGGAGGAGCCACCGACCGCCGAGGAAATGGTGCAGGTGGAGCGCCGCCTCGAGGAGATCGCCGGGCTGACAGCCCGGAAGCTGACAGGGGCCATGGTGGCCCCCTCCTTCTGCAAGCGGCTCATGCAGCCGATACAAGAGAGGGTTCACCCGGCCTATGAGTACTGGGGTCGTGAGGACCCAACCCAGGGGTAGAACCGCAAGGTCTACCGTGTAGAAGCTGCGAACCGGGTCGCCCGCATCATGGCGGGGCAGATCCGGGACAAGGGTTGCCCGAAAGCCCTCTGCCTGAAGCGGCCAATCAGCGCCGTAAGTTTTCTTGAACCATCCGTGTTATTTTCTTCATTTCCATGTTGTTTCCTCTATTTTTTCTATGTTTTTCCGACTGCACCCGTTGGGTTTTGACACAACTCGAATCTTTTGTAGGGTAAGGTCCTCGAGTACTGGTCTACCGCTCCTCTGCCTGAGGGGGACCCTGGCAAAGAAATTGCCGCACCCGGCAAGCTGCGCAAGCCAGCGGATGAGGAGATGGATTCTCCTCTGACTCCTCCATGGGGAGTGAGTCGGAGGTGGAGATCATCGGCACATCGGGGCCACTGTCCTCGGCTGCCCCGAAGAGGAAGACGCGTCGCGCCATGAAGAAGATCCCGCTGTCGAAAGCGGGATTGACGGCAGTGTAGAGTTCGCTGAGGAGCTCTACACCCAAGGGTATGAGCAAGGTTTGGGGGGAATCAGCACCCACCATCACTATTGGAGTGGGGTCGGTGTCGGCCGGCCCCCAAGCCGAGAAGGAGCTGCCCGAGGACTGGGCTAGCTGTGCATGGAGGCGACGCCCCAGCATTATGGTTCTGGGACCCGGCCTGCCGTGCCGTTGAAGCTAAACTTCACGCTGCATCAAAGCGGCGGGTAATCCTGACTGAGTCCTCTGAGGACTCAGCAACATTGCCCTCGGGGCCAGATCTGATCTGGCCACCACAAGTTTCGTCACATCTCGAGTTTCCGAACTCGACGCTGCCAATGTGGCGATAGCTCCTCCCAGGGTAACCCATCGCCCTGCCAGATCTGCTGACGATCAACTCTCCCAGATAGATCGAGTCGGCAGATCCATCGCCGAGTGCATCCAACTTGGCGAGTAAGTGCTCTGTCACCGCGCCGATCCAGATCGGCTCCTCTATGGACTCCCCTATGCCGCCACCACATACTCAGATCAGATCCGAGTGCTTCTCTCGGATTCGTTCATCCCGAGTCAGATCCGATCTGACTCGGCCTCGAAAGCAGAGCCCGGCTTTCGAGAGACTTCGTTCACCCTCCCACCCAACCGCTCATCAACACCGGAGCAGCGCCGGATCTTCGTCATCTCTGACGACTCCGGCACACGACCTGGTGAGGGTGACCAGGCTTGCGCAGATTGCATTCGCCACAACAACGTCTGTGCCGATAGGAGACGCAATGAGGTGGCAATCCATCAGTCCGAGTGGGACACGGAGAACGCCGATCACCGCAACCCAAGGAACAACCGCTCTCCCCTCCGGGCACGGAACCTTGACGCAGACTTCGTCCTCGACTACAACAGCCAAGACGTCTTCGCCATGCCTTCGGCCAACCTGGCCGCAGTGTTCCAGGTGCTCGAGGGTCTCCAGGAGACCCTCGAGATCATCAAGGCTCGGGCTCATCTGCACATGGCCACCACGCAGGCGAGTCATCACTCGACACAACCCCACGATGATGAAGAGGTGGTCAACCAGAACGACCTCCGCCCCGAGCTCAACCAGTAGGATATGTGCCCATGAATCAACAACTGTCATTGCGAACGCGACGCCGCCAAGCGCGAGCGATGTCGCCGGTACGATGAGGAACATGGCATCCCCGATGCCGACTACCAGAACCGCGGTCTCTGAGGCAATAACCCTCCCCGACGGCCACTTGCGACTACGAACCTAGCAATGACCTCGACGCTTCTCTGCATTCTCCAACCGGCTTAGGGCCATCCAATGGCCCGCCACCTTCAAGCCAGTCGGCGTCGAGAAGTACGATGGTGAGTCCTACCCCAAGACGTGGCTGAGCACCTACTCCATCGCTGTTCGAGTGTCAAATGGGGACAACGACAGCATGGCTACCTACTTCCCGGTCATGATTAGCCACCAGGCTCTCAACTGGCTCGAGGCGCACCCAGCCAGCTCCATCAACAGCTGGCAAGACCTTTGTAGCGCTTTCGTCCAGTACTACCAGGCATCCAGCCCAGGTCCCAGAACCATATGGGATTTGGGTAGCTTCATCCAGCAACCCGACGAGTCCCTCCACGACTACATCAAGAGGTACTTCGCTAACCGCAATACTATTACGGAGCTTTATGACAAGGACATCATCCACCACTTCCATGAAGGCCTCCGCAACATTGAACTATGGAGGAAGATGTTCGAGAGCAACCCCAAAACCATTGGCGACATGATGGCAGTCGTTAACAAGCACGCCGACACGGAAGACGCCGAGCGAGCCCATCGCCAGCACAAGACCAAGAATGACTCCTAAGAGCGTCCCTCTCAACGGGAAAACTACCCGGAACATCGACGCGATGACCGCCCACCTCGCCATGGCAAGAAGAACGACTGCGCTGAGTTGTCCAAGAACTGGGACCGCAAGCGTGGCTTTGAGAACACCGTCGCCGTCGCCGAGACGTCCCAGTTTCGCTCCACCCTCAATGAAGTGGACCTGGACCGGCTCCTAGATGGCAAGTGTCCTTGGCATAAGGACGTGAACCACACCACTCGGGAGTGCCGAGCACTCTCCAACGGTGTGGTCAAGGAGGACGACCCCAAGCGACCCTGCCGCAATGATCGTGACAGGCCGAGTGGTTCCAGAACCACTCTGTAACACCCGGTTTATAAAAGAACACAAACCGAGCAATCATATACGTGCCAGGATCAAGTCACACGTATATACAACAGAATGAACAGTATATCATAGCACATATCACGTAAAAAGAAATAATAAAGCGAATACGAATGTTATTTATTACAATAATGACAAAAATGTCTGATACAGCGGAAGCGAAGTACAAAATACGATAAAGCTCTCCGAAGCTGAAGCAGGGCGCCACAGGGACGTCGACTGGGAGACGAACACCTAGAAGTCCTCGTAGTCCTGGTAGCGCTGGACGAACTCCCTCGTGTCGGCAGGAACTGAGCAGCAGTAGCGTAGCCAAGAGGAAAAAGTAGAGAAGAGGCAAGGGTGAGTACACAACTTGTACTCAACAAGTATAACACAAACTATGAGGCTCTAGGCTGGCTGACTCAACTGCATTAGCTTTTAAGTGTTGGCAAAATTTTATTAAAGCTATTTACTACGAGTTGATGAGTTACCATTAACCCAGTTACATAGTAATTAATCAGAATTAATCATACTACTACTGAGAACCAAACCACGACCAAGCCACCAAGGTAAACCCCGAGAAGCACCTCCCTCGTCGGAAGGAGATAACTTCACTAATCAAAAGGAGGATCTGGGCCGCTCATAACCGTGAGCACGGCTAGTATACCAGTTTTACACTCTGCAGAGGTTGCACATCTTTACCCACAAGTCGTGAGCTACGCCAGATGTTCATCACACTTCCTTAGGTGAGATGGCCAGCGACTCACTACGAGGCCTTTAAAAAGAATCCCGTTGGTAAGGCGTAACCGCGAGAGTTAGGTCGGCGACGATGGGGCCCACCTCACGGGGGTACAAGCACAGGAGCGCAATCCAAGCACAGACCAGCCGGAGGAGCAGGGACCATTGAAGCTTACTACTCTTGCCCCGCAGGTAAGTTACTCCAAACCAAAAAGATCTAATTATTACGCCAAGTCTATCCCATTCTAGCCTTGTGGTAGCACTATTGTCCCAGGTTGTCGCTCTATGAACCGGTCCTTATGGAGAGTGGCCAACCAGGCAGTAAGCACCGTGCCGGCCCCCTAAACCATGTTTCTAAAAAAACATCTTTTAACGAGAAGTGAGCCACTCAAGCCACACAGAGTGCCACTCTCAGAATTAAATTCAAGTAAACCATTAATCAATTTAATTAAAAAGGACCAAAGTGTGTTATAGCGCAGCAACCTAGCACAACTAACCAAAATGCAACCCAAAGGTATATTTAAAGGATATAAACTGGCTAGGAAATCCTTAAAGGCATACGGTATTAAAATGCAGTATGAAAATGTATTTAAAAGTGATAGGTTGTTCATGTTATACTTGCCTTCCTCGTACTGCTCCTGCTGCTGCTCAAAGTGCTCGGAAGACGGCTGCTCCTGGTACTGGTACTGAGGCTCCTCAGATGGATCAACGTCTACTCACGAACACATGGCCAAAACAATGCACGAAAATAAGCATACAAACAAACATTAACAAAAACTAAGAAACAGTACATCAATACATGAAAACAGCACACTAAACTACTCTAAAACTATTCTACGCGTTACAACGATCGCGTGGACATAAAGAACGCTAAAAATGGAGCTAAAACGCGTAAACTAGGCCAAAAACAAGTTCTAGGGGCTTATTTGTAAGAAAACTGGAGTTTCAGGGGGTTTTCTACAAAAACTGAGGACTAAAACGTAATTAACTATTAAATCTAAGGGCTAACATGCAAAACCAACTGCCCTGGACGGCGGGTTCTATTTCCAGAAAGGCTAGGGGGCTGCGTGTAAAATTCTGGGCTTGTTTGGGAAAACTTTAACACTGAGCAGGACCGCGGGTTTATTCTAGGAAAACGTAGGGGTTCTTTTGCAAGAAGTACAGGCTGAACTGTTATCTTCGCTCAGGGGCCGTCAGATCTAGATCGGATGGCCAGGATTTTATGAGTGCTGGATTTAATCTGGGCCGCGTCTATCGGATCGGACGGTCAAAGGCATTTGGGGCGTGGGCGGCGGCGGCGCGCTACCGCCGGCGAGGAATCCCGCGGCGGCGCGCAGGGGAAACCCGCCGGAGTCGGGCAAACTCGATCCTCCGGGGGTCAAAACGAGCGGGACTTTGGCCTGGGAGCAAGTACGCGCGACGGCGAACTCGACTGGGTAGACTAGGCGGCGGGTTATGGTTCGGTCGTGGCCCGCGGCGGTGCAGGGCGGCCCTGAGTCGCCGGCGAGCGTGGCCGGGGCGCCTAGGGTGCGTCACACGCGAAGCCATCTAACGCAAAAGGACCAGGAGACTGAGATGGTGCTCACTGAGCTCGAAATCGAGGGATGGACCGGCGCAGCAGTGCTGGCGGCGAAGTCCGGCGGCGGCGCTCCGGCGGCGAGGTCGGCGCTGGGGCTCTCCGGGCTCCTGGATGGCACGGCTCGACCCAAGGCTGTCCTGCGGGAAGGATACGGGGGTCAGGGGGGCTCCGGGGCCACTGGCGGCGAGAAATTGCAGTGGCGGAGGTGCTTACCGGCGGCGGCGATCCTGGCAGAGGGATGCGGCGGCGCTGGTGGTTCGGGCGTGGAGCTGTGGGCGAGATGGGCATAGGGCACAGGGTTCCACGGGGGTCCAATTTAAGGAAGAGCGCCGCCGATCTTGGCGTGAGCGCCAAGGGAGGCCATCCCGAAGATCGCGGCGGCGGGTTCGGGTGTGGCCGGTGCGCGGAAGGAAAGAGGAAGGAGATAGCGCCGACATGTGGGCCCGGCGTGGCAGAGAGAGGAGGCGAGCGTGCAGGCGGATGTGGCGCTGGGCTAGCGCGGGCGAGCGAGCGCTGGATCTGGGCCGCGCGGTTGGAGGGGAAAAGGAGGCCGGGCCGCTACTGGGCTGGGGCGGTAGCGGGCTGAGAGAGAGGAGGGAGCTGGGCCCGCGTCGGGTTTAGTTGGGCCGAGCAGGTCGGGCCTAGCGCGGGATTTGAGTTGGGTTTCCAGGGAAGTTTGGGCTGGGCCTGAGGTGGGTTTGGGCTGGTGAGCTGGGTTTTCCCCAATGGGCTGGTTTGGGTTTCTCGATTTGGGTTTTGGGTTTCTCTAACCTTTTCTATTTTCTATTCCAAAACAAACAAAGTTTGAATTCAAACAAATTTGAATTCAAACTCCCTAGCACTCAACCAAAATAAACAACATATGCACCAGCATGAATGCAACAAAAATTTAAACCTATGGTAAATTTTAATTAATTAAGGAACAAAAATTAGATTAAATGCCAACTAAACACAATAAACCTTAGAAAATTTAACTAAAGCCAATTAATTTATTAATAAATACTGAAATTTAAAATTAGGGTGTTACATACCCTACCCCCTTAAAGAAATCTCGTCCCGAGATTTAGCTGGGCTGGCTAGCAAAGAGATCTGGATATGTCTTCTTCAACTCATCTTCTCGCTCCCATGTAGCCTCAGCTTCACTGTGATGACTCCACTGAACTCTGCACATCTTGATGCGCTTGTTCCGAGTGACCCTCTCTGATGTCTCCAGAATCTTCACCGGATGCTCAGTATAAGTCAGATCCTCCTGGACATCGACTCCATCCAGGGGTGCCTGCTCCTCGGGTACTCGCAAACACCTCTTCAGCTGAGATATATGGAAGACATCATGAACTCCTGAGAGACTGAGAGGTAACTCCAGGCGATAAGCAACTTCGCCTTTCCGCTCTAGCACCTTGAATGGCCCCACATAACGAGGTGCTAGCTTCCCTTTGACATTAAATCTGCGGATTCCTCTCATCGGAGACACCTTCAGATACACATAATCACCGACACTGAAAGTCAGGTCTCTCCGTTTGCCATCAGCATAGCTCTTCCGCCTGCTTTGTGCAATCCTCAGATTTTCTCGCACAGCCTGAACCATCTGCTCTGCATCATCTATGATCTCAGGACCGAAGAGCTGCTTTTCACCAATCTGATCCCAATAGAGAGGAGTCCTGCACTTTCTGCCATACAATGCCTCAAAGGGAGACTTCTTCAGACTGGCCTGGTAGCTGTTGTTATATGAGAACTCAGCAAATGACAGGCACTTATCCCAACTAGTGCCGTACTGAATGGCACAAGCTCTCAGCATATCTTCCAACACTTGGTTGGTTCTCTCTGTCTGCCCATCTGTCTGAGGGTGATAAGCCGTACTGAAATGCAGCTTCGTATCCAACGAATCATGGAGCTGCTCCCAGAACCGAGAAGTGAACTGAGACCCTCTGTCAGATATAATCTTCTTCGGCACACCATGCAAGCAGACAATCCGAGAGATGTACAACTCTGCAAGTCTAGCACCGGAGTAAGTAGTGTTCACTGGAATGAAGTGAGCAACTTTCGTCAGACGGTCCACTACTACCCAAATGGAGTTGTACCCTTTCTGAGTACGAGGCAATCCAACAATGAAGTCCATAGTAATTTCCTCACATTTCCACTCTGGAATCTTCAAAGGCTGTAACAGACCTGCTGGCCTCTGATGCTCAGCCTTGACACGCTGACAGGTGTCACAAATAGCCACGTACTCTGCCACTGAACGCTTCATCCCATACCACCAGAAACGTTCCTTCAGATCATAATACATCTTCGTGCTGCCCGGATGAATAGAGTAAGCTGTATCATGGGCCTCACTCAGAATCAACTTCCGAAGATCATGCACATCAGGCATGCAGATCCGGTTCTTGTACCACAAAGTACCCTGATCATCCTCTCTGAAATGAGGAGCCTTGCCCTTCTTGAGCAACTCACGAATCTCCTGCAGCTTCTCATCATCTTTCTGATGCTGCCTGATCTCTGCCTCTAGAGTCGGTACTGCCTCAAATGCTGCACTGGAAGTATGATGCAAGAAACCCAGACTCGACTGCTCGAACTCCTCGCATAACTCTGGAGGCATCTGGAAAGCAACGGCCATGTTGACATAACTCCTTCTGCTCAAAGCATCTGCTACAACATTGGCCTTGCCCGGATGATAGTGAATCTCCAGATCATAGTCCTTGACCAACTCTAGCCATCTTCTCTGCCGCATGTTCAGCTCATTCTGCGTGAAAATATACTTGAGGCTCTTGTGATCAGTGTAGATATCACACCGCTGCCCATACAAGTAATGCCTCCAAATCTTCAGAGCATGCACCACTGCGGCTAACTCAAGATCATGGGTGGGATAGTTCAGCTCATGTCGACGTAACTGCCGTGAAGCATAAGCAATCACTCTGCCCTCCTGCATCAGAACACACCCAAGACCATCCTTCAAAGCATCACAATATACCGTGAACCTCTTCGTCTGGTCTGGCAGAGTCAGGACTGGCGCCGTAGTCAACCTTTTCTTCAGCTCATCAAAGGCCATCTGACGCTCATCAGTCCATACAAAAGCCACATTCTTCTCCAGCAAAGAAGTCAAAGGCTTCGCGATCTTGGAGAAATTCTCAATGAACCTCCGATAATATCCAGCTAAGCCCAAGAAAGATCTGACTTCCTTCACTGTCTGCGGTGTCTCCCACTCAAGCACATCCTTCACGTTGCTTGGATCAACAGCAATGCCTCCCTGAGAGATAACATGACCGAGGAATGGAACCTCGTCAATCCAGAACTCGCACTTGCTGAACTTGGCATACAGCTGATGCTCTCTCAATCTCTGCAACACGAGTCTCAGATGCTCCTCATGCTCTTCCTCTATCTTGGAGAAGATCAGAATATCATCAATAAAGATCACCACGAAGACATCCAGATAATCCATGAAGACCATGTTCATCAGATGCATGAAGTAAGCCGGGGCATTAGTCAAGCCGAAGGACATGACTGTATACTCATATAGCCCGTACTTGCAGGTGAATGCCGTCTTCGGAATATCCCCAGGACGGATCCTCAGCTGAAAGTAACCCGAACGAAGATCAATCTTCGAGAATATACGAGCACCTCGAAGCAAATCGAAGAGATCCTCAATACGGGGCAGTGGATGCTTGTTCTTAATAGTGACTGCATTCAGCTCACGATAATCCACACACATCCTCTTCGAGCCATCCTTCTTATCTACCAGCAACAACGGAAAAGCCCAAGGAGAGAAGCTGCGACGGATATAGCCCTTGGCTAGCAACTCATCGATAGTCTTCTTGACTTCTTCATGCTCTATAGGTGCCATACGGTAGGGCCGCTTTGCAATAGGAGCTGTGCCAGGCAAGAGATCAATACAAAACTCAATGGCGCGTTCAGGCGGCATACCTGGCAGATCATCCGGAAAGACATCCGGGAATTCAGACACCACGCGAATACCGTCCGTGGGTCTAGCCTCCATCTGATGAAGAAATCCAGAAGGCTCTACTGCACTGATAACAACCTCTTGGCCACTGGAAGCTGATAGCAAGACTGTCCTCTGAGCACAATCTATCCGAACTCCCCATTTGGCCAGAGTCTCCATTCCCAGAATGACATCAATGCCCTTGGTGTCTAGCACCATCAGATCAGTACAAAACTCTACTCCCCTCAAAGAAACACTGACTCTCGGGCAGTAAGTGTGAGACCTCAACTGTCCTCCCGGTGAAGATACTAACAGGCACCTCCTTAATGTGCTAGTATGAATACCATGATGCTCGACAAAAGACTGAGTAATGAAGGAATGCGTAGCACCAGTATCAAAAAGCACTGTAGCTGGATATGAATTAACCATGAACGTACCAATAACCACGTTGGGAGCCTCGGCCGCTGACTCGGCCGTCACGTGGTTCACCCTGCCCTGTGCTGGCGCCCTGGGCTGAGCTGGGCGCCCCTGCTGTCCCGCCTGCGCCTTCCGGGGGCAAGCGTTGGCGTAGTGCCCCGGCTGGCCGCAGTGAAAGCAGGTGCGAGGAGGTCCCTGAGCCTGCTGTCCGGTAGGAGCTGCCGGACGTGGAGCCTGCGGTGCCGGTGGAGCTGGTGGAGCAGCACGAGCCGGAGGTGCTGGTAACCTCTGACCCTGACCTGCCTGCTGCTGTCGAGGCGGGTACTGCTGCGGTGGCCTCTGCTGGTACTGCTGAGGAGGCCTGTACTGCTGCTGGTACGGCTGAGGCGGCTGGAGTCGTGGACGAGTGTTGCTGCCGGAAGCAACGGGGACAACCTTCCTCTTCTTGTCCTCCATCTCCAGGTGCTTACGCTCAGTGTTGAGCGCACTGTCAACCAGATGGTTGAAGTCGTCGAAGCGGAGGTTGAGCAGCGCGTACTGGAGGTAGTCCTCAAGACCCTCCATGAAGTGCTCCTGCTTCTTGCGGTCATCCGCAACCTCGGCAGGGGCGTAGCGAGCCAGCTGAAGAAAGCGATCACGATACTCCGTGACCGACATAGTCCCCTGAATTCACAAAGACAGATAGATATCGGAAAATTAACTCAGGATTCATAAGGATAGAACAAGGGGCATTAGCTCAAAAGAAACCGCTGAATGATTATATTTAAGATTACCTGCTTCAATGCAAGGAACTCCTTCTGCTTCATCTTCATAACGCCCGCGGGGACGTTGTGGCTGCGGAAGCGCTCCCTGAACTGGAGCCAAGTGAGAGACTCGCGGTCATGGACCGGGTGGGACTCCCACCAGTCCAAAGCTGCCCCTCGCAGCTGTCCTGCTGCGTACAAGACGCGCTCACGATCATCGCACTGGGCTTTGTCCAGCTGACGCTCCACTGCACGGAGCCAGTCGTCAGCCTGAAGAGGGTCGGACGTGTGAGAAAACGTCGGCGGGTGACCCCTCAGGAACTCAGCACGCCTGTCGCGAGGCTGCGGCGGTGGAGGAGGCGGAGGCTGAGTGTGAGCGTACTGAAGAGCCTGAACAGTGTTGTTCAGGGTAGCCATCATCTGCATCTGGAGCTGGAAGTACTGCTCCGGAGTCAAGGGTGGAGGCATCGGGATCCCAGTACCCTGGTTGTTCTGACCCTGCTGCTGGCCAGAACCGGAACCGGTGCTCCTGGTGTTCACCATCTGATTTGAACAAAAGATTTCACGAGTAAGGATATTGCAAGAATAAACTCAGATGGATATGATAACTCTTGCAGAAAAAGATTCAGCCATGATAAAGTAGACAGGATAGAGTTGACTGTTTTACCCCCAACGTTCTAACTCATTTTGTTAATTAGTTAACTTTAACATCTGAGTGATTTTCTTTAAACAAATTTAAACTACTAAGCTATGCAATCATTCAAAAATCCAAATCAAATATGTAGCATAATAACAAGCAGACAATTTTCACAACTTAGCCGAGTTTAACATACGACTCGACTAACACAATGCATCGCGGAACGTGCTATCGTTTTATTATAAAAAGGTCACCTAGCTATGCTCATGGTGGTCAGATGACTGATTCAGGCCAAAATCTACGAAACTAGTCTTCAGAGAGAGAAAACAAGGCAAGAAGGGTAAAAGTCAAAGAAGTCAAGGGGTATAATAGTAAAATAGTTTCAGCAGTCAAGGATTGGTGAGAAGAAGTCCTAAAACTCGACCAGTTCTATCTAGGCTTTGTCCTACAGTCGATACGGCTCTGATACCACTCTGTAACACCCGGTTTATAAAAGAACACAAACCGAGCAATCATATACGTGCCAGGATCAAGTCACACGTATATACAACAGAATGAACAGTATATCATAGCACATATCACGTAAAAAGAAATAATAAAGCGAATACGAATGTTATTTATTACAATAATGACAAAAATGTCTGATACAGCGGAAGCGAAGTACAAAATACGATAAAGCTCTCTGAAGCTGAAGCAGGGCGCCACAGGGACGTCGACTGGGAGACGAACACCTAGAAGTCCTCGTAGTCCTGGTAGCGCTGGACGAACTCCCTCGTGTCGGCAGGAACTGAGCAGCAGTAGCGTAGCCAAGAGGAAAAAGTAGAGAAGAGGCAAGGGTGAGTACACAACTTGTACTCAACAAGTATAACACAAACTATGAGGCTCTAGGCTGGCTGACTCAACTGCATTAGCTTTTAAGTGTTGGCAAAATTTTATTAAAGCTATTTACTACGAGTTGATGAGTTACCATTAACCCAGTTACATAGTAATTAATCAGAATTAATCATACTACTACTGAGAACCAAACCACGACCAAGCCACCAAGGTAAACCCCGAGAAGCACCTCCCTCGTCGGAAGGAGATAACTTCACTAATCAAAAGGAGGATCTGGGCCGCTCATAACCGTGAGCACGGCTAGTATACCAGTTTTACACTCTGCAGAGGTTGCACATCTTTACCCACAAGTCGTGAGCTACGCCAGATGTTCATCACACTTCCTTAGGTGAGATGGCCAGCGACTCACTACGAGGCCTTTAAAAAGAATCCCGTTGGTAAGGCGTAACCGCGAGAGTTAGGTCGGCGACGATGGGGCCCACCTCACGGGGGTACAAGCACAGGAGCGCAATCCAAGCACAGACCAGCCAGAGGAGCAGGGACCATTGAAGCTTACTACTCTTGCCCCGCAGGTAAGTTACTCCAAACCAAAAAGATCTAATTATTACGCCAAGTCTATCCCATTCTAGCCTTGTGGTAGCGCTGTTGTCCCAGGTTGTCGCTCTATGAACCGGTCCTTATGGAGAGTGGCCAACCAGGCAATAAGCACCGTGCCGGCCCCCTAAACCATGTTTCTAAAAAAAAACATCTTTTAACGAGAAGTGAGCCACTCAAGCCACACAGAGTGCCACTCTCAGAATTAAATTCAAGTAAACCATTAATCAATTTAATTAAAAAGCACCAAAGTGTGTTATAGCGCAGCAACCTAGCACAACTAACCAAAATGCAACCCAAAGGTATATTTAAAGGATATAAACTGGCTAGGAAATCCTTAAAGGCATACGGTATTAAAATGCAGTATGAAAATGTATTTAAAAGTGATAGGTTGTTCATGTTATACTTGCCTTCCTCGTACTGCTCCTGCTGCTGCTCAAAGTGCTCGGAAGACGGCTGCTCCTGGTACTGGTACTGAGGCTCCTCAGATGGATCAACGTCTACTCACGAACACATGGCCAAAACAATGCACGAAAATAAGCATACAAACAAACATTAACAAAAACTAAGAAACAGTACATCAATACATGAAAACAGCACACTAAACTACTCTAAAACTATTCTACGCGTTACAACGATCGCGTGGACATAAATAACGCTAAAAACGGAGCTAAAACGCGTAAACTAGGCCAAAAACAAGTTCTAGGGGCTTATTTGTAAGAAAACTGGAGTTTCAGGGGGGTTTTCTACAAAAACTGAGGACTAAAACGTAATTAACTATTAAATCTAAGGGCTAACGTGCAAAACCAACTGCCCTGGACGGCGGGTTCTATTTCCAGAAAGGCTAGGGGGCTGCGTGTAAAATTCTGGGCTTGTTTGGGAAAACTTTAACACTGAGCAGGACCGCGGGTTTATTCTAGGAAAACGTAGGGGTTCTTTTGCAAGAAGTACAGGCTGAACCGTTATCTTCGCTCAGGGGCCGTCAGATCTAGATCGGATGGCCAGGATTTTATGAGTGCTGGATTTAATCTGGGCCGCGTCTATCGGATCGGACGGTCAAAGGCATTTGGGGCGTGGGCGGCGGCGGCGCGCTACCGCCGGCGAGGAATCCCGCGGCGGCGCGCAGGGGAAACCCGCCGGAGTCGGGCAAACTCGATCCTCCGGGGGTCAAAATGAGCGGGGCTTTGGCCTGGGAGCAAGTACGCGCGACGGCGAACTCGACTGGGTAGACTAGGCGGCGGGTTATGGTTCGGTCGTGGCCCGCGGCGGTGCAGGGCGGCCCTGAGTCGCCGGCGAGCGTGGCCGGGGCGCCTAGGGTGCGTCACACGCGAAGCCATCTAACGCAAAAGGACCAGGAGACTGAGATGGTGCTCACCGAGCTCGAAATCGAGGGATGGACCGGCGCAGCAGTGCTGGCGGCGAAGTCCGGCGGCGGCGCTCCGGCGGCGAGGTCGGCGCTGGGGCTCTCCGGGCTCCTGGATGGCACGGCTCGACCCAAGGCTGTCCTGCGGGAAGGATACGGGGGTCAGGGGGGCTCCGGGGCCACTGGCGGCGAGAAATTGCAGTGGCGGAGGTGCTTACTGGCGGTGGCGATCCTGGCAGAGGGATGCGGCGGCGCTGGTGGTTCGGGCGTGGAGCTGTGGGCGAGATGGGGATAGGGCACAGGGTTCCACGGGGGTCCAATTTAAGGAAGAGCGCCGCCGATCTTGGCGTGAGCGCCAAGGGAGGCCATCCCGAAGATCGCGGCGGCGGGTTCGGGTGTGGCCGGTGCGCGGAAGGAAAGAGGAAGGAGATAGCGCCGACATGTGGGCCCAGCGTGGCAGAGAGAGGAGGCGAGCGTGCAGGCGGATGTGGCGCTGGGCTAGCGCGGGCGAGCGAGCGCTGGTTCTGGGCCGCGCGGTTGGAGGGGAAAAGGAGGCCGGGCCGCTACTGGGCTGGGGCGGTAGCGGGCTGAGAGAGAGGAGGGAGCTGGGCCCGCGTCGGGTTTAGTTGGGCCGGGCAGGTCGGGCCTAGCGCGGGATTTGAGTTGGGTTTCCAGGGAAGTTTGGGCTGGGCCTGAGGTGGGTTTGGGCTGGTGAGCTGGGTTTTCCCCAATGGGCTGGTTTGGGTTTCTCGATTTGGGTTTTGGGTTTCTCTAACCTTTTCTATTTTCTATTCCAAAACAAACAAAGTTTGAATTCAAACAAATTTGAATTCAAACTCCCTAGCACTCAACCAAAATAAACAACATATGCACCAGCATGAATGCAACAAAAATTTAAACCTATGGTAAATTTTAATTAATTAAGGAACAAAAATTAGATTAAATGCCAACTAAACACAATAAACCTTAGAAAATTTAACTAAAGCCAATTAATTTATTAATAAATACTGAAATTTAAAATTAGGGTGTTACAGGCGTGCTCGCAGAGGCGCAACTCGCCCAGGCGAGACGACGACGAGCACCGGGAAGATTCCCCAAGGGACTTCCAAGAAGAAGACAGGACTGTCAACTTCATATTTGGCGGCCCCAGCAGGCCATCATGCAAGCGCAATCTGAAGCTGGACGATCGTGAAGTCAACCTGGTGTTCAAACACCCGGTTGGACCCCTGCGGTGGTTGAAGACGCCAATCACCTTCGACCGTCGTGATCACTGGGTCCACCTGCCCAGGCCGGGTGCTTACCCCCTCGTAGTTAGCCCAGTGGTCAGCTAGGTCTGCCTAGCCAAAGTATCATCGACGGTGGTAGTGCCCTCGACATCATCTTCACCAGCACGTTGGGGAGCATGGGCCACGACATGACTACCCTGGTGCCATCCGAGCAGACCTTCTACGGCTTCATCCCTAGAGCCGGGTCGACTCTGGTCGGCCGGGTCATCCTGCCGGTCACCTTTGGCACTCAGGACAACTACCGCACCGAGTACGTCAACTTCGAGGTCGCTAAATTTGAGTCCTCCTATCATGCCAACCTGGGGAGACCTTCACTCACCAAGTTCATGGCAATCCCCAACCATACGTATCTTCTCTTGAAGATGCCGGCTCCCAAGGGGGTCCTCTCAGTATACGGAGACTTGCAAACGTCATACCCTGCGAGGCCGAGAACATCAAGCTCTCCAAAACCCTGGAAAGATCCAGGAACTCGGTTCTTGTTGCCCAGGCAGCAAAGAACCTCCCAGCGGACCAGCAGCAGATCCCCGCCAAGGAGTCGACTTCCAAGTGGTAGCTCGCGCCAGTAGTGGCGACCAAGACCATCGACCTCAGGGACGATGAGCCACACAAGACCGCCGTGATCGGGGCTAGCCTCGACCCGGCATAGGAAAGTGCGCTCACCTCCTTCCTCCGGGACAGTTGGAACATCTTTGCATGGAAGCCATCTGACATGCCGGGAGTTCCGAGGGAGGAGGCTGAGCACTCCCTAAACCTTGACTCGAAGGCGAGAACCGTCAAGCAACGGCTGCGCCGCTTCGTGCAGGATCGAAAGAAGGCTATTAGGGTAGAAGTAACCCGGCTCCTTGCCACTGGTTTTATCCGAGAAGTCACGCACCCCGAGTGGCTGGCAAACCCAGTCCTTGTAAAAAAGGAAAATGGAGAATGGAGAATGTCTGTTGACTATACTGATGTCAAAAAACACTGCCCTAAGGACCCCTTTCCTCTACCACGCATCGACCAGGTCGTTGACTCGATGGCCGGCTACGTACTCCTCTCTTTTTTTGATTGCTACTCAGGGTACCATCAGATAGCCCTAAAGGAGTCGGATCAAGAGAGGATGTCTTTCATCACCCCCTTCGGGGCCTACTGCTACAACACCATGACGTTCGGCCTCAAGAATGCCGGCACCATCTACCAGAAGGCCATTAAGAGATGCCTCCAAGGGCAGATCATGCGCAACGTCGAGGCCTATGTCAATGACGTTGTCGTCAAGACAAAACGTAGTGACCAGTTCATTACAGATCTCTCCGATACATTTGAAAATCTTAGGAAATTCAAATGGATACTCAACCCGACCAAGTGTGTATTCGGTGTCCCGTCAGGAAAACTACTCAGCTTCATGGTCAGTACCCAGGGCATCGAAGGCAACCCCACCAAGGTCAACGCCATCAGGTACATAAAGCCTCCCAGGAGCAAAAAGGACATGATGAAGCTAACCGGGTGCATAGCCGCCTTGAGTAGGTTCATAAGATGACTCGGCGATAGAGGCCTACCCTTCTTCAAACTTCTCCGAAAGTTTGACAATTTCGAGTGGAACGATGATGTTTCCAAAGAATTTCAGGAGCTCAAGGATTTCCTCATGACGCCACCTATCCTAACAGTGCCAGAAGACGGGGAAGTCCTCCTCCTCTACATCGCCGCCGCCACCAACGTGGTGAGCATAGTCCTGGTTGTCGAGTGAGACGAGCCAGGTCGTGTCTACAAGGTACAACAATTGGTTTACTTCATCAGTGATGTACTCGGCGAGTCCAAAATACGGTACCCTCAAGTGCAAAAGTTGTTGTATACCATCCTCATCGCGTCAAGGAAGCTTCGGCACTACTTCCAGGCTCACAAGATCAAGGTGGCCTCCTCCTACCCACTCGGCGACATCCTCCACAACCGAGATGCCAATGGCCGAGTTGTCAAATGGTCAGTATAACTCGGCGCCTTCACAATCGAGTTTACGCTACGCTCTACGATCAAGTCTCAGGCCCTGGTCGACTTCATCGCTAAATGGACTGAGATCCAGGATCCTCCACCCGACACGTGACCTGAGCACTGGATCATGTACTTCGACGGTGCCCTCAATCTCGATGGAGCCGGTGCTGGAGTCCTTTTCATCTCCCCCAAAGGTGAACAACTCAAATATGTACTCCAGTTACTTTTCAAGGCTACCAACAATGCTGCCGAGTACGAGGCCCTCATTCACGGTCTCCGGATTGCTGTCACACTCGGTATCAAGCTCCTGCTAGCTTATGGTGACTCCAAAGTCGTCATCCAACAAGTCAACAAAGATTGTGAGTGCACTAAGGAGAAGATAGACGCCTACTGCAGGGAGATTAGGAAGCTCGAAGCCAAATTCTACGGCCTTGAATTCCACCACGTCCCTACGGACGACAATGTCGCAGCAGACATCCTGTCCAAGCTTGGATCCAAGCGAGCCCTCGTGCCAGCGGGTGTATTCGTCCAGGCACTCAATAGTCCTATAGTCAAAATAGAGGAGGAACACCCCACAAAGCCCGACTTGGTCCTGGCCATAGGGCAAAAGGTTCTAACTCTCGATACCGACTGGCGCTCCCCCATTATCGACTTCATCAAGAACAATAAAAGCTAACCCAAAGGAAAGGAGCATGAGAAGCTTGCACGTCGATCAAGCAACTATGTCGTCATAGGATCCGAGTCATTTAGGCACTCGGCGTCCTCAGGAACCCTGTGCAAATGCATCCCATAGGATGAAGGAGTCCGACTCCTCAGCGATATCCACTCGGGCATCTACGGCAACCACGCAGGAGCCTCCACTCTTGTGTGCATAGCCTTTCGATCAGCCTTCTACTAGCCTATGGCCCTGGCCAATGCTCAGAGCCTCATCAGACGATGTCCCTGGTGCCAGTTCTTTTCTAAGCAGCATCACGTCCCGGCTCAGGCCCTACGGACGATACCACCCTCCTAGTCATCCGCCTGTTGGGGTCTCAACTCTGTGGGACCCCTCAAGACAGCTATTGTCGGGTATAATCACATATTCGTGGCGATCGATAAGTTCACAAAGTGGAGGGAAGCAAACCCATGACGGCCACTACAGCAGCCAAGGCAGCCGAGTTCATCGAAGAATTATCACAGCGGTTTGGAGTGCCTAATCGGATAATTACCGACCTGGGTACCTCGTTCACTGGTTTGGAATTCTGGGAGTACTGTCAAGAGAACTTGTAACACCCTAATTTAATTTTCCTATTTTATAATAAACTTAATTGGCTTTATTTAATTTTCTAGGATTTAATTTGCTTAGGCTTGCATTTAATCTAATTTTGTTGCATAAGAAATTAAAATTTATTTTAGGGCTAACTTGTTTGTGCATTCATGCTGGTGCATTGTTTTATTTATTTGAGCGCTAGGGTTGAATTCAAATTCAACTTTGAATTCAAATAGTTTGAGTGTGGTTGGAAAATAGAAAAGAGGGGAAAGAGAAGAGAAAGTAAACCAGCCCAAACTACCAAAGTCAACCCAACCCAGCTCAACAAACCAACCCCGGCCCCTCTCCCGCGCTTGGCCCAGCAAGGCCCATCCCGCACCCCGTTCTCTCCCTTCGCCCCGCGCGGCCCTCCGCTCGCAGCCCAGCGCCAGCTACCTGCTTCGGCCCGTTCGCCTACGCGCTTGCTACGCGTTACCTCTCCCCTCGCTGACAGCCCAGACCCGCATGGCAACTTTGTCTCCCCCACGCAGCGCTCGCGCAATGGCCAAGCCGTGATCCCAGCCGCGAATCTCGCCACCTGCCTTCCAAACCCGCACACCGAGATTGCCGGCCCCTTCTTTAAACCGCCCCGAGGCCCTGCGCCCTCATCTCGCCCTCTTTTCGTAGCCCAAAAACCCTAGAGCACCGCCACCTTGCTCCGCCGCGAATAGGCCCCTGCACCGCCGTGCTATCGCCGCCCCGCCGCACCAGAACCCCTGCAAGCCACCACAGGAGCTTCGCCTGAGCACCAGGAACCTCCCTGAGCCCGCAGCCATCGACCCCGGTCCACGCCACTCCGGGAATTTGCCTGACATACGACGAAGGGGAGATCGGCCACCGTGCAATTTCTCGCCGCCGGTGGCTCTCCGGCTTCCCTGACCCCCGATATACCTCCGCAGCACAACCACGCGACGACCCGTGGAGATCCGGAGCCAGGAGGACCACCCCAGCAACCGTACCACGAACGCCTCCGCTCGAGCTGGCCACCAGAGCTCGACGTCGGCCTCCCTGCGTCACACATCCGCCGTCCCGAGCCCTCGGTGAGCAACGCGCTGCCTCCCTCTTTCTTTTGCGCTAGGTCCGGTAGGCCTTAGCTCACCCTTGTGGCCAGGGCACGCACGCCGGCGTTCCGCCGCCGCCGCTCCGCCGTGGCGGGTGCCCCGCGACCTATCTCATCCCCGCACAAGCCCGGCAAAGGGTTGCTCCATGACCCTTTTGCTCGTGAATCCAAGCCCCAAAGTAGTCCAGCGCGTGCACGCCGGCAAGATTGCCGCGTAGAGCCGCCGCTGCCGTCGCACCTATCCTCAGAGCCTTCCCGAACTCCGTTGAGGCCTCAGATCGATCACGTGTGTTCTGCCGAAACTCCCTGACCCAATTTCCGGTCGATTTGACCCCTAGAGCGCCATCTTGGCGAACTCCGGTGAGCTTTGTCCTGCGCGCCGCCGCGGGAACTCAAACCCGGCGCTGGTCGCCGCCGAACCTCGCGTCCAGCATACTCCGCCCGCCCGATTATGATCCTACGGCGCACAGCAGCCCGCGCCGTTGTCAATGGGGAAAGAAAACGGTCAGTGCTGCTACTTTTGTGTTTAAGTCCCTCGGTTTCTTGGGAATCAACCCGCGGTTCTGGTAGTTCAAAAATAATTAGATTTAGGTCCTGTTTTTAACACTTAGACCCGTGAGCTTCTTAGAAATAGAACCCGCCGTCCAGCTCTAGTAGTTTTACGCGTTAGACCCTAGATCTATGCGTTAATTATGTTTAGACCCTCAATTTTTGCACAGAATCCCCTGGAACTTCAGTTTTCTTGCAGATAGGCCCCTAGTCCTTGTTTTAAGCGTAGTTTTCACGTTCTAGCTCCATTTTAGGCGTTCTTTATGTCCACGCGATCGTTGTAACGCGTAGAGTAGTTCTAGCTTAGTTTTATTTGCTATTTTTATGTATTGTTGTACTATTTCTTAGTTTTTTCTATTTTTTGCATGTATGTTTATGTTGTGTTTTGTTTTTGGCCATGTGTTCGTGAGTAGACGTTGAGCTACCGGAGGAGCCCCAGTACCAGTACCAAGAGCCATCTTCGGAACAGTTTGAGTAGCAGGAACAGTTTGAGGAAGGAAAGTATAACATGAACAACACCTATCATTTTAAATACAATTTCATGCTGTATTTTAATACTGTATGCCTATAAGTACTTTCCTAGCCACTTTATATCCTTTATATATATATATATCCCTTGGGTTGCATTTTGGTTAGTTGTGCCAGGTGCCACGCTATAACACACTTGGTCCTTTTTAATTAATTTGATTAATGGTATATGCAACTTAATTCTGGGAGTGGCCCGTTTGAGTGGCTCACGTCTCGTTAAAAGTGGTTTTGTTAGAAACATGGTTTAGGGGGCCAGCACGGTGCTTACTGCTGGGTTGGCCACTCTCCATAAGGACCTGTTCATAGAGCGACAACCTGGGACAACAGCGCTACCAAAAGACTAGAATGGGACGGTCTTAGCGTAATAATTAGGTCTTTTTGGTTTGGAGTAACTTACCTGCGGGGCAAGGGTGGTAAGCTTCTATGGCCCTCGTACTGAGTGACCTCGTCTGTGGTATTCTTGACGCCCACTAGACCTGCTGCATAGTCGCCGATCCAACCCTCGCGGTTATTCCTTACCAACGAGATTCTTTGTAAAGGCCTCGTAGTGAGTTTGCTAGTCATCTCACATAAGGAACTATGATGAACAACTAGCGTAGCTCACGACTTGTGGGTAAAGATGTGCAACCTCTGCAGAGTGTAAAACTGGTATACTAGCCGTGCTCACGATCATGAGCGGCCCAAATCCTCCTTTTGATTAGTGGGGTTATCTTCCTTTGACGAGGTAGGTTTCCCCGGGTGGCTTGGTTCGGTTTGGTTCTCAGTAGTTCTTAATTAATTTTGATTTATTACTATGTAACTGGGTTTATGGTAATTCATCAACTTGTAGTAATTAGCTTTAATAAAATTTTGCCAAGACTTAAAAGCTAATGCAGTTGAGTCAGCCAACCTTAGAGCCTCATAGTTTGTGTTATACTTGTTGAGTACAAGTTGTGTACTCACTCTTGCCTACTCTACTCTTTTTCCTCTTGGGGATACTCTACTGCTGCTCAGTTCCTGCCGACGCGAGGGAGTTCATCCGGAGCTACCAGGAGTACGAGGATTCCTAGGCGTTCGTCTCCCAGTCGACGTCCCTGTGGTGCCCAGCTTCCGAGAGGCTTCGTTTATGTTTTACGCTTCCGCATACTCTGTACCAGACTTTTTGTCATTATTGTAATAAATAAATATTCGTACTCGCTTTATTATATCTTTTATGTGATATGTGCTATGATATATTGTTCATTCTGTTGTATATACGTGTGACTTGATCCTGGCACGTATATGATTGCTCGGTTTATGTCCTTTTATAAACCGGGTGTTACAGAACTGCATCGACATCTACTATGCTTCTGTGGTACAACCCTGGTGCAATGGCCATGTCGAAAGGGCCAACGACCTGATTCTCCAAGGGCTCAAGGGCAGAATTTTTGATCCAATCGAAAAATACAGTGCAAAGTGGCTCCAAGAACTACCCAGAGTAGTCTAAGGACTCTGCACATAGAAAAGCTGGGCCACCAGCTACTCGCCATTTTTCATGGTGTACGGTTCTGAAGCAGTCTTGCCATCAGGCATAGCTTTTGGTGCTCCGCACATTTAGAACTATGACGAAAACGAAGCCAAGTCGACTCGACGCACCGACATCGACTCGGCAGAGGAGCACCACCTGACGGCCTCCCTACAACATGCGAGATATGAACAACAGCTCCGGTGCTACCATGATTGCAATGTACAAGAGCGAGACTTCAACATCGGTGACTTGGTTCTACGACGAATCTAGTCGACAACCGGTGCCCACATGCTGCCCTCCCCCAGGGAAGGACCCTTCATCATTAGCCGAGTAGTGGTTCCTGGAACCTATTGCTTACAAAGGCAAGATGGCACCGACATGGGCAACCCATGGAATATCGAGCACCTGTGCCGCTTCTATCCGTAGAAGCATAGAAAAATGAAAAGCTATGTACTTATCTACTCATTCAATAAAGTTTGGTGCATGTTACTCATCATATTCTATCTTCTCTGTTCATCACCGAGTCGTTCTCAACACGCTCGGGGGCTGCATCTCGGCTACCCAGCAGCCCCCACTCGGACTCCAACCAGTCGGACGAGAACAACTCGTTCCAGTATCAATGAACACAGCCAAGTATGTTTTGGAACTACTCTATGTCACCCTAACTCACTGTGCACATTGATGATCAGCTCTCAAGCGCTATAAGAAAGGGCTCAGAGTCGACTTCCTAACAACTCGGCAAATTCAGAAAATACTTGGAACGTGGGCATAACTTTAAAATGATTAAAAAATAAACATTATTTACATATCCATTGTTCCAAAGTGGTGCACCCTGACCAACATCTTTTGTAGCAAAATAAATAAAACAAATTTCAGGAGCCAGCAGCCTACAAGTCGGCCATGATGTGCTTGGCGATGTCCAGGGCACTGGCGTGGTTGGCCTCCCAGTCCACCTCGGTGCAGTCGGGAGGGACGCCGTCACCCACCAGATCCAGATCCGCCTCCGGGTGATGGGACTTCACCAACCCCATGGTGTGCTACACGGCATCCCTGGCTGCTCCCTTGACGAAGGCCTCCAGTCGGCCACGGGACGCCTCCAACCGCTCTGAGAGGCTCTCAGCTGCAGCTATGCCATCCAGCTCGAACGCCCCAAGCAGAGTGTCTAGCTGCCCACTCAGGCGATCCAGCATCACCCGGGCCTCGGCTACCTGGTCTTCCGCTTCTACAGAAAAGCACTCAGCTGCATCAGCCTAAGTGACAAAATTCAACACACCCAACGGTTCTATGATTTTCGAATCATACCTCGACGGCCCTGGCGCTCCAGGTGAAGCTTCTCCACGATCGCGGCCTCCCGAGCCTCGGCCGCCACCCGGAGCTTGTGCAGCTCCTCGTTGGCCTTGGTGTAGGCCTCCAGCTCTAAAGAACAAGCAAGTCAGAGACCAACAGTGCAAAAAGGACTCGGTGGACAACAATCCAACTCCTTACCGTGCTTCTCCTTGCGCAAAGCCTTCTCGGCCTCCAGTCGGCGGCCCCGCGCCTCCAGCTCAGCCACCCTAGCTTGAGCTCCGCCACTCAGCCGATGGCGGCACTCCCCTCGGCCATCTCCTGGGTGGATTGCTCGACAGGTCCACCAGAGCCAGCCAAACAACTTGGCGTCACAAGACAACATCTACAATTACAAGTCGGATATATATAGGATTAGGAATGGAACTTACCTCGACCAAACCATGGGCGAGTTTGGTGGATGCAACAAGCTTGCCGGAGATAGTTCTGTCTCCCTCCTCGTCCTCCTCCTCCGTGTCCTCCTCCGCCGGCAGGGCCCCGGGTCGCTCCGAGGACTGACCACCTAAATTGCCGGGACCTCCCTGGCCTCAAGCACCTCCTATGCTGCCCCTTCGACTTGGGGTGGGTCCTGCATCTTGACGTCCTGGAGAGGGGGAGGGGACCTGCTGCTGGCCTCCTCCTCCTCCTCTTTCTTCTTCTCCTCCTCGCGGTAGGCGCGGCTCTTCTCCAGGCTCACCTGTGGCGAGGTTAGCTTCGCGGCATCACTAGAGCCGCCCTCGGTGGACGACTCCTCCGCCTTCCACTTGGCACCACTGAGTGATGCCTTCCTGCATCAATAAACAAGGCACTCGATGCAGCTCCAACAAAAGAAATCCAGGCAAAGATTAAACCAAGGATCAAGGAACTTACCCGCCGCTTCGACGCAGCGTGAAGTTCAGCTTCAGCGGCGTGGCCGGCCGGATCCCAAAACCAGAGTACGGGGGTGTCGCTTCCCCGCGCAGTTGGCCCAGTCCTCGGGCCACCTCCTTCTCGGCTTGGGGGTCGGCCGATGCTGACTCCAGTCCAGCAGTGACCGGGGGCGCTGATGCTCCACAGACCTTGCTCGTACCCTTTGGGGTAGAGCTTCTCAGCGATCTCTACGCCGCCGTCAACTCCGCCTTCGACAACGGGATCTTCTTCATGATGCAGTGCGTCTTCCTCTTCGGGGAAGCCGAGGTTGGTGATCCCGAGGTGTCGGTGATCTCCACCTCTGACTCGCTCCCCACGGAGGAGTCAGAGGAGAACTCCATCTCCTCGTCTGCCGGCTTGCGCAGCTTGGCGGGCGCGGCAACTTCCTTGCCAGGGTCCCCCTCTGGTAGAAGAACGGGGGACCAATACTCCAAGACCTTACTCTGCAAAAGATTCGAGTTCTGTCATAACCCAACAGGTGCAGTCAGAGAAACAGAGCAAAAACAGAGGAAAAAACTCGGAAGACATAAGAAAACTTATTGTTAGAGAGGCATGTATAGGCTGGCCCACGGGCCTCTGGCATAGTCGGCATGCTGGCCATTGGGGCTGGGTGCCACACCTGTGTCCAGGTGCGCCCCCCAGGATCTGTATTGATTACGATATGCAAGGATCCCCCTGATTGGGTTGCTACCATACACGGCAACATCCTTGCCTATATGTACTTGTACCGTGCTTTGCACCCTAATCAATATATTATCTTCCGGCCATACTCGCTTACATGATATCAAGAGTCCGGGTTTCCCCCGTGATTCTCCTCCTTCCACTGCCCTAGCCATGCACCACCTTGGCTACGCCATGGCCGGCACCCCCCCCCCCCCCGACGACGACGCTGAAGCAGCGGCCGTAGAGCAGGAGCGTCTTGCGGCCGCTGCCGACCAGCAGCGTCTCGCAGACGCTCGCACGGCGCACCAGGCAAAGTGCCAGGCTGCCCTCGCGCACGCCAAGATGGCCAATGCCGCAGCTGCCGCTGCTCGCATTCGCGAGGCCCTGACCCTCGCGGCTGAGGAACGCGCCGCAGCTGACCAGGAGCGCGACGCCGACGCCGACGTCGATCGCCCTCCCGCCGACGACGTTCGTGCTACCATGCTCCTCCATGAGGCCGCCACTGTTCTGAACCACCACACCCAAGCCGCCAGTGTACAGAACATCCGCGGCCTCATACCCATCGTCCTCGACGCCTCCTCCGGCTCCTACACACGGTGGCGCGAGCAGTTCCTGCTCGTCGTTGGCCGCTTCGCCCTCCAGGACCACGTCGAGGAAGCCGCTCCGCCCCCTCTTCTCCGGAATGGGAGCAGTTGGACTGCGTCGTCCGTTCCTGGCTTCATGGCACCATCTCTGCCGAACTCGCCGAAGCCATGATGGGGCGCGGCGACTCTGCACGGGCAGCCTGGCTTGCCGTCGAGGCACAATTTCTCGGCAATCGAGAAACCCGTGCCTTGCATCTCGACGCCCAGTTCTGCCACTTCTGCCAAGGTGACTTGTCCATCACCGATTACTGCAGGAAGTTCAAGTCCATAGCCGATGATCTCGCCGACCTCGGTGAGCCTGTCACGGATTGCACCTTGGTGCTGAACATGATTCGTGACCTCAACGAGAACTTCACCAACTTCGGCCGCCATCTTCGTCGCGGCACCCGTTCCCGACGTTCCTCGACGTTCGCAACGATCTCCTGCTTGAGGAGATCACCACGGCTCAGCAGAACTCTGCTACGCCGACCGCCCTCCTCACCGCGGGCACTGGCGGTGCCATGTCCGGATCTCCTGCGCCATGCTCCTCTGCTCCACAGCACCCCCCTTCCAAGGCCGGGGGCAGCTCCGATGGAGCAAGTGCGCGGGCCGCTCTGACTCCAAGTGGGGCACTTCAGGCGGCGGCGACTCCAACGCCGGCTCTCCCGCTGGGTAGGGTGCAGGCGGCGCACCGGCGGCCGGCTAGTGGCCATCGTTCTGCAGTCCCTGGACCGGGTCCTTTCAGATGTGGCCAAGTCCAAAGGCCTCCACTTCCCAGGCCGCCGCCCGGCCCGCTTTGCAACGGGCCCTGCTGGCCCAATAGCAGGGGCACCTTCTCCTGCACCGGCCTCGTTCGTCGCCCCTGCGACACCGCCCACGCCATGGGCCACCGCCGGCCCAGGAGCATTCAGCCCAGCTCCTCAGTGGGGCGTGCCCAACCCATGGGCTGGGCTTCCTGGCTTCTACAGCGCCACCGGTCAGCTGTCTTGGGATCAACAGTCCCTCGCATCCTCCTTTAGCACCATGACATTGAACCAGCTGCATCAGACCGAGTGGTACTTCGATTCAGGTACTACCTCCCACATGGCTTTTGATTCTCGCTCTCTTTCACATATTTTTGTCCAGCGGTACCCTTTTCCCTCAGCTATTGTTGTCGGTGATGGATCCTTACTCCCCGTCACTTCTACTGGCTCAGCACACCTGTTAGGACCCCTGCATCTTAATAATGTTCTAGTCTCTCCAAAAGTTATTAAGAATTTTATATCTGTGCGCCAGTTCACTTCTAATAACAACTGCTTTGTGGAATTTGACCCCTCTGGTTGTCTTGTGAAGGATCTCGGGACTCGGAACGTGATCGTCAGGTGCAATAGCTCCGGACCGTTGTACCCGCTTCACCTCCCTACTGCCGCCACTGCCCTAGCTGCCGGCTCCACCTCCACTCTATGGCATCGTCATCTGGGTCATCCTGGTTAGGAGTCCCTGGCCAAATTAGCTTCTATGCTTCCATCATGTAATAAAGATGTTAGTTCATCCCCCTGTCATGCGTGCCAACTCGGCCGCCACACCCGTCTCCCGTTTCGGGTGTCGTCGTCCCGAGCCATAAACAAGTTTGATCTTATTCATTGTAACTTGTGGACCTCTCTCATCGTTAGTGTCTCAGGTTATAAATATTATTTGGTCATTCTTGATGATTGTTCTCACTACTTGTGGTCGTTTCCTCTTCGTCTCAAGTCTGACACGTTTCACACCCTGACTAACTTCTTATGTGACCACACAGTTCGGTGCCACCGTTAAAGCTGTCCAGTGCGACAACGAGCGCGAGTTTGATAACTCCAGTGCCCGAACCTTCTTCCTCACCCATGGCACACACCTGCACGTGTCATGCCCCTACACCTCTGTTGGCGCCAGTCTAGGGCCAACACACGAACGCGCTTGATCGCGCAGCGAGCGACGGCACAATTTGCAGCGCCGATGCTCAGACCGGTCGGAACGGTCGGGGTAACCGGTCAGACCGGTTCACCGGTGCAGAACGGCGAAATCCGACGAACACTTGCCCGGAAGGGACCCCGTCAGGGCAAACGCGCGTAGGGTTGTTCTAGGATCGGCAGGCCACCTAGAATGCCTTCAGACGTCGCGGAGATGAAGGAAGAACAGCAGAAAAAGGGTTGGAAAGAGCTAGGGTTTAGAGACAAAAGTAAAGGCAATAAACATAAATAAAAGTAATGTATTGATGTATTTTTGATCGATTGGATGTCTCAATCGGCCGTGGCCCTTTATATTTATAGGGTGGGTGGACTTGTCCCGCAAGAAATCCTATTACAAGATCTAAATCTATGAAAATCTCTAGTTGTACTCGGACTCTGCTTGGACCGGTCAGACCGGTCGGCTCCTGCCGAATCGGCTACATCGTCAAAGACCGGTCAGACCGCTTGAAGCGACCGGTCAGACCGGTTGGTCTAGTCTGCTGCCAATTTTGGTCGTCAACATATGCCCCCTGTTCTTTGGCAAAGCTTGCGTGCCAAAGAACACTCTTCTGAACCAAAATTATCTAAAGGCGATGATCAATGATACATCGGCCATTTTTTGTGCTAAGGGCGATAAAAAATATCGGCCATGTCTTGCTTTCCTTCAAGTTGATGATGAATCAATTTGCTTCGGTCTCCAAACTTTCTTCATGACTATTGGCTTTGTTGGTTTGACCTCCACTTCTTGCCCCATCGTTTCTTGCTTGCGTAAACGTTGCAATCTTCGCTTTTGAGTGTGACATAAACCGGAGGTACACCACCTCGACAGTAAGTATTTTGAATCTTTCTTCACGTCCTTCTGACCCTCTTTGCTGCAATTAAGCTCTTTTTCGACTAGATTATTGCTAATCGGTCTTTGTGGAATACAATTTGGATATATAGAAGGATATTGAATATAATAGGGCTGCATATACATCCTACTATAATCCAAAGGTGTATAATAACAAGGATACGACCAGAACCATGGAGCGATCAGCTCAACACAATTACCTTGATGTATGCGAGAATCCGATTGCTCACTGGATGTTGACGTTGACTTGGTACCCTTGGCTTCATCTGGCCGTTTCTTGTGCCTCTGAACAATTCCATCCTTCTCATACTTGGCCAGGAGCTTTTTGAAGTTTGACCTTGTTCTAAATTTAGTCGAGGAGGAATTTTCAGAATCACTGGGAGTACCGGTCAGACCGGTCTGGGGACCGGTCAGACGGCCCTGTGGACCGGTCAAACCGTTCGACGCACCGGTCTGACCGGTTAGATTGCTGCCGGTCTTATTTTCTTTGCGTTGCCCCCCGAGTGTTGATGTCCTCGTTGAAGCTCGAGGAGTCTTGCTCTGCAGCACCCTTTTCTCATGCCTTTCCTCACCAACCACCACATTTTTCCCTTTAGTCGATTCGGCTTGATGCGGCCGAATCAATACTTTTGGATTTGACAGCTCAAGTATATGAACGGGAAAAGGATTTTGATCAATTTGCATCGTAGAAATAACCAATCGTCCTTCATTTATAGCCGATTGTATTTGTCTACGAAGAACATTGCAATCATTAGTGGCATGAAAAAAAGTATTGTGTAACTTACAATATGCATGCCACTTCAATTCCTTCGCTGATGGAATAGTGTGAGAGAACTTAATCTTCCCAAGCTTTGCCAATTCAACAAAAATTCTATCACACTTTGTCACATCAAAGGTGAATTTAATCTCATCTTGCCGATTTTTAGAAATCGGCTTTAAAGAAGTACAAGTGCTGGGCTTATCACTAGATGACCATACAAATTCAGCAGCATATACTTCATTACCCTCATCGTCTGAAGATTCTCCTTGTAGCATATGCATACTAACACGATCGGGTTTAAACTTAGACTCTTTGCTTCGGCTTTCTTGAGCCAAAGCCCTCTGCAACACTTGATTAACAGTTAGAAACTCATATCCTTCTAATTTTTCTTTAATATGAGATCTCAAACCATTAAGAGCTAATTCGGCAAGATCCTTTTCGGAAATAACCAAGCTATAACATCGGTTTTTTGTATCTCTAAATCTTCTAATAAATTCAGCAACAGACTCATCATGATTTTGCTTAACCGATGTTAAATGACATAGCCTCAACTCATTTTCACCATTATAAAAATGATCATGAAATTTACTCTCTAATTGAGACCATGTTTGCACAGAATTAGGAGCTAATGCCGAAAACCATGAAAAAGCAGTGCAAGATAAAGACAAAGGGAACATTCTAATTTTCAAATGATCAAGACTCCCATAAATTCCCATTTGTGCATTAAACTAACTAACATGCTCCCATGTAGTTCTACTATCCTCCCCAGTAAATTTAATAAATTCTGGTACTCTAAAATTCTGAGGATAAGGAATAGAATCAAAACTCTCAGGATACGGTTTTTGACAGACTAGAGTTTTGTCCTTCAATTCCACGCCGAAAGTTTCTTTGAACATAACAGCCAAATCTTTCTTATGTTTCTCAAGTATTTGATTAAAATAAGAATTATTTGGCCTCTGAACATTGGCGCTAGAACTATTCGGCATTTGCGGTGCATAATTCGGCTGTGTATATGGTGTTTGCTGCAAATAACCATGGTTTGGCATTGCACCATATGAATCGCCCGAATTTTGGGGAGGCATAGTATACGGATTATAAGTCATAGTGGCGTATGGAGGAACACCATAACTAGTAAACCCATTTGTTCGGCTAAAATCAGCCTAAACAGGAGGCATACTAGTAATAGGTTCAGGAGATGACTGATACGCCACCAGAGCACCAGGACCGGTCTGACCGGTCAGGAAACCGGTCTGACCGGTTGGAACCGGCCCACCGGGACCGGTCTGACCGGTTTGTGCAACCGGTCTGACCGTTCCATTTGCATTGCACTGCTCTGGAGGTTTCTGACCATTATAAAAATTCATCGGCATGCCGTACTGTGGTGCAGGTATTGCCGATGATTCAGGATGCATAGTATTATGATAAAAAGTGCCATCCATATTAGGTCTAGGAGTACCACTATCATCAATCAAAGGTTGCTTTCCTAATGATTTATTAATCATATTTTGAACAGTAGCAAGAATCTTTTCTTGACCATTAACAACAAATTGAGTAATTTACTCTAAAGTAGGCGGTGTTGTAGCACTTATAGTAGCACTTGATTTGGCTCGCTCATCTTCAAGTCCGGTTCTTGGAGAAGTGAGACAAGAACCGCCGACGCTTTTCTTCAAGTTCTTTTTCTTTGCGCCGCTTGTTCTCCTCTTCACACTCCTTTATGAAGGCTTCATAAGCTTGACGATCTTCGGGCGGCAATTCATCAACAGACGATCTGCTAATGTTATCGGGATCGATCTCACCAGGATTCGACAGCTTCACCATGGTAGTAGATGGAGTAGATTAGATCGGTTTTACAACCAAGATCTTTTCTCCAGTGGAGTCGCCAAAATATGTTGGCGCCAGTCTAGGGCCAACACATGAATGCGCTTGATCGCACAGCGAGCGACGGCACAATTTGCCGCGCCGATACTCAAACCGGTCAGACCGGTTCGCCGGTGCAGAACGGCGAAATCCGACGAACGCTCGCCGGGGAGGGACCCCGTCAGGGCAAACTCGCGTAGGGTTGTTCTAGGATCGGCAGGCCACCTAGAACGCCTTCAGACGTCGTGGAGACGAAGGAAGAATAGCAAAAAAAGGGTTGGAAAGAGCTAGGGTTTAGAGACAAAAGTAAAGGCAATAAACATAAAGAAAAGTAATGTATTGATGTATTTTTGATCGATTGGATGTCTCAATCAGCCGTGGCCCTTTATATTTATAGGGTGGGTGGACTTGTCCCGCAAGAAATCCTATTACAAGATCTAAATCTATGAAAATCTCTAGTTGTACTCGGACTCTGCTTGGACCGGTCAGACCGGTCGGCTCCTGCCGAATCGGCTACATCGTTAAAGACCGATCAGACTGCTTGAAGCGACCGGTCTGACCGGTTGGTCTAGTTTGCTGCCAATTTTGGTCGTCAACAACCTCACCTCAAAATGGCCGCACAGAGAGGATCATTCATTCAGTCAATGACATCCTCTACTCACTCCTATTCCAGGCGAGTCTGCCACCTTCCTACTAGGTCGAGGCCCTGTCCACTACCACCTACCTCCAGAACCTTCTCCCCACCAAGACGCTAGCCATGTCGACACCCCACATGGCCCTGTATGGATCGCCACCATCCTACAACCACCTCCGCGTGTTCGGTTGCCTGTGCTATCCCAACATGACCGCCACGGCAAGACATAAGCTAGCGCCCCGCTCTCTTTCGTGCGTCTTCCTTGGGTATTCTGCTCACCAAAAAGGGTACCGCTGCCTTGACACCTCATCTAACCATGTCATCATATCCCGGCACATCGTGTTTGACGAGTCCACATTCCCCTTTTCTGAGCGTTCGCCACATCCCACCCCGTAGGCATATGATTTTCTAGAGGACTCTACTGACTGTGTGCCGGCTCATATAGGACCATCACAAACCCCTCTGTCTGCAGGTTCTCCCATGGCGCCTCCTATAGGACCACCGCCCCCGGTGTCGGTGCCAGTGCCCACATTGGCCACTGGTGCGCCCTCTCCCGCACTGCCAGGGGCGGCCCCCAGAGTGCCGTCCCCCGTGCTGCCATGCGCGGCTCCTAGAGCGTCGTCCCCTGCGCTGCCACGCGCGGCCCCTGGAGCGTCGACCCCTGCACTGCCACGTGCGGCCCCGACGGTCCCGCTAGGGTTCGCCCTGCGCATTCCGGCCACCCCGGCCGCCGCACCGGCGGGACCTGTCGACACTCGTCCTCGACGTCTGGTGCAGCCTCTCCCACCAGTGCAGCCCTTCGACCGTGTGTACACAAGGCGCGGCGCACCTGCTCCGCCACCGCTGCCCAGCACCGGTGCACAGCCCCTGCCAAAGGGCACTGTACCCGTGTGTAACACCCTAATTTAAATTTCACTATTTAATAATAAATTTAATTGGGTTTATTGTGTTTAGACTTGCATTTAATCTAATTTTGATCCTCAAGTAATTAAAATTTATCATAGGGTTAAAATGTTTGTACATTCATGCTGGAGCATCTCTTTTATTTGTTTGAGTGCTAGGGTTGAATTCAAATTTGAATTTGAATTCAATTAGGTTTGAGTAGTGTTTGAAATAGGAAATAGGAAATAGAAAAGGAAAACCCATAGCAAAACTCAGCATCCCAGCCCAGTCCCAAAACCCCGGCCCAGTTCTCCCTCTCCTCATGGCCCATTTCTTTTCTCTGAGCCCAAACCGCTCCTTTCTCTCCCTCTTCTCCCGCGCAGCCCGCTCCCCTCTCTTCCCGGGCCGCTCCCACGCGACCGGAGCATCGCCCCGCGCTCGCCCACCTCCGCTCGGCCCACTCCACCCGCACGCCACGCGCGTTGCCAGCTTCCTCTCCTCCGTCCCGTTGCCACACCGGGCCCACATGTCAGCGCCCTCTTCCCCAACGCCACGCGTGCCATCCGTTGACCTCGTCCCCACTTACGAACCGGTCCCGCCTGCCAGCGTCACCCCGCGCTCGTCCAGCGCAGCGCCGCTCGCGTGTCGCCCTCTCGCTGCCAACCCGAGCCCGCTTGGCAGACTCATCTCTCCTGCGCCACGCACACGCAACGAACCCCGTGATCCCCGGCCCGGTGGTCTCGCCGGCCTTCCTTATCGGGCGCGCACGCCGAGATCCCGGCGCCCCTTCTTTAAACCACCCCGCAGCCCCCCTAGAAACCTATCCTCGCCCCCACAGCCGCCACCACACCCTAGCCACCCCTATGCCGCAGCTCCGTCGAAGCAGAGGACCCCGCCGCCGTGCTTCCGCACGCAGGAGCTCCGCCTTTGTGTCAAGAGTGTCACCGCGGCCACCATCCCCAACTTCGACCCCCACACGCACGGGATTTTCCCCGGGACTCCGCGCTGGTGAGTTCTATGCGCCGCCTCGAATACTCACCGCTGGCGATCCCCCGGCCACGCTGACCCCATGTACACATCCGCAGCAACAGACCGCATCGATTCGAGGAGATCCGAGGCCCGGAGCAAGCCCTGCAGTGCCACTTCCCCGAGCTCCGCACCATCCTCGCCGCCAGAGCTCGCCACCAACTTTCCTGCGTCACGCCCCCGGCTGTTTCAAGCCTCGGTGAGCACCCCCTAGTCCCCGCCATGCTTTTACGCTCGTTGCTTTAGCCCGTAGCGCACCCCAGCAGCCTGCACGCCACGCGCCGGCGAACCCCGCCGTGCAGGACCGTCGCCGTCATAGCACACGCCGCCACGGACCTCCCCGAGGCCCGTAAAGGCCTCAGGTGGACTAAGCGTGTCGCGTAGTCCCTTCCCAACCCAAACCCTAGCTCGATTCACCCCGGAAACACCGAGTTCGAAGAACTTCGGTCGTGTTCCGCCGTGGAGCAAGGTCACCGGCGAGCCCCGCCGCCGCCCCGCGCGCCCTTCGCCCCTGGCCGCCCGATCTGGAAACAGCGGCCCAGATTAGAACGTGGGCCAATCAGACCTGAACCACTTGTAACACCCGGTTTATAAAAGAACATAAACCGAGCAATCATATACGTGCCAGGATCAAGTCACACGTATATACAACAGAATGAACAGTATATCATAGCACATATCACGTAAAAAGACATAATAAAGCGAATACGAATGTTATTTATTACATTAATGACAAAAAATGTCTGATACAGCGGAAGCGAAGTACAAATACGATAAAAGCTCTCTGAAGCTGAAGCAGGGCGCCACAGGGACGTCGATTGGGAGACGAACACCTAGAAGTCCTCGAAGTCCTGGTAGCGCTGGACGAACTCCCTCGTGTCGGCAGGAACTGAGCAGCAGTAGCGTAGCCAAGAGGAAAAAGTAGAGAAGAGGCAAGGGTGAGTACACAACTTGTACTCAACAAGTATAACACAAACTATGAGGCTCTAGGCTGGCTGACTCAACTGCATTGGCTTTTAAGTGTAGGCAAGATTTTATTTAAGCTATTTACTACGAGTTGATGATTTACCATTAACCCAGTTACATAGTTATTAATCAAGTTTAATCATGTAACTACTGAGAAACCAAACCAAAACCAAGCCACCAAGGTAAACCCCGAGAAGCACCTCCCTCGTCGGAAGGAGATAACTCCACTAATCAAAAGGAGGATCTGGGCCGCTCATAACCATGAGCACGGCTAGTATACCAGTTTTACACTCTGCAGAGGTTGCACATCTTTACCCACAAGTCGTGAGCTACGCTAGAGATTCATCACACTTCCTTAGGTGAGATGACTAGCGACTCACTACGAGGCCGTTACAAAGAATCTCGTTGGTAAGGCGTAACCGCGAGAGATAGGTCAGCGACGATGGGGCCCACCTCCGGGGGTACAAGCACAGGAGCGCAATCCAAGCACAGACCAAGCCGGAGGAGCAGGGACCATTGAAGCTTGCTACTCTTGCCCCGCAGGTAAGTTACTCCAAACCAAAAAGACCTAATTAGTAAGCCAAGTCTATCCCATTCTAGCCTTGTGGTAGCGCTGTTGTCCCAGGTTGTCGCTCTATGAACCGGTCCTTATGGATAGTGGCCAACCAAGCACTAAGCACCGTGCTGGCCCCCTAAACCATGTTTCTAACAAAACCAGTTTTAACGAGACGTGAGCCACTCATCCACACAGAGGGCCACTCTCAGAATTAAGTTCAAGTAAACCATTAATCAAATTAATTAAAAAGGACCAGAGTGTGTTATAGCGCAGCAACCTAGCACGACTAACCCAAAATGCAACCCAAGGGCATATATAAAGGATATAAAGTGGCTAGGAAAGTCCTTATAGGCATACAGTATTAAAATGCAGTATGAAAATGTATTTAAAAGTGATGGGTTGTTCATGTTATACTTGCCTTCCTCGTACTGCTCTGGCTGCTGCTCAAACTGCTCGGAAGACGGCTACTCCTGGTACTGGTACTGGGGCTCCTCAGATGGATCAACGTCTACTCACGAACACATGGCCAAAACAAAGCATGATAATAAGCAGACAAGCAAACACTAACAAAAACTAAGAAACAGTACATCAATAAATAAGAACAACACACTAAACTAATCTAAAACTATTCTACGCGTTACAACGATCGCGTGGATATAAAGAACGCTAAAAACAGAGCTAAAACGCATTTTCTAGGCTAAAAACAAGTTCTAGGGGCTTATCTGCGAGAAAAACTAAGTTCTAGGAGGTTTTCTGCAAAAACTGAGGGCCTAAATGTAAAAACCAGAAAGATCCGAGGGCCAACGCGTAAAAAGACCCTAACTGGACGGCGGGTTCTATTCTGAGAAAAGCCAGGGGGTTATCTGCTAAAAACTGGGCCCAACTGTAATTATTTTTGAAAGCGCCTGGACTGCGGGTTGATTAGCAATAAAGGGAGGGGCTCTTTAGAAAAAAGTCAAGGCCGAACCGGTACGCGCGGTTTCTGGCCGCTGGATCCAGATCTGAGGGTTCTAGTTGGCTTGATCCAAGATCTAATCCAGGCCGTCGCATATGGATCTGGCGGCCAAGAACGGCTGGGGGCGCGGGCGGCGGCGCTGGGTCGCCGGAGCTCTGCTCCCGCGGCGGCGCCTCGCCGGAGATGCCCAATCCGGCGTTCCCGTGGCCGGTTTGGACAGCGGCTTGGCCCTGGGGCTTGTACGTGGCATGCGTAGTCCACTGGGGCTCCGAGCGGGGCTCGACAGGGGTTCTACCGTGCTGCCGAGGACCCGCCGCGGCAGAGCAGTGGCGTGTGCGGCGGCGGAGCTCCGGCGCACGGCGTTCCAGTCACCGGAGTGTCCTATGTGCCATAATTCTAGCGCAAACAGAGAGAGGAAGACGGGCTGGTGCTCACCGTGCAAGGAACCGGGATGGAGAGGTGTCGCAGGGAAGCCGGCGACGAGGTTGCGCGGCGGAGGTGGGGCGGAGCTCGCGGAGGAGTCGATGCAGGGCGTCTCCAGTCCTGCTGGTCCCTCGATCTGGTTCGGGCATGGCCTGTGAAGGTTTACCACGGGTCAGGGCAAGCTAAGGGCCACCGGCGGCGAGGAATCACGGTGGCGGACAAGTTTACCCAGGGCGGCGTCCGGGCAAAATTCCGCCGCTGCAGGGACTGGGGTTGGGGAAGGAGACCTCGGGGAGACTCCTGGAATCGAGGCGAAGCTCCTTCGGCGGTCGGTGAAGGCTTGGAGGCAGTGGAGCGGCGGTGCACGGCGGTGCAGGGGCTCGGCGCGGCGGAGCTGTGCGAGCGGGCGGAGCTAGGGCTTCGTGCGGCGGCTGTGAAGGGGAGGGCGGATCCGCGGGGTGGTTTAAAGAGCCCGGACCGAGAATCTCGGCGTGCGGGATAGGGAGGAAGGGCTGCGGGGATCACGGCGGGGTCAGCGGATTCTGTTGCGCGAGCGCGTCGCGGGGAAGACGATGCTGGCAGGCTGGGCCCACGGGTCAGCGGCGGGGCGTGCTACGTGCGGCTGAGCGGGCGACGCGGGCGAAGCGCGGGTGCGCTGACGTGCTGGCCCAGGGGGTCTGTGGGTGAAGCGCGCGACGCGGGGCGCTTGGGTCGGGCTGAAGCGCTGACGTGCGTGGCGAGTTGGGCCGGAGCGGGACGCGGGAAGGGAGAGGAAGGAGTGGGCCGCGGAAAAGGTTGGGCCGCGAGTTGGGCTGGGAAGTTGGGTTTGGGCTGGGGTTGACTTTTTCTAAATCTTCTTTTCTTCTATTTCTAATTCAAACAAGTTTGAATTCAAATTTGCATTTGAATTCAAACCACACTCAATTAAAAGTATGCACCAGCATGAATGCACAACCAAATTTAAACCTATGGTAAAATTTTAATTACTTAAGCAACAAAATTTAGATTAAATGCAAGACTAACACAATAAACCTTAGAAATTTAAATAAAGCAAATTAAATTTATTAATAAAAGTCGAAATTTAAATTAGGGTGTTACATACCCTACCCCCTTAAAGAAATCTCGTCCCCGAGATTTAGCTGGGCTGGCTAGCAAAGAGATCTGGATATGTCTTCTTCAACTCATCTTCTCGCTCCCAAGTTGCCTCAGCTTCACTGTGATGACTCCACTGTACTCTGCACATCTTGATGCGCTTGTTCCGAGTAACCCTCTCTGATGTCTCCAGAATCTTCACCGGATGCTCAGTATAAGTCAGGTCCTCCTGCACATCTACTCCATCCAGTGGTGCCTGCTCCTCGGGTACTCGCAGACATCTCTTCAGCTGAGATATATGGAAGACATCATGAACTCCCGAGAGACTGAGAGGTAACTCCAGGCGATAAGCAACTTCGCCTTTCCGCTCTAGCACCTTGAATGGCCCCACATATCGAGGTGCTAACTTCCCTTTGACATTGAATCTGCGGATTCCTCTCATCGGAGACACCTTCAGATACACATAATCACCGACACTGAAAGTCAGGTCTCTCCGCTTGCCATCAGCATAGCTCAGATTTTCTCGCACAGCCTGGACCATCTGCTCTGCATCATCTATGATCTCAGGGCCAAAGAGCTGCTTTTCACCAATCTGATCCCAATAGAGAGGAGTCCTGCACTTTCTGCCATACAATGCCTCGAAGGGGGACTTCTTCAGACTGGCCTGATAGCTGTTGTTATACGAGAACTTAGCATATGACAGGCACTTATCCCAACTAGTACCGTACTGAATGGCACAAGCTCTCAGCATATCCTCCAACACTTGGTTGGTTCTCTCTGTCTGCCCATCTGTCTGAGGGTGATAAGCCGTACTGAAACGCAGCTTCGTATCCAACGAATCATGGAGCTGCTCCCAGAATCGAGAAGTGAACTGAGACCCTCTGTCAGATATGATCTTCTTGGGCACACCATGCAAGCAGACAATCCGAGAGATGTACAACTCTGCAAGTCTAGCACTGGAGTAAGTAGTGTTCACTGGAATGAAGTGAGCGACCTTTGTCAAACGATCCACTACTACCCAAATGGAGTTGTACCCTTTCTGAGTACGAGGCAATCCAACAATGAAGTCCATCGTGATTTCCTCCCATTTCCACTCTGGAATCTTCAAAGGCTGTAACAGACCTGCTGGCCTCTGATGCTCAGCCTTGACACGCTGACAAGTGTCACAAATAGCCACGTACTCAGCCACTGAACGCTTCATACCATACCACCAGAAACGTTCCTTCAGATCATAATACATCTTCGTGCTGCCCGGATGAATAGAGTAAGCTGTATCATGGGCCTCACTCAGAATCAACTTCCGAAGATCCTTCACATCTGGCACACAGATCCGGTTCTTGTACCACAAAGTACCCTGATCATCCTCTCTGAAATGAGGAGCCTTGCCCTTCTTGAGCAACTCCCGAATCTCCTGCAGCTTCTCATCATCTTTCTGATGCTGCCTGATCTCGGACTCTAGAGTCGGTACTGCCTCAAATGCTGCACTAGAGGTATGATGCAAGAAGCCCAGACTCAACTGCTCGAACTCCTCGCATAACTCTGGAGGCATCTGGAAAGCCACGGCCATGTTGACATAACTTCTTCTGCTCAGAGCATCTGCTACAACATTGGCCTTGCCCGGATGATAGTGAATCTCCAGGTCATAGTCCTTGACTAACTCTAGCCATCTTCTCTGCCGCATGTTCAGCTCATTCTGCGTGAAAATGTACTTGAGTCTCTTGTGATCAGTGTAGATATCACACCGCTGCCCATACAAGTAATGCCTCCAAATCTTCAGAGCATGCACAACTGCGGCTAACTCAAGATCATGAGTAGGATAGTTCAGCTCATGCCGACGTAACTGCCGTGAAGCATAAGCTATCACTCTGCCCTCCTGCATCAGAACACACCCAAGACCATCCTTCGAATCATCACAATACACCGTGAACCTCTTCGTCTGGTCTGGCAGAGTCAGGACTGGCGCCGTAGTCAACCTCTTCTTTAGCTCATCAAAGGCCCTCTGACGCTCATCAGTCCATACAAAAGCCACATTCTTCTCCAGCAAAGAAGTCAAAGGCTTCGCGATCTTGGAGAAATTCTCAATGAACCTCCGATAATATCCAGCTAAGCCCAAGAAAGACCTGACTTCCTTTACTGTCTGCAGTGTCTCCCACTCTAGCACATCCTTCACCTTGCTCGGATCAACAGCAATGCCTCCCTGAGAGATAACATGACCGAGGAATGGAACCTCGTCAATCCAGAACTCGCACTTGCTGAACTTGGCATACAACTGATGCTCTCTCAATCTCTGCAATACGAGTCTCAGATGCTCCTCATGCTCTTCTTCTGTCTTGGAGAAGATCAGAATATCATCAATGAAAATCACCACGAAGACATCCAGATAATCCATGAAGACCATGTTCATCAGATGCATGAAGTAAGCCGAGGCATTAGTCAAGCTGAAGGACATGACCGTATACTCATATAGCTCGTACTTGCAGGTGAATGCCGTCTTCGGAATATCCCCAGGACGGATCCTCAGCTGAAAATAACCCGAACGAAGGTCAATCTTCAAGAATATACGAGCACCTCGAAGCAGATCGAAGAGATCTTCCATACGGGGCAGTGGGTGCTTGTTCTTGATAGTAACTGCATTCAGCTCTCGATAATCGACACACATTCTTTTCGAGCCATCCTTCTTATCTACCAGCAATAATGGAAAAGCCCAAGGAGAGAAGCTGCGACGGATATAGCCCTTGGCTAGCAACTCATCAATAGTCTTCTTGACTTCTTCATGCTCTATAGGTGCCATACGGTAGGGCCGCTTTGCAATAGGAGCTGTGCCAGGCAAGAGATCAATACAAAACTCAATGGTGCGTTCAGGCGGCATACCTGGCAAATCATCCGAAAAGACATCCGGGAATTCAGACACCACGCGAATACCGTCCGTGGGTCTAGCCTCCATCTGATGAAGAAATCCAGAAGGCTCTACTGCACTGATAACAACCTCTTGGCCACTGGAAGCTGATAGCAAGACTGTCCTCTGAGCACAATCTATCCGAACTCCCCATTTGGCCAGAGTCTCCATTCCCAGAATGACATCAATGCCCTTGGTGTCTAGCACCATCAGATCAGTACAGAACTCTACTCCCCTCAAAGAAACACTGACTCTCGGGCAGTAAGTGTGAGACCTCAACTGTCCTCCCGGTGAAGATACTAACAGGCACCTCTTTAATGTGCTAGTATGAATACCATGATGCTCGACAAAAGACTGAGTAATGAAGGAATGCGTAGCACCAGTATCAAAAAGCACTGTAGCTGGATATGAATTAACCATGAACGTACCAATAACCACGTTGGGAGCCTTGGCCGCTGACTCGGCCGTCACGTGGTTCACCCTGCCCTGTGCTGGCGCCCTGGGCTGAGCTGGGCGCCCCTGCTGTCCCGCCTGCGCCTTCCGGGGGCAAGCGTTGGCGTAGTGCCCTGGCTGGCCGTAGTGAAAGCAGGTGCGAGGGGGTCCCTGAGCCTGCTGTCCGGTAGGAGCTGCCGGACGTGGAGCCTGCGGTGCCGGTGGAGCAGCACGAGCCGGAGGTGCCGGTAACCTCTGGCCCTGACCTGCCTGCTGCTGTCGAGGCGGGTACTGCTGCGGTGGCCTCTGCTGGTACTGCTGAGGAGTTCGGTACTGAGGCTGGTACTGCTGGGGCTGCTGGAGTCGAGGACGAGTGTTGCTGCCGGAAGCAACGGGGACAATCTTCCTCTTCTTATCCTCCATCTCCAAGTGCTTGCGCTCGGTGTTGAGCGCGCTGTCAACCAGATGGTTGAAGTCGTCGAAGCGGAGGTTGAGCAGCGCGTACTGGAGGTAGTCCTCAAGACCCTCCATGAAGTGCTCCTGCTTCTTGCGGTCATCCGCAACCTCGGCAGGGGCGTAGCGTGCCAGCTGAATAAAGCGATCACGATACTCCGTGACCGACATAGTCCCCTGAATTCACAAAGACAGATAGATATCGGAAGATTAACTCAAGATTCATAAGGATAGAACAAGGGGCATTAGCTCAAAAGAAACCGCTGAATGATTATACTTAAGATTACCTGCTTCAGTGCAAGGAACTCCTTCTGCTTCATCTTCATAACGCCCGTGGGGACGTTGTGGCTGCGGAAACGCTCCCTGAACTGGAGCCAAGTAAGAGCCTCGCGGTCGTGAACTGGGTGGGACTCCCACCAGTCCAAAGCTGCCCCTCGCAGCTGTCCTGCTGCGTACAGAACTCTCTCACGATCATCGCATTGGGCGATGTCCAGCTGACGCACCACTGCACGGAGCCAGTCGTCAGCCTGAAGAGGGTCGGACGTGTGAGAAAACGTCGGCGGGTGACCCCTCAGGAACTCAGCACGCCTGTCACGAGGCTGCGGCGGTGGAGGAGGCGGGGGCTGAGTGTGAGCCTGCTGAAGAGCCTGAACAGTGTTGTTCAGGGTGGCCATCATCTGCATCTGGAGCTGGAAGTACTGCTCCGGAGTCAAAGGTGGCGGCATCGGGATCCCGGTACCCTGGTTGTTCTGACCCTGCTGCTGGCCAGAACCAGAACCGGTGCTCCTGGTGTTCACCATCTGATTTGAACAAAAGATTTCACGAGTAAGGATATTGCAGGAATAAACTCAGATGGATAAGATAACTCTTTGCGGAAAAAGACTCAGACAGGATAAAGTAGACAGGATAGAGTTGACTGTTTTACCCCCAACGATCTAACTCATTTTATTAATTAGTTAACTTTAACATAAAAGTGATTTTCTTTAAACAAATTTAAACTACTAAGCTATGCAATCATTCAAAAATCCAAATCAAACATGTAGCATAATAATAAGCAGACAATTTTCACAACTTAGCTGAGTTTAACATACGACTCGACTAACACAACGCATCGCAGAACGTGCTATCGTATTATTATAAAAGGGTCACCTAGCTAATACTCATGGTGGTCAGATGACTGATTCAGGCCAAAATCTACAAAAACTATTCTTTAGAGAGAGAAATCAAGGCAAGAAGGGTAAAAGTCATAGAAGTCAAGGGGTATAATAGTAAAATAATTTCAGCAGGCAATGATTGGTGAGAAGAAGTCCTAAAACTCGACCAGTTCCATCTAGGCTTCGTCCTACAGTCGATACGGCTCTGATACCACTCTGTAACACCCGGTTTATAAAAGAACATAAACCGAGCAATCATATACGTGCCAGGATCAAGTCACACGTATATACAACAAAATGAACAGTATATCATAGCACATATCACGTAAAAAGACATAATAAAGCGAATACGAATGTTATTTATTACATTAATGACAAAAAATGTCTGATACAGCGGAAGCGAAGTACAAATACGATAAAAGCTCTCTGAAGCTGAAGCAGGGCGCCACAGGGACGTCGACTGGGAGACGAACACCTAGAAGTCCTCGAAGTCCTGGTAGCGCTGGACGAACTCCCTCGTGTCGGTAGGAACTGAGCAGCAGTAGCGTAGCCAAGAGGAAAAAGTAGAGAAGAGGCAAGGGTGAGTACACAACTTGTACTCAACAAGTATAACACAAACTATGAGGCTCTAGGCTGGCTGACTCAACTGCATTGGCTTTTAAGTGTTGGCAAGATTTTATTTAAGCTATTTACTACGAGTTGATGATTTACCATTAACCCAGTTACATAGTTATTAATCAAGTTTAATCATGTAACTACTGAGAAACCAAACCAAAACCAAGCCACCAAGGTAAACCCCGAGAAGCACCTCCCTCGTCGGAAGGAGATAACTCCACTAATCAAAAGGAGGATCTGGGCCGCTCATAACCGTGAGCACGGCTAGTATACCAGTTTTACACTCTGCAGAGGTTGCACATCTTTACCCACAAGTCGTGAGCTACGCTGGAGGTTCATCACACTTCCTTAGGTGAGATGACTAGCGACTCACTACGAGGCCGTTACAAAGAATCTCGTTGGTAAGGCGTAACCGCGAGAGATAGGTCAGCGACGATGGGGCTCACCTCCGGGGGTACAAGCACAGGAGCGCAATCCAAGCACAGACCAAGCCGGAGGAGCAGGGACCATTGAAGCTTGCTACTCTTGCCCCGCAGGTAAGTTACTCCAAACCAAAAAGACCTAATTAGTAAGCCAAGTCTATCCCATTCTAGCCTTGTGGTAGCGCTGTTGTCCCAGGTTGTCGCTCTATGAACCGGTGCTTATGGAGAGTGGCCAACCAAGCACTAAGCACCGTGCTGGCCCCCTAAACCATGTTTCTAACAAAACCAGTTTTAACGAGACGTGAGCCACTCATCCACACAGAGGGCCACTCTCAGAATTAAGTTCAAGTAAACCATTAATCAAATTAATTAAAAAGGACCAGAGTGTGTTATAGCGCAGCAACCTAGCACGACTAACCCAAAATGCAACCCAAGGGCATATATAAAGGATATAAAGTGGCTAGGAAAGTCCTTATAGGCATACAGTAATAAAATGCAGTATGAAAATGTATTTAAAAGTGATGGGTTGTTCATGTTATACTTGCCTTCCTCGTACTGCTCTGGCTGCTGCTCAAACTGCTCGGAAGACGGCTGCTCCTGGTACTGGTACTGGGGCTCCTCAGATGGATCAACGTCTACTCACGAACACATGGCCAAAACAAAGCATGATAATAAGCAGACAAGCAAACACTAATAAAAACTAAGAAACAGTACATCAATAAATAAGAACAGCACACTAAACTAATCTAAAACTATTCTACGCATTACAACGATCGCGTGGATATAAAGAACACTAAAAACGGAGCTAAAACGCATTTTCTAGGCTAAAAACAAGTTCTAGGGGCTTATCTGCGAGAAAAACTAAGTTCTAGGAGGTTTTCTGCAAAAACTGAGGGCCTAAACATAAAAACCAGAAAGATCCGAGGGCCAACGCGTAAAAAGACCCTAACTGGATGGCGGGTTCTATTCTGAGAAAAGCCAGGGGGTTATCTGCTAAAAACTGGGCCCAACTGTCATTATTTTTGAAAGCGCCTGGACTGTGGGTTGATTAGCAATAAAGGGAGGGGCTCTTTAGAAAAAAGTCAAGGCCGAACCGGTACGCGCAGTTTCTGGCCGCTGGATCCAGATCTGAGGGTTATAGTTGGCTTGATCCAAGATCTAATCCAGGCCGTCGCATATGGATCTGGCGGCCAAGAACGGCTGGGGGCGCGGGCGGCGGCGCTGGGTCGCCGGAGCTCTGCTCCCGCGGCGGCGCCTCGCCGGAGACGCCCAATCCGGCGTTCCCATAGCCGGTTTGGACAGCGGCTTGGCCCTGGGGCTTGTACGTGGCATGCGTAGTCCACTGGGGCTCCGAGCGGGGCTCGACAGGGGTTCTACCGTGCTGCCGAGGACACGCCGCGGCGGAGCAGTGGCGTGTGTGGCGGCGGAGCTCCGGCGCACGGCGTTCCAGTCACCAGAGTGTCCTATGTGCCACAATTCTAGCGCAAACAGAGAGAGGAAGACAGGCTGGTGCTCACCGTGCAAGGAACCGGGATGGAGAGGTGTCGCAGGGAAGCCGGCGACGAGGTTGCGCGGCGGAGGTGGGGCGGAGCTCGTGGAGGAGTCGATGCAGGGCGTCTCCGGTCCTGCTGGTCCCTCGATCTGGTTCGGGGCGTGGCCTGTGAAGGTTTACCACGGGTCAGGGCAAGCTAAGTGCCACCGGCGGCGAGGAATCACGGTGGCGGACAAGTTTACCCAGGGCGGCGTCCGGGCAAAATTCCGCCGCTGCAGGGACTGGGGTTGGGGAAGGAGACCTCGGGGAGACTCCTGGAATCGAGGGGAAGCTCCTTCGGCGGTCGGTGAAGGCTTGGAGGCGGTGGAGCGGCGGTGCACGGCGGTGCAGGGGCTCGGCGCGGCGGAGCTGTGCGAGCGGGCGGAGCTAGGGCTTCGTGCGGCGGCTGTGAAGGGGAGGGCGGATCCGCGGGGTGGTTTAAAGAGCCCGGACCGAGAATATCGGCGTGCGGGATAGGGAGGAAGGGCTGCGGGGATCACGGCGGGGTCAGCGGATTCTGTTGCGCGAGCGTGTCGCGGGGAAGACGATGCTGGCAGGCTGGGCCCACGGGTCAGCGGCGGGGCGTGCTGCGTGCGGCTGAGCGGGCGACGCGAGCGAAGCGCGGGTGCGCTGACGTGCGGGCCCAGGGGGTCTGTGGGTGAAGCGCGCGACGCGGGGCGCTTGGGTCGGGCTGAAGCGCTGACGTGCGTGGCGAGTTGGGCCGGAGCGGGACGCGGGAAGGGAGAGGAAGGAGTGGGCCGCGGAAAAGGTTGGGCCGCGGGTTGGGCTGGGAAGTTGGGTTTGGGCTGGGATTGACTTTTTCTAAATCTTCTTTTCTTCTATTTCTAATTCAAACAAGTTTGAATTCAAATTTGCATTTGAATTCAAACCACACTCAATTAAAAGTATGCACCAGCATGAATGCACAACCAAATTTAAACCTATGGTAAAATTTTAATTACTTAAGCAACAAAATTTAGATTAAATGCAAGACTAACACAATAAACCTTAGAAATTTAAATAAAGCAAATTAAATTTATTAATAAAAGTCGAAATTTAAATTAGGGTGTTACACCACTAGATCTCGATCCAACGGTCCATACGCGTAGATACTGGTTCGGCCTGCCAGTTTTGCTAAAGAGTCCCCGAAGTTCCTGGGAATCAAACCGCAGTCCTGTGCCATTCAAAAGTATTTACAAATCGGCCCAGATTTTTGCACGGACCCCCCTGAGCTTCCTAGAAATAGAACCCACCGTCCAGCCTGGTAGATTTTGCATGTTAGCCCATGGATCTAAGGTTTAATTACATTTAGGCCCTCGATTTTTGCAGAAAACCCCCAGAAACTCTGTTTTTCTTACAGTTAAACCCCTAGACCTTGTTTTAGCTCTAGTTTTCACGTCCTAGCTCCGTTTTAGGCGTTCTTTATGTTCACGCGATCGTTGAAATGCGTAGAATAGTTCTAGCCTAGTTTTGTTTGCTGTTTTTATGTATTGTTGTACTGTTTCTTAGTGCTAGCCTTTGTTTGCATGTATGTTTACTGTTGTGCCTTGTTTTTGGCTATGTGTTTGTGAGTAGACGTTGATCCATCTGAGGAGCCCCAGTACCAATACCTGGAGCAGCCATCTTCTTAGCAGTTTGAGCAGCAGGAGCAGTTCGAGGAAGGCAAGTATAACATAAACACCACCTATCACTATTAAATACATTTTCATACTACATTTTAATATTGTATGCCTATAAGGACTTTCCTAGCCACTTTATATCTTATATATATCCCTTGGGTTGCATTTTGGTTAGTTGTGCAAGGTGCCGCGCTATAACACACTTGGTCATTTTTAATTAATTTGATTAATGGTATATGCAACTTAATTCTGGGAGTGGCCCGTTTGAGTGGCTCACATCTCGTTAAAAATTAGTTTTTATAGAAACTTGGTTTAGGGGGCTCGCACTGTGTTATGTGCTAGCTACTCTCCATAAGGACCGTACGTCATTAGAGCGACAACCTGGGACAACCGCGCAACCACAAGACTGGAATGGGATGGTCTTGGCTTACTAATTAGGTCATTTTGGTTCGGGAGTAACTTACCGACGGGGCAGGAGGGGTGGTGAGCTTCAATGGTCCCTGCGCTATGAGGCTTGGTCTGTGTACCCCCTCGAGGTGGGCCCTATCGTTGCGGAGCCTGAATCCTTAGCGGTTACACCTTACCAATGTGGTCCTTTGTAACGGCCTCGTAGTGAGTTTGCTAGTCATCTCACCTAAGGAACTGTGATGAACAACTAGCGTAGCTCACGACTTGTGGGTAAAGATGTGCAACCTCTGCAGAGTGTAAAACTGGTATACTAGCCATGCTCACAGTCATGAGTGGCCCAGATCCTCCTTTTGATTAGTGGGGTTACCTTGGTGGTTTCGTTTTGGTTCTCAATGGTTCATGGATAATTTTGATTAATTACTATGTAACTGGGTTTATGGTAATTCATCAACTTGTAGTAAATAGCTTTAATAAAATTTTGCCAAGATTAAAAGCTAATGCAGTTGAGTCAGCCAACCTTAGAGCCTCATAGTTTGTGTTATACTTGTTCAGTACAAGTTGTGTACTCACTCTTCCCTACTCTACTCTTTTTCCCCTTGGGGATACTCTACTGCTGCTCAGTTCCTACCGACACGAGGGACTTCACCCGGAGCTACTAGGAGTACGAGGACTTCTAGGCGTTCATCTCCCAGTCGACGTCCCTGTGGCGCCCAGCTTCGTCGAGAGTTTCTTGTATATGTTTTTACGCTTCCGCTGTACCAGACATTTTGTCATTAATGTAATAAATAACATTCGTACTCGCTTTATTATATCTTTTTACGTGATATGTGTTGTGATATACTATTCATTCTGTTGTATATTGTAACACCCGGTTTATAAAAGAACATAAACCGAGCAATCATATACGTGCCAGGATCAAGTCACACGTATATACAACAGAATGAACAGTATATCATAGCACATATCACGTAAAAAGACATAATAAAGCGAATACGAATGTTATTTATTACAATAATGACAAAATGTCTGATACAGCGGAAGCGAAGTACAAATACGATAAAAACTCTCCGAAGCTGAGTAGGGCGCCACAGGGACATCGACTGGGAGACGAACGCCTAGAAGTCCTCGTAGTCCTGGTAGCGCTGGACGAACTCCCTCGTGCGGCAGGAACTGAGCAGCAGTAGCGTAGCCAAGAGAAAAAGTAGAGAAGAGGCAAGAGTGAGTACACAACTTGTACTCAACAAGTATAACACAAACTATGAGGCTCTAAGGTTGGTTGACTCAACTGCATTAGCTTTTAAGTGTTGGCAAGATTTTATTAAAGCTATTTACTACGAGTTGATGATTTACCATTAACCCCGTTACATAGTAATTAGTCAAATTTAATCATGATACTACTGGGAACCAAACCAAAACCAAGCCACCAAGGTAACCCCGAGAGGCACCTCCCTCGTCGGAAGGAGACAACCCCACTAATCAAAAGGAGGATCTGGGCCGCTCATAACCGTGAGCACGGCTAGTATACCAGTTTTACACTCTGCAGAGGTTGCACATCTTTACCCACAAGTCGTGAGCTACGCCAGTTGTTCATCACACTTCCCTAGGTGAGATGACTAGCAAACTCACTACGAGGCCGTTACAAAGGACACGTTGGCAAGGTGTAACCGCTAAGGATTCAGTCAGTGCAACGATGGTGCCCACGTCGAGGGGGTACAAGACACACAGACCAGCCTCGTAGCCTGACCACCATTGAAGCTCGACTCCCCTCTTGCCCCACAGGTAAGTTACTCCCGAACCAAAATGACCTAATTAGTAAGCCAAGACCGTCCCATTCCAGTCTTGTGGTAGCGCTGTTGTCCCAGGTTGTCGCTCTATGAACCGGTCCTTATGGAGAGTGGCCAACCAAGCACTAAGCACCGTGCTGGCCCCCTAAACTATGTTTCTACAAAAACCATTTTTAAATGAGAAGTGAGCCACTCAAGCCACACATAGTGCCACTCTCAGAATTAAGTTGCATATACCATTAATCAAATTAATTAAAAAGGACCATTATGTGTTATAGCGCGGCACCTAGCACAACTAACCAAAATGCAACCCAAAGGATATATATAAAGGATATAAAGTGGCTAGGAAATCCTTATAGGCATATAGTATTAAAATGCAGTATGAAATTATATTTAAAGGTGATAGGTTGTTCATGTTATACTTGCCTTCCTCGTACTGCTCCGGCTGCTGCTCAAACTGCTCTGAACACGGCTGCTCCGGGTACTGGTACTGGGGCTCCTCAGATGGATCAACGTCTACTCACGAACACATGGCCAAAACAAAGCACAATAATAAGCATACAAGCAAACACTAACAAAAACTAAGAAACAGTACATTAATACATAAAAACAGCAAGAAAAACTAAGCCTAAACTGTTCTATGCGTTACAACGATCGCGTGGACATAAAGAACGCTTAAAACGGAGCTAAAACACGTAATCTAGGCTAAACACAAGGTTCAGGGGCTTATTTGTAATAAAAACAGGGTTCCAGGGACTTTTCTGCTAAAACCGAGGGCCTAAATGTAAATAAAGGTTAGTTCTGGGGTCTAACGCATGAAAAAGCCCTGGAAGGACGGCGGGTTCTATTTCTAAAGAACTCAGGGGGCTAAGTGCTACAAACAGGGCCGCTGCGTAAATATTTTTGAATAAGATGGGACTGCGGGTTGATTTTGATAAAGATGGGGGTCTCTTTAGAAAAACTACCAGGCCAAACGGGTACGTGCGGTTTTCGGCCGTTGGATCTTGATCTGATGGCTTGGATCTAAACGGCTTAGGTTCTAATCGCGGCCGTTGATCTAAGATCGGAAGGATCGGGTCGAAGGAGACGCGGGGGCGGCGGGGCTAGTCGCCGGAGTCGAGCTCCGCGGCGGCGCTGCGCCGGAGATGGCCATTCTCGGCCTTCCCGGGGTCAAAAAGGACCAGATCTGGGTCGGGAGGGGACTACGCGACACGCGTAGTCCACCTGGGGCTTTTTCGGGCCTCGGGGAGGCTGGTTGTGGGGCGCGCTGCGTCGGCGGCGGCCCTGCGCGGCGGTGCATCGCCGGCGCGCTCGCTCTGGGCGTCTCTAGGACTGGGATCCGGGTCTATGGGTTCTGCGTGCGTGCGCAGAGCCAGTGCAGGCCAGGGCAAGGCACGGTGAGGGCTAGGCGGTGCTGTAGGGCACCCGCCACGGCAGAGCTACGGCAGCGAGGCATCGGCGTGCGGTGCCTGGGCACTGGTGTGGGTCATGGGTTACGACAACTGATGCAAATGGAAGAGGGGGCCGGGGTGTAGCTCACCGAGCTCAGGATTGGACGATGGTGTGTCACAGATGAGCCGGCGACGAGCTCGGGCGGAGGCGCACGGACGGAGTTCGCGGTCCGGGTCGCTGCAGTGGTCTTCCGAGCCTCAGATCCCCTCCAATCGACGCACCAGGGTGCTGCGGCGGTGGAACCGGGTCAGGAAGGCCAGAGCATCACCGGAGGCGAGTTATTGCTCGGAGGCGGGCTCACCTGCGGCGGCGGAGCTCGGCGAGTTGGGGCAGAGCGGCGCGGAGTCGGCGGGTACGATTTGGTGTGGCTACGGGATGGGAAAGCGAGGTGCGGGGAAGGCCGGGCGTTTAAAGGGGAGGGCCGGAGATCACGACGCGGGGCAGCGGAAAATCCCGGCAATCTCGGCGAGATTTGGGCGTGGGCGTTGCGCTGCGGGGGAGATGGAACTGGCGGGTGGGGCCACGGTGTCAGCGGCTCGTGGGCGACGCGAGCGACGCGCGGGCGCGAGCGGGTGGAGGCTGGCGTGTGGAGCCGGGCTGCAGCGGGGCGTGCGGAACTGAGGTGGGGACGCGGTGAGCTGGGCCGCGCGGTGCGGGAGGGGCAGGCCACGGGCGCTGGCGGGCCGAGCGGGGGGTGGGCCGCGGTGGAGAGGGGGAACCAGCGGACCGAGCTGGGCCCAGGTCGAGGGTTGGGTTGGTGGGCTTCCGGGATGGGGTTTGGGTCCGGTTGGGTTTGGGTGAGGGCTGAGGTTGACATTCCTCTTTTCTATTTGCTATTTCAAACACCACTCAAACTAAACACCATTTGAATTCAAATTCAAATTTTGAATCCAAACCTAGCACTCAAATAAAAGAACAATGCACCAGCATGAATGCAACAACAAGATTTAAACCTAGATAAAGTTTTAAATACTTGAGGAACAGAAATTAGATTAAATGCCATTCTAAACACAATAATCCTTAAAAAATCAAATAAAGCCAATTAAATTTATTATTAAATGCTGGAATTTGAATTAGGGTGTTACAGACCCTACCCCCTTAAAGAAATCTCGTCCCCGAGATTTAGCTGGGCTGGCTAGCAAAGAGATCTGGATATGTCTTCTTCAACTCATCTTCTCGCTCCCAAGTAGCCTCAGCTTCACTGTGGTGATTTCACTGAACTCTGCACATCTTGATGCGCTTATTCCGAGTAACCCTCTCTGATGTCTCCAGAATCTTCACCGGATGCTCAGTATAAGTCAGATCTTCCTGCACATCTACTCCATCCAGTGGTGCCTGCTCCTCGGGTACTCGCAAACACCTCTTCAGCTGAGATATATGGAAGACATCGTGAACTCCTGAGAGGCTGAGAGGTAACTCCAAGCAATAAGCAACTTCGCCTTTCCGCTCTAGCACATTGAATGGTCCCACATACCGAGGTGCTAACTTCCCCTTGACATTGAATCTGCGGATTCCTCTCATCAGAGACACCTTCAGGTAAACATAATCACCGATACTGAAAGTCAGGTCTCTCCGTTTGCCATCTGCATAGCTCTTCTGTCTGCTCTGTGCAATCCTTAGATTTTCTCGCACAGCCTGAACCATCTGCTCTGCATCATCTATGATCTCAGGGCCAAAGAGTTGCTTCTCACCAATCTGATCCCAATAGAGAGGAGTCCTGCACTTTCTGCCATACAATGCCTCAAAGGGGGACTTCTTCAGACTGGCCTGATAGCTGTTGTTATATGAGAACTCAGCATAAGATAGGCACTTATCCCAACTAGTACCATACTGAATAGCACAAGCTCTCAGCATATCCTCCAACACTTGGTTGGTTCTCTCTGTCTGCCCATATGTCTGAGGGTGATAAGCCGTATTGAAATGCAGCTTCATATCCAGAGAATCATGAAGCTGCTCCCAGAATCGAGAAGTGAACTGAGACCCTCTGTCAGATATAATCTTCTTGGGCACACCATGTAAGCAGACAATCCGAGAGATGTACAACTCTGCAAGTCTAGCACCGGAGTAAGTAGTGTTTACTTGAATGAAGTGAGCAACCTTCGTCAGACGATCCACTACTACCCAAATGGAGTTGTACCCTTTCTGAGTACGAGGCAATCCAACAATGAAGTCCATCGTGATCTCCTCCCATTTCCACTCTGGAATCTTCAAAGGCTGTAACAGACCTGCTGGCCTCTGATGCTCAGCCTTGACACGCTGACAGGTGTCACAAATAGCCACGTACTCTGCCACTGAACGCTTCATTCCATACCACCAGAAATGTTCCTTCAGATCATAGTACATCTTCGTGCTGCCCAGATGAATAGAGTAAGCTATATCATGGGCCTCACTCAGAATCAACTTCCGGAGATCCTTCACATCTGGCACACAGATCCGGTTCTTGTACCACAAGGTACCCTGATCATCCTCTCTGAAATGAGGAGCCTTGCCCTTCTTGAGCAACTCACGAATCTCCTGCAGCTTCTCATCTTCTATCTGATGCTGCCTGATCTCTGACTCTAGAGTCGGTACTGCCTCAAACGCTGCACTCGAAGTATGACGCAAGAAGCCCAGACTCAACTGCTCGAACTCCTCGCATAACTCTGCAGGCATCTGGAAAGCCACGGCCATGTTGACATAGCTTCTCCTGCTCAAAGCATCTGCTACAACATTGGCCTTGCCCGGATAATAGTGAATCTCCAGGTCATAATCCTTGACCAACTCTAACCATCTTCTCTGCCGCATGTTCAGCTCATTCTGCGTGAAAATGTACTTGAGGCTCTTGTGATCAGTGTAGATATCACACCGCTGTCCATACAAGTAATGCCTCCAAATCTTCAGAGCATGCACAACTGCGGCTAACTCAAGATCATGAGTGGGATAGTTCAGCTCATGCCGACGTAACTGCCGTGAAGCATAAGCAATCACTCTGCCCTCCTGCATCAGAACACACCCAAGACCATCCTTCGAAGCATCACAATATACCGTGAACCTCTTCGTCTGGTCTGGCAGAGTCAGGACTGGCGCCGTAGTCAACCTTTTCTTCAGCTCATCGAAGGCCCTCTGACGCTCATCAGTCCATATGAATGCCACATTCTTCTCTAGCAAAGAAGTCAAAGGCTTCGCGATCTTGGAGAAATTCTCAATGAACCTCCGATAATATCCTGCTAAGCCCAAGAATGACCTGACTTCCTTTCCTGTCTGCGGTGTCTCCCACTCTAGCACATCCTTCACCTTGCTCGGATCAACAGCAATGCCTCCCTGAGAGATAACATGACCGAGGAATGGAACCTCGTCAATCCAGAACTCGCACTTGCTGAACTTGGCATACAGCTGATGCTCTCTCAACCTCTGCAATATGAGTCTCAGATGCTCCTCATGCTCTTCTTCTGTCTTGGAGAAGATCAGAATATCATCAATGAAAATCACCACGAAGACATCCAGATAGTCCATAAAAACCATGTTCATTAGATGCATGAAGAAAGCCGGGGCATTAGTCAAGCCGAAGGACATGACCGTATACTCATATAGCCCATACTTGCAGGTGAATGCCGTCTTCGGAATATCCCCAGGACGGATCCTCAGCTGAAAATAACCCGAACGAAGATCAATCTTCGAGAATATACGAGCACCTCGAAGCAGATCGAAGAGATCCTCAATACGGGGCAGTGGATGCTTGTTCTTGATGGTAACTGCATTCAGCTCCCGATAATCCACACACATCCTCTTCGAGCCATCCTTCTTATCTACCAGCAACAATGGAAAAGCCAAAGCAGAGAAGCTGCGACGGATATAGCCCTTGGCTAGCAACTCATCAATAGTCTTCTTGACTTCTTCATGCTCTATAGGTACCATACGGTAGGGCCGCTTTGCAATAGGAGCTGTGCCAGGCAAGAGATCAATACAAAACTCAATGGCGCGTTCAGGCGGCATACCTGGCAGATCATCTGGAAAGACATCCGGGAATTCAAACACCACGCGAATACCGTCCGTGGGTCTAGCCTCCATCTGATGAAGAAATCCAGAAGGCTCTGAAGCACTGACTGTCAATTCTTGGCCATCAGATGCTGTCAGGTGAACTGCCCGATGAGCACAATCAATTCTGACTCCCCACTTGGCAAGAGTATCCATTCCCAGAATCACATCGATACCCTTGGTGTCTAGCACCCTCAGATCAGCACTGAACGTTGCCCCCCTTATGGCTACACTGACTCGGGGGCAAACAATATGGGATCTCAACTCCCCTCCCGGTGAAGAGACTAGCAGACACTTCCTTAATGTAGTGGTAAAGAAACTATGCTCCTCAACATATGACTTGGTGATGAAAGAATGAGTAGCACCAGTATCGAAAAGCACTGTAGCTGGATGGGAGTTGACCATGAACGTACCAATAACCACGTTAGGAGCCTCAGCCGCTGACTCGGCCGTCACGTGGTTTACTCTGCCCTGTGCTGGCGCCCTGGGCTAAGCTGGGCGCCCCTGCTGTCCCGCCTGCGCCTTCCAGGGGCAAGTGTTGGCGTAGTGCCCCGGCTGGCCGCAGTGATAGCACACACGAGGAGGTGCTGGAGCCTGCTGTCCGGCAGGAGGAGCTGCCTGCCGTGGAGCCTGAGGTGCTGGCGGAGCTGGTAGAGCAGTACGAGCCGGAGGTGCCGGTAACCTCGGGCCCTGACCTGCCTGCTGCTGTCGAGGCGGGTACTGCTGCGGCCTCTGCTGGTACTGCTGGGGAGGCCGGTACTGCTGCTGCTGGTACTGCTGGGGCGGCTGGAGGCGAGGACGAGTGTTGCTGCCGGAAGCAACGGGGACAATCTTCCTCTTCTTGTCCTCCATCTCCAGGTGCTTGCGCTCAGTGTTGAGCGCGCTGTCAACCAGATGGTTGAAGTCGTCGAAACGGAGGTTGAGCAGCGCGTACTGGAGGTAGTCCTCAAGGCCCTCCATGAAGTGCTCCTGCTTCTTGCGGTCATCTGCAACATCGGCAGGGGCGTAGCGAGCAAGCTACAGAAAGCGATCACGATACTCCATGACCGACATAGTCCCCTGAAGTGACAAAGACAGATAGATATCGAAAGATTAACTCAGAATTCATAAGGATAGAACAAGGGGCATTAGCTCAAAAGAAACCGCTGAATGATTATATTTAAGATTACCTGCTTCAGTGCAAGGAACTCCTTCTGCTTCATCTTCATAACGCCCGCGGGGGACGTTGTGGCTGCGGAACCGCTCTCGGAACTGGAGCCAAGTGAGAGCCTCGCGGTCTTGAACTGGGTGGGACTCCCACCAGTCCAAAGCTGCCCATCGCAGCTGTCCTGCTGCGTACAAGACGCGCTCATGATCATCGCACTGGGCGATGTCCAGCTGGCGCTCCACTGCACGGAGCCAGTCGTCAGCCTGAAGAGGGTCGGACGTATGAGAAAACGTCGGCGGGTGACCCCTCAGGAACTCAGCACGCCTGTCGCGAGGCTGCGGCGGTGGAGGAGGCGGAGGATGAGTGTGAGCCTGCTGAAGAGCCCGAACAGTGTTGTTCAGGGTGGCCATCATCTGCATTCGGAGCTGGAAGTACTGCTCCGGAGTAAAAGGCGGCGGCATCGGGATACCGGTCCCCTGGGTGTTCTGACCCTGGTTGTTCTGCCCCTGCTGGTCAGAACTACACCTGGTGTTCACCATCTGATTTTGGACAAAAGATTTCACAGGTAAGGATATTGCAGGAATAAATTCAGATGGATATGATAACTCTTTGCGGAAAAAGACTCAGCCATGATAAAGTAGACAGGATAGAGTGGACTGTTTTACCCCCCAACGATCTATCTCATTTTTTTAATTAGTTAACTTAACATCAGAGTGATTTTCTTTAAACAAATTTAAACTACTAAGCTATCCAATCATTCAAAAAAATCCAAACCAAACATGTAGCATAATAACAAGCATATAGATTTCACAACTTAGCCGAGTTTAACATACGACTCGACTAACACAACGCATCGCAGAACGTGCTATCGTATTATTATAAAAGGGTCACCTAGCTAATACTCATGGTGGTCAGATGACTGATTCGGGCCAAAATCTACGGAAACTATTCTTCAGAGAGAGAAATCAAGGCAAGATGAGTAAAAGTCATAAAATTCAAGGGGTATAATAGTAAAATAGTTTCAGCAGGCAAGGATTAGAGAGAAGAAGTCCTACAACTCGACCAGTTCTATCTAGGCTTCGTCCTACAGTCGATACGGCTCTGATACCACTCTGTAACACCCGGTTTATAAAAGAACATAAACCGAGCAATCATATACGTGCCAGGATCAAGTCACACGTATATACAACAGAATGAACAGTATATCATAGCACATATCACGTAAAAAGACATAATAAAGTGAATACGAATGTTATTTATTACATTAATGACAAAATGTCTGATACAGCGGAAGCGAAGTACAAATACGATAAAAACTCTCCGAAGCTGAGTAGGGCGCCACAGGGACGTCGACTGGGAGACGAACGCCTAGAAGTCCTCGTAGTCCTGGTAGCGCTGGACGAACTCCCTCGTGCGGCAGGAACTGAGTAGTAGTAGCGTAGCCAAGAGAAAAAGTAGAGAAGAGGCAAGAGTGAGTACACAACTTGTGCTCAACAAGTATAACACAAACTATGAGGCTCTAAGGTTGGCTGACTCAACTGCATTAGCTTTTAAGTGTTGGCAAGATTTTATTAAAGCTATTTACTACGAGTTGATGATTTACCATTAACCCCGTTACATAGTAATTAGTCAAATTTAATCATGATACTACTGGGAACCAAACCAAAACCAAGCCACCAAGGTAACCCCGAGAGGCACCTCCCTCGTCGGAAGGAGACAAGCCCACTAATCAAAAGGAGGATCTGGGCCGCTCATAACCGTGAGCACGGCTAGTATACCAGTTTTACACTCTGCAGAGGTTGCACATCTTGACCCACAAGTCGTGAGCTACGCCAGTTGTTCATCACACTTCCTTAGGTGAGATGACTAGCAAACTCACTACGAGGCCGTTACAAAGGACACGTTGGTAAGGTGTAACCGCTAAGGATTCAGTCAATGCAACGATGGTGCCCACCTCGAGGGGGTACAAGACACACAGACCAGCCTCGTAGCCTGACCACCATTGAAGCTCGACTCCCCTCTTGCCCCGCAGGTAAGTTACTCCCGAACCAAAATGACCTAATTAGTAAGCCAAGACCGTCCCATTCCAGTCTTGTGGTAGCGCTGTTGTCCCAGGTTGTCTCTCTATGAACCGGTCCTTATGGAGAGTGGCCAACCAAGCACTAAGCACCGTGCTGGCCCCCTAAACTATGTTTCTACAAAAACCATTTTTAAATGAGAAGTGAGCCACTCAAGCCACATAGAGTGCCACTCTCAGAATTAAGTTGCATATACCATTAATCAAATTAATTAAAAAGGACCATTATGTGTTATAGCGCGGCACCTAGCACAACTAACCAAAATGCAACCCAAAGGATATATATAAAGGATATAAAGTGGCTAGGAAATCCTTATAGGCATACAATATTAAAATGCAGTATGAAATTATATTTAAAGGTGATAGGTTGTTCATGTTATACTTGCCTTCCTTGTACTGCTCCGGCTGCTGCTCAAACTGCTACGAAGACGGCTACTCTGGGTACTGGTACTGGGGCTCCTCAGATGGATCAATGTCTACTCACGAACACATGGCCAAAACAAAGCACAATAATAAGCATACAAGCAAACACTAACAAAAACTAAGAAATAGTAGATCAATACATAAAAACAGCAAGAAAAACTAAGCCTAAACTGTTCTACGCGTTACAACGATCGCGTGGACATAAAGAACGCTTAAAACGGAGCTAAAACGCGTAATCTAGGCTAAAAACAAGGTTTAGGGGCTTATTTGTAATAAAAACAGGGTTCCAGGGACTTTTCTGCTAAAACCGAGGGCCTAAACATAAATAAAGGTTAGTTCTGGGGTCTAACGCGTGAAAAAGCCCTGGAAGGACGGCGGGTTCTATTTCTAATGAACTCAAGGGGCTAAGTGCTACAAACAGGGCCGCTGCGTAAATATTTTTGAATAAGATGGGACTACGGGTTGATTTCGATAAAGATGGGGGTCTCTTTAGAAAAACTACCAGGCCGAAGGGGTACGCGCGGTTTTCGGCCGTTGGATCTAGATCTGATGGCTTGGATCTAAACGGCTTAGGTTCTAATCGCGGCCGTTGATCTAAGATCGGACGGATCGGGTCGAAGGAGACGCGGGGGCAGCGGGGCTGGTCGCCGGAGTCGAGCTCCGCGGCGGCGCTGCACCGGAGATGGCCATTCTCGGCCTTCCCGGGGTCAAAAAGGACCAGATCTAGGTCGGGAGGGGACTACGCGACATGCGTAGTCCACCTGGGGCCTTTTCGGGCCTCGGGGAGGCTAGTTGTGGGGCGCGCTGCGTCGGCGGCGGCCTTGCGCGGCGGTGCATCGCCGGCGCGCTCGCTCTGGGCATCTCTAGGACTGGGATCCGGGTCTGTGGGTTCTGCGTGCGTGCGCAGAGCTAGTGCAGGCCAGGGCAAGGCACAGTGAGGGCTAGGCAGCGCTGCAGGGCAACCGCCACGGCGGAGCTACGGCGGCGAGGCATCGGCGTGCGGTGCCTGGGCATTGGTGTGGGTCATGGGTTACGACAACTCATGCAAAAGGAAGAGGGGGCTGGGGTGTAGCTCACCGAGCTCAGGATTGGACGATGGTGTGTCGCAGACGAGCCGGCGGCGAGCTCGAGCGGAGGCACACGAACGGAGTTCGCGGTCTGGGTCACTGCAGTGGTCTTCCGAGCCTAGGATCCCCTCCAATCGACGCACCAGGGTGCTGCGGCGGTGGAATCGGGTCAGGAAGGCCAGAGCATCACCGGAGGCGAGTTATTGCTCGGAGGCGGGCTCACCTGCGGCGGCGGAGCTCGGCGAGTTGGGGCAGAGCGGCGCGGAGGTGGCGGGTACGATTTGGTGTGGCTACGGGATGGGAAAGCGAGGTGCGGGGAAGGCCGGGCGTTTAAAGGGGAGGGCCGGAGATCACGACGCGGGGCAGCGGAAAATCCCGGCGATCTCGGCGAGATTTGGGCGCGGGCGTTGCGCTGCGGGGGAGATGGACCTGGCGGGTGGGGCCACGGTGTCAGCGGCTCGTGGGCGACGCGAGCGACGCGCGGGCGCGAGCAGGTGGAGGCTGGCGTGTGGAGCCGGGCTGTAGCGGGGTGTACGGAACTGAGGCGGGGATGCGGTGAGCTGGGCCGCGCGGTGCGGAAGGGGCAGGCCACGGGCGCTGGCGGGCTGAGCGGGGGGTGGGCCGCGGTGGAGAGGGGGAACCAGCGGACCGGGCTGGGCCCAGGTCGAGGGTTGGGTTGGTGGGCTTCCGGGATGGGGTTTGGGTCCGGTTGGGTTTGGGTGAGGGCTGAGGTTGACATTCCTCTTTTCTATTTGCTATTTCAAACACCACTCAAACTAAACACCATTTGAATTCAAATTCAAATTTTGAATCCAAACCTAGCACTCAAATAAAAGAACAATGCACCAGCCTGAATGCAACAACAAGATTTAAACCTAGATAAACTTTTAAATACTTGAGGAACAGAAATTAGATTAAATGCCATTCTAAACACAATAATCCTTAGAAAATCAAATAAAGCCAATTAAATTTATTATTAAATGCTGGAATTTGAATTAGGGTGTTACATATATACATGTTACTTGATCCTGGCACGTATATGATTGCTTGGTTTATATCCTTTTATAAACCGGGTGTTACACCGTGCCCCCCGTCATCAAACAGCTGTTGACGCTCACTAACGATCATTTCCAGGCGTCAACTTGATCAGAAAATCATGAGAGTTTGCATTTCTTACATGCATCCTTATCCAATAAAGTCCCTAAACCACACTTTACCTTTTAGAATATGCAAGTTGTGTTTTCAAGCTAATATGCAGGTTGCAAGCACACTTTGGCCCAACATAAAATCACAGAAATTATCAGAGCACCGATTTAGGCTCAGATGGACCAAAAGTGATGCAAGAATCCAATTCAACCGAGCCAAGACAGGCCAACCCCAATGTGGATCAGACAAGGAGGCCCAACACAGCCTGCCAGAAGAAGTTGGGGGCGGTTGGCGGCCCGGGCAGGCCGACCGACCTACCTGGTCGGCCGACCTGGCCTGTGGGCCCCACTACCTCATCCAGTGCATGTGGCGCCTCCCCTTTGGTCCCCTACGTCGGTTGTGCAGGCTTCATCCCGTGGCTCCCTGCTATAAATACAAGGGGAGGGGGTGGAGAATAGGACACACACACACACCACCTCTCATTTCCTCTCTTGCATTCCTTGCATAGTCTTTAGGCTTAGTGGAGTTTAGGAGAAGTCTAGGAGTCATCGAGTCGCCGGAGTTTCTCGAGAGTCTGGTATGGGTTCATCTCTAGCTCTCTCTTGTAATATTCGGTCATTTGTAATAGAATTAGACTATGGTTACCGATATCTGCTTGAAGTATATTCTGAGTTATCAAGTATATGCTTCTTGTCATGGTTGCGTTATTATTCAATGCTTGCATTGCATGATCGCCCTGTGCTGGAGATGGTTAGTGTTTTGTTCTTAGAACTCTATCAACTACTCCATTATTCGTATGATTGCTCTAGTGTGATGTCTGTCCATCCGGAGGGTGGGGGCTCCGCGCGGGACACTAGAGTATACCTTACTAGTGTAGACATGGTGTTTAGATTAGCTAAGAGTTGCTGGATGTCAACTATACCCACGGTTTGTAGAGGTAGCTAGCAGGTAGTGACAACCCTGTTCGAGCCTTTTAGTAATTCTCCACGTTCGGTATGGGGGGTAGGAGGTACATAAAGTCGCCGGGGTGTACGGGCTCCTCCCGTTACTTCGATAGCGATCTCCCTGTTGTGTAGTTTAATCTCTGACGAGCTAACTAATGAGAAAGTGTAGATATAGCTTCCCTAGCACAGCTGACTCGAGCTCTGACTTTTAACTTTCTCCCGGCCTAAAGCAATCTTTATTCTTTTATTTATCCAAGAGAGTAGTTTGTGTGTGTGTCACACTACCTCCTACCATGTTATTATCTTACCCCTGTTTATGCATGAGAATATCCAATCAAGATAGAGCTCACCAACTGATCTATATATTCTCTCACTCATCGCTTTCCCCGCAGAAATATAAATTACACCCCGGTATACTCCTGGTAAAATACTATAGCGGTATTCCGTGCGCTTGCGGATCTATTCATGGTTCGTGAAATACTGCCACCCCAAATTGGCGTCTGCGGGCGTCATCGCTAGGTGACGTTGGTAGGCGCCAACACCAACTTCGCATGGTTAGCCGTGCGAAGCTCGGCTTCTGGCATCCCGCGCTCTTCACCGCGGCCCCTCTGTCTCCGGTTCCGAAGACCTTTCGTAGTGCCCTTGGCGAACCAAACTGGCGGGCGGTTATGAGGAAGAATATGCTGCTCTCCTGAAGAACCACACATGGGATCTGGTCCCTCGGCCGCCGCGCACCAATCTGGTCACCGGCAAGTGGATCTTCAAGCACAAGCTCAAGGCTGACGGTTCTTTGGAGCGGTACAAGGCTCGCTTGTAAGGATCACCGGGGTGTCCGACCCTAGAGGGGGAGGGGGTGAATAGGGTCGCTAATCGCTTTTTAACCTAGGGCTCAATTTAATTGCATAAGATAAACCTAACACGTCCTACACATGCTAGATATGACTAAGGTTTATCTATGCTACCCTCTACTTACCCCAAAAGACTAGCAACCTATAGCCAATCCTAATCAAACTAACTAGGAAAGTAAAGGTAAGCAAGAAGGAGTAAATGCGGAAACGTAATGCGGTAAGTAAAGCGGTAAGGGAGAGGATATGCAAACTCCCGTGAAGACACCAAGATACATGATTTAACATGGTTCGGTTAGGACACCAAAGTCCCTCCCTACGTCCACGGCCACTTGTCCAACACGAACAAGAGTGATGCCGAGTCTCTTCGCTTGATCACCGTCTTGCGTTGGCCACCAAGGCACCCGGCAAGCGAAGGCTAAGTGTGTAACACCCTAATTTAAATTTCAGTATTTATTAATAAATTTAATTGGCTTTATTTAATTTTCTAAGGTTTATTGTGTTAGTCTTGCATTTAATCTAGTTTTTGTTTCACAAGTAATTAAAATCTATCATAGATCTACTTTTAATGTTGCATTCATGCTGGATGTTTTTATTTTTTGCTTGTGTGCTTTAGGTTGTGGAATTCAAAATTTAATTTGAATTCATCTAGTTTGGTTTGAGTTAGAATTAGAAATAGAAAAGTAAGAGAAATAGAAAGGAGAACCCAACCCAACCCAGTCCGGCCCAATCACCCCTTTCCCTTTTTCCTGAGCCCAGCCCAAGGCAACCCAATCCTCTTCCGCGGCCCAAGTCCCCACTCGGCCAGCAGAACCCCGGCCCAGCCCGCTCCCCGGCCCACCTCACGCTCCTCGTGCCAGCCCAGTTCCCGTGGCTTTCCCCTTCCCCGCACGCACTCCTCCCTCCAGTCCCGCTCAGCCCGTCACCGCGCGATCCCGCAGCCCAGTAAGCCGCGCGCTTCCCCGGCCTGGCTCACCGCGAGCGCGCCCCCTCTGGCTGACAAGCATGGCCCACCTGTCGGCGCCATCCCCTTCCTCCTTCCTCTTTCCGCGCATGCGTAACGCCCCGCCGCGATCTCCGGCCGAGATCCCCGGCGAGCCCCGCGCCAGACCCGCACGCCGAGAGACCCGGGGTTCCTTTAATTGGCACCCGCGACCCTCTGCGCCCGCCATCCCACCCCGCAGCGCAGCCCAAACCCCAGCCGCCGCCTCCAAGTTGCTCCGCCCGGAGCAGAGCCCCGCGCCGCCACGGCCACGCCGCTCCGCCGCACCAGGACCCCGGCCAAGCCGCGCAGAAGCACCGCCTCGCCGCCTGGAGTCTCACCGAAGCATCCTCCCTCGACTCTAGCCCGCGTAACGCCGAAATCGGACCCGAGACCCGCCGCTGGTGAGCACCTCCGCCACCACGATTTCCTCACCACCGGTGCTATTCAGGTCACCCTAACCCCCTGCACACCTCCACAGACCCCGCGCGGACCTCCTCTACGCACCAGCAGGCCGGGAGAACCTCTGCATCGACCTGAACACGGGCGCACAAACGAGCTACGCCGCCGGACGCGACACCGTCGACCCCTGCGCGCCGTTTCGAACCGACCCGAGCCTCGGTGAGGACCTCCTCCGCCCATTCTCCCTTTTGGACCTACTAGCGTAGCCCGTAGCGCACCCCAGCCCCTGGAACACCGCACGTCGGCGGGTTCCGCCGCCATAGCGCCGCCTCGCCACCCGAAACCGCTGCTCCGACCATGAATAGCCCGCGCAACCACTCCCAGTGGGTTACGCATGCGGCGGGCTACCCCCCAGGCCAAAGCCCCGCCCGAATCGAGCCCCGGAGCGGCCGATTAGCCAACTCCGGTGAAGCGCCGCCGCGGGAGCTCCTGCTCCGGCGAACGAGTGAGATTAGATCGAGTCTCCCTCAGATCTGAGACGCTAGATCTAGATCCAGCGATCCACGTGCGAAGACAACGGTTCGGCCTAGGATTTTTTGTTAAAGAGACCCTAGGTTTATTTAGAATTAACCCGCCGTCCAGCTTAGTTCAAAAGAAATTCCAGCTAGGTCCAGTTTTTAGCTTTTAGGCCCTTGACTTTCCTGGTTTTGTACCCGCAGTCCAAGCCCTGTAATTTTGCATGTTAGCCCCTGGATCTAAGGTTTAATTACATTTAGGCCCTCGGTTTTTGCGGAAAACCCCCCTGGAACTTAGTTTTTCTCGCAGATAAGCCCCTAGAACTTGTTTTAGGCCTAGATTTTGAGTTTTAGATCCGTTTTTAGCGTTCTTTATGTCCACGCGATCGTTGTAACGCGTAGAATAGTTTTAGACTAGTTTAGTGTGCTGTTTTTATGTATTGATGTATTGTTTCTTAGTTTTTGTTAGTGTTTGCTTGTATGCTTATTATTGTGCATTGTTTTGGCCATGTGTTCGTGAGTAGACGTTGATCCATCTGAGGAGCCCCAGTACCAGTACCAGGAGCAGCCGTCTTCCGAGCACTTTGAGCAGTAGCCAGAGCAGTACGAGGAAGGCAAGTGTAACATGAACAACCCATCACCTTTAAATACATTTTCATACTGCATTTTAATACTGTATGCCTATAAGGACTTCCTAGCCACTTTATATCCTTTATATATACCTTTGGGTTGCATTTTGGTTAGTTGTGCTAGGTTGCTGCGCTATAACATACTCTGGTCCTTTTTAATTAATTTGATTAATGGTTTACTTGAACTTAATTCTGAGAGTGGCCCTCTGTGCTTCGTGCTTGAGTGGCTCACGTCTCGTTAAAATATGGTTTTTGTAGAAACATGGTTTAGGGGGCCAGCACGGTGCTTAGTGCTTGGTTGGCCACTCTCCATAAGGACCGGTTCATAGAGCGACAACCTGGGACAACAGCGCTACCACAAGGCTAGAATGGGATAGACTTGGCGTAATAATTAGATCTTTTTGGTTTGGAGTAACTTACCTGCGGGGCAGGGGCGGTAAGCTTCTATGGCCCTCGTGCTGAGTGGCCTCGTCTGTGCTTCGTGTCTTGACGCCCACTAGACCTACTCCATAGTCACTGATCCACCCTCGCGGTTACTCCCTACCAACGAGATTCTTTGTAAAGGCCTCGTAGTGAGTCGCTGGCCATCTCACCTAAGGAAGTGTGATGAACAACTGGCGTAGCTCACGACTTGTGGGTAAAGATGTGCAACCTCTACAGAGTGTAAAACTGGTATACTAGCCGTGCTCACGGTTATGAGCGGCCCAGATCCTCCTTTTGATTAGTGGAGTTATCTCCTTCCGACGAGGGAGGTGCTTCTCGGGGTTACCTTGGTGGCTTGGTTTTGGTTTGGTTTCTCAGTAGTTGCATAATTAATTCTGATTAAATACTATGTAACAGGGTTAATGCTGTTGAGTCAGCCAACCTTAGAGCCTCATAGTTTGTGTTATACTTGTTGAGTACAAGTTGTGTACTCACTCTTGCCTCTTCTCTACTTTTTCCTCTTGGCTACGCTACTGCTGCTCAGTTCCTGCCGACACGAGGGAGTTCGTCCAGCGCTACCAGGACTACGAGGACTTCTAGGTGTTCGTCTCCCAGTCGACGTCCCTGTGGCGCCCTGCTTCAGCTTCGGAGAGCTTTATTCGTATTTTTTGTACTTCGCTTCCGCTGTATCAGACATTTATGTCATTATTGTAATAAATAACATTCGTATTCGCTTTATTATATCTTTTTACGTGATATGTGCTATGATATACTGTTCATTCTGTTGTATATACGTGTGACTTGATCCTGGCACGTATATGATTGCTCGGTTTATGTTCTTTTATAAACCGGGTGTTACAGAGTGGTATCAGAGCCGTATCGACTGTAGGACGAAGCCTAGATAGAACTGGTCGAGTTTTAGGACTTCTTCTCTCCAATCCTTGTCTGCTGAAACTATTTTACTATTATACCCCTTGACTTCTATGACTTTTACCCTTCTTGCCTTGATTTCTCTCTCTGAAGAATAGTTTTCGTAGATTTTGTCCTAAATCAGTCATCTGATCACCATGAGTATCAGCTAGGTGACCCTTTATAATAAAACAGTAGCACGTTCTGCGACGCGTTGTGTTAGTCGAGTCTTTTGCTAAACTCGGCTAAGTCGTGAAAATTGTCTGCTTGTTATTATGCTACATGTTTGATTTGGAATTTTGACTGATTGCATAGCTTAGTAGTTTAAATTTGTTTAAAGAAAATCACTCAGATGTTAAAGTTAACTAATTAATAAAATGAGTTAGATCGTTGGGGGTAAAACAGTCAACTCTATCCTGTCTACTTTATCATGGCTGAGTCTTTTTCCGCAAAGAGTTATCATATCCATCTGAATTTATTCCTACAATATCCTTACTCGTGAAATCTTTTGTTCAAATCAGATGGTGAACACCAGGAGCACCGGTTCCGGTTCTGGCCAGCAGCAGGGTCAGAACACCCAGGGGACCGGGATCCCGATGCCTCCGCCTTTGACTCTGGAGCAGTACTTCCAGCTCCAGATGCAGATGATGGCTACCCTGAACAACACTGTTCAGGCTCTTCAGCAGGCTCACACTCAGCCTCCGCCTCCTCCACTGTCGCAGCCTCGCGACAGGCGTGCGAAGTTCCTGAGGGGTCACCCACCGACGTTTTCTCATACGTCCGACCCTCTTCAGGCCGACGACTGGCTCCGTGCAGTGGAGCGTCAGCTGGACATCGCCCAGTGCGATGATCGTGAGCGCGTCTTGTACGCAGCAGGACAGCTGCGAGGGGCAGCTTTGGACTGGTGGGAGTCCCACCCAGTTCACGACCGCGAGTCTCTCACCTGGCTCCAGTTCCGGGAGCGTTTCCGCAGCCACAACGTCCCCGCGGGCGTTATGAAGATGAAGCAGAAGGAGTTCCTTGCACTGAAGCAGGTAATCTTAAATATAATCATTCAGCGGTTTCTTTTGAGCCAATGCCCCTTTTTCTATCCTTATGAATCTTGAGTTAATCTTTCGATATCTATCTGTCTTTGTCACTTCAGGGGACTATGTCGGTCACAGAGTATCGTGATCGCTTTCTTCAGCTGGCTCGCTACGCCCCTGCCGATGTTGCGGATGACCGCAAGAAGCAGGAGCACTTCATGGAGGGTCTTGAGGACTACCTCCAGTACGCGCTGCTCAACCTCCGCTTCGACGACTTCAACCATCTGATTGACAGCGCGCTCAACACTGAGCGCAAGCACCTGGAGATGGAGGACAAGAAGAGGAAGATTGTCCCCGTTGCTTCCGGCAGCAACACTCGCCCTCGACTCCAGCAGCCTCAGCAGTACCGGCCTCCCCAGCAGTACCAGCAGAGGCCGCAGCAGTACCCGCCTCGACAGCAGCAGGCAGGTCAGGGCCCGAGGTTATCGGCACCTCCGGCTCGTGCTCCACCAGCTCCACCGGCACCGCAGGCTCCACGTCCGGCAGCTCCTACCGGACAGCAGGCTTCGACACTTGCGCGCGTCTGCTATCACTACGGCCAGCCGGGGCACTACGCCAACACTTGCCCCCGGAAGGCGCAGGCGGGACAGCAGGGACGCCCAGCTCAGCCCAGGGCGCCAGCACAGGGCAGGGTGAACCACGTGACGGCCGAGTCAGCGGCCGAGGCTCCCAACGTGGTTATTGGTACGTTCATGGTCAACTCTCACCCCGCTACAGTGTTTTTCGATACCGGTGCTACCCATTCTTTCATTTCCAAGTCATTTGCCGAGCAGCATGGTATACCGGTTTCTTGTATGAGGAAAGCTATGGTAGTTACCTCACCTGGGGGACAGATTCGTACATGTTCTATATGCTCCAGAGTTAGTATTGTCATAAAGGGGGTAGAGTTCCGCACTGGCTTGATAGTTATTGACTCCTCGGGGATAGATGTGATCTTGGGCATGGAGACCCTTACCAGATGGGGAGTCCGTATTAATTGTGCTCAGAGGACAGTTCACTTATCGGCATCTGATGGCCAAGAGGTGACAGTCAGTGCTTCAGAGCCTTCTGGATTTCTTCATCAGATGGAGGCTAGACCCACGGACGGTATTCGCGTGGTGTCTGAATTCCCGGATGTCTTTCCGGATGATCTGCCAGGTATGCCGCCTGAACGCGCCATTGAGTTTTGTATTGATCTCTTGCCTGTCACAGCTCCTATTGCAAAGCGGCCCTACCGTATGGCACCTATAGAGCATGAAGAAGTTAAGAAGACTATTGATGAGTTGCTAGCCAAGGGCTATATCCGTCGCAGCTTCTCTCCTTGGGCTTTTCCATTATTGCTGGTAGATAAGAAGGATGGCTCGAAGAGGATGTGTGTCGATTATCGGGAGCTGAATGCAGTCACTATCAAGAACAAGCATCCACTGCCCCGTATTGAGGATCTCTTCGATCTGCTTCGAGGTGCTCGTATATTCTCGAAGATTGATCTTCGTTCGGGTTATTTTCAGCTGAGGATCCATCCTGGGGATATTCCGAAGACGGCATTCACCTGCAAGTATGGGCTATATGAGTATACAGTCATGTCCTTCGGCTTGACTAATGCCCCGGCTTACTTCATGCATCTGATGAACATGGTCTTCATGGATTATCTGGATGTCTTCGTGGTGATTTTCATTGATGATATTCTGATCTTCTCCAAGACAGAGGAAGAGCATGAGGAGCATTTGAGGCTCGTATTGCAGAGACTGAGAGAGCATCAGTTGTATGCCAAGTTCAGCAAGTGCGAGTTCTGGATTGACGAGGTTCCATTCCTCGGTCATGTTATCTCTCAGGGAGGCATTGCTGTTGATCCGAGCAAAGTGAAGGATGTGCTCGAGTGGGAGACACCGCAGACAGTAAAGGAAGTCAGGTCTTTCTTGGGCTTAGCTGGATATTATCGGAGGTTCATTGAGAATTTCTCCAAGATCGCGAAGCCTTTGACTTCTTTGCTAGAGAAGAATGTGGCATTCATATGGACTGATGAGCGTCAGAGGGCCTTTGATGAGCTGAAGAAGAGGTTGACTACGGCGCCAGTCCTGACTCTGCCAGACCAGACGAAAAGGTTCACAGTGTATTGTGATGCTTCGAAGGATGGTCTTGGGTGTGTTCTGATGCAGGAGGGCAGAGTGATTGCTTATGCTTCACGGCAGCTACGCCGGCATGAGCTGAACTATCCTACTCATGATCTTGAGTTAGCCGCAGTTGTGCATGCTCTGAAGATTTGGAGGCACTACCTGTATGGGCAGCGGTGTGATATTTACACTGATCACAAGAGCCTCAAGTACATTTTCACGCAGAATGAGCTAAACATGCGGCAGAGAAGATGGCTAGAGTTAGTCAAGGATTATGACCTGGAGATTCACTATCATCCGGGCAAGGCCAATGTTGTAGCAGATGCTCTGAGCAGAAGAAGTTATGTCAACATGGCCGTGGTTTTCCAGATGCCTCCAGAGTTATGCGAGGAGTTCGAGCAGTTGAGTCTGGGCTTCTTGCATCATACTTCCAGTGCAGCGTTTGAGGCAGTACCGACTCTAGAGGCAGAGATCAGGCAGCATCAGAAAGATGATGAGAAGCTGCAGGAGATCCGTGAGTTGCTCAAGAAGGGCAAGGCTCCTCATTTCAGAGAGGATGATCAGGGTACTTTGTGGTACAAGAACCGGATCTGTGTGCCAGATGTGAAGGATCTCCGGAAGTTGATACTGAGTGAGGCCCATGATACAGCTTACTCTATTCATCCGGGCAGCACGAAGATGTACTATGATCTGAAGGAACGTTTCTGGTGGTATGGGATGAAGCGTTCAGTGGCAGAGTACGTGGCTATTTGTGACACTTGTCAGCGTGTCAAGGCTGAGCATCAGAGGCCAGCAGGTCTATTGCAGCCTTTGAAGATTCCAGAGTGGAAATGGGAGGAAATCACTATGGACTTCATTGTTGGATTGCCTCGTACTCAGAAAGGGTACAACTCCATTTGGGTAGTAGTGGATCGTCTGACGAAGGTTGCTCACTTCATACCAGTGAACACTACTTACTCCGGTGCTAGACTTGCGGAGTTGTACATCTCTCGGATTGTCTGCTTGCATGGTGTGCCCAAGAAGATCATATCTGACAGAGGGTCTCAGTTCACTTCTCGGTTCTGGGAGCAGCTTCATGATTCCTTGGATACGAAGCTTCGTTTCAGTACGGCTTATCACCCTCAGACAGATGGGTAGACAGAGAGAACCAACCAAGTGTTGGAGGATATGCTGAGAGCTTGTGCTATTCAGTACGGTACTAGTTGGGATAAGTGCCTGTCATATGCTGAGTTTTCGTATAACAACAGCTATCAGGCCAGTCTGAAGAAGTCTCCCTTCGAGGCATTGTATGGCAGAAAGTGCAGGACTCCTCTCTATTGGGATCAGATTGGTGAGAAGCAGCTCTTCGGTCCTGAGATCATCGATGATGCAGAGCAGATGGTTCAGGCTGTGCGAGAAAATCTGAGGATTGCACAGAGCAGACAGAAGAGCTATGCAGATGGCAAACAGAGAGACCTGACTTTCAGTGTTGGTGATTATGTGTACCTGAAGGTGTCTCCGATGAGAGGAATCCGCAGATTTAATGTCAAAGGGAAGTTAGCACCTCGGTATGTGGGGCCATTCAAGGTGCTAGAGCGGAAAGGCGAAGTTGCTTATCGCCTGGAGTTACCTCTCAGCCTCTCAGGAGTTCATGATGTCTTCCATATATCTCAGTTGAAGAGGTGTTTGCGAGTACCCGAGGAGCAGGCACCCCTGGATGGAGTCGATGTCCAGGAAGATCTGACTTATACCGAGCATCCGGTGAAGATTTTGGAGACATCAGAGAGGGTTACTCGGAACAAGCGCATCAAGATGTGCAGAGTTCAGTGGAGTCACCACAGTGAAGCTGAGGCTACTTGGGAGCGAGAAGATGAGCTGATGAAGACATATCCAGATCTCTTTGCTAGCCAGCCCAGCTAAATCTCGGGGACGAGATTTCTTTAAGGGGGTAGGGTATGTAACACCCTAATTTAAATTTCAGTATTTATTAATAAATTTAATTGGCTTTATTTAATTTTCTAAGGTTTATTGTGTTAGTCTTGCATTTAATCTAGTTTTTGTTTCACAAGTAATTAAAATCTATCATAGATCTACTTTTAATGTTGCATTCATGCTGGATGTTTTTATTTTTTGCTTGTGTGCTTTAGGTTGTGGAATTCAAAATTTAATTTGAATTCATCTAGTTTGGTTTGAGTTAGAATTAGAAATAGAAAAGTAAGAGAAATAGAAAGGAGAACCCAACCCAACCCAGTCCGGCCCAATCACCCCTTTCCCTTTTTCCTGAGCCCAGCCCAAGGCAACCCAATCCTCTTCCGCGGCCCAAGTCCCCACTCGGCCAGCAGAACCCCGGCCCAGCCCGCTCCCCGGCCCGCCTCACACTCCTCGCGCCAGCCCAGCTCCCGCGGCTTTCCCCTTCCCCGCACGCACTCCTCCCTCCAGTCCCGCTCAGCCCGTCACCGCGCGATCCCGCAGCCCAGTAAGCCGCGCGCTTCCCCGGCCTGGCTCACCGCGAGCGCGCCCCCTCCGGCTGACAAGCATGGCCCACCTGTCAGCGCCATCCCCTTCCTCCTTCCTCTCTCCGCGCGCACGTAACGCCCCGCCGCGATCTCCGGCCGAGATCCCCGGCGAGCCCCGCGCCAGACCCGCACGCCGAGAGACCCGGGGTTCCTTTAATTGGCACCCGCGACCCTCTGCGCCCGCCATCCCACCCCGCAGCGCAGCCCAAACCCCAGCCGCCGCCTCCAAGTTGCTCCGCCCGGAGCAGAGCCCCGCGCCGCCATGGCCACGCCGCTTCGCCGCACCAGGACCCCGGCCAAGCCGCGCAGAAGCACCGCCTCGCCGCCTGGAGTCTCACCGAAGCATCCTCCCTCGACTCTAGCCCGCGTAACGCCGAAATCGGACCCGAGACCCGCCGCCGGTGAGCACCTCCGCCACCACGATTTCCTCACCACCGGTGCTGTTCAGGTCACCCTAACCCCCTGCACACCTCCACAGACCCCGCGCGGACCTCCTCTACGCACCAGCAGGCCGGGAGAACCTCTGCATCGACCTGAACACGGGCGCACAAACGAGCTACGCCGCCGGACGCGATGCCGTCGACCCCTGCGCGCCGTTTCGAACCGACCCGAGCCTCGGTGAGGACCTCCTCCGCCCATTCTCCCTTTTGGACCTACTAGCGTAGCCCGTAGCGCACCCCAGCCCCTGGAACACCGCACGTCGGCGGGTTCCGCCGCCATAGCGCCGCCTCGCCACCCGAAACCGCTGCTCCGGCCATGGATAGCCCGCGCAACCACTCCCAGTGGGTTACGCATGCGGCGGGCTACCCCCCAGGCCAAAGCCCCGCCCGAATCGAGCCCCGGAGCGGCCGATTAGCCAACTCCGGTGAAGCGCCGCCGCGGGAGCTCCTGCTCCGGCGAGCCGCGCCGCCACCCCACCCGCCCTTTCCCTCTGAGCCATCCGATCCAGAGTGAACGAGTGAGATTAGATCGAGTCTCCCTCAGATCTGAGATGCTAGATCTAGATCCAGCGATCCACGTGCGAAGATAACGGTTCGGCCTAGGATTTTTTGTTAAAGAGACCCTAGGTTTATTTAGAATTAACCCGCCGTCCAGCTTAGTTCAAAAGAAATTCCAGCTAGGTCCAGTTTTTAGCTTTTAGGCCCCTGACTTTCCTGGTTTTGTACCCGCAGTCCAAGCCCTGTAATTTTGCATGTTAGCCCCTGGATCTAAGGTTTAATTACATTTAGGCCCTCGGTTTTTGCGGAAAACCCCCCTGGAACTTAGTTTTTCTCGCAGATAAGCCCCTAGAACTTGTTTTAGGCCTAGATTTTGAGTTTTAGATCCGTTTTTAGCGTTCTTTATGTCCACGCGATCGTTGTAACGCGTAGAATAGTTTTAGACTAGTTTAGTGTGCTGTTTTTATGTATTGATGTATTGTTTCTTAGTTTTTGTTAGTGTTTGCTTGTATGCTTATTATTGTGCATTGTTTTGGCCATGTGTTCGTGAGTAGACGTTGATCCATCTGAGGAGCCCCAGTACTAGTACCAGGAGCAGCCATCTTCCGAGCACTTTGAGCAGCAGCCAGAGCAGTACAAGGAAGGCAAGTGTAACATGAACAACCCATCACCTTTAAATACATTTTCATACTGCATTTTAATACTGTATGCCTATAAGGACTTCCTAGCCACTTTATATCCTTTATATATACCTTTGGGTTGCATTTTGGTTAGTTGTGCTAGGTTGCTGCGCTATAACATACTCTGGTCCTTTTTAATTAATTTGATTAATGGTTTACTTGAACTTAATTCTGAGAGTGGCCCTCTGTGCTTCGTGCTTGAGTGGCTCACGTCTCGTTAAAATATGGTTTTTGTAGAAACATGGTTTAGGGGGCCAGCACGGTGCTTAGTGCTTGGTTGGCCACTCTCCATAAGGACCGGTTCATAGAGCGACAACCTGGGACAACAGCGCTACCACAAGGCTAGAATGGGATAGACTTGGCGTAATAATTATATCTTTTTGGTTTGGAGTAACTTACCTGCGGGGCAGGGGAGGTAAGCTTCTATGGCCCTCGTGCTGAGTGGCCTCGTCTGTGCTTCATGTCTTGACGCCCACTAGACCTGCTCCACAGTCGCTGATCCACCCTCGCGGTTACTCCCTACCAACGAGATTCTTTGTAAAGGCCTCGTAGTGAGTCGCTGGCCATCTCACCTAAGGAAGTGTGATGAACAACTGGCGTAGCTCACGACTTGTGGGTAAAGATGTGCAACCTCTGCAGAGTGTAAAACTGGTATACTAGCCGTGCTCACGGTTATGAGCGGCCCAGATCCTCCTTTTGATTAGTGGAGTTATCTCCTTCCGACGAGGGAGGTGCTTCTCGGGGTTACCTTGGTGGCTTGGTTTTGGTTTGGTTTCTCATTAGTGATATGATTAAACTTGATTAATGACTATGTAACTGGGTTAAAGGTAATTCATCAACTCGTAGTAAATAGTTTTAATAAAATATTGCCAAGATTAAAAGCTAATGCAGTTGAGTCAGCCAACCTTAGAGCCTCATAGTTTGTGTTATACTTGTTGAGTACAAGTTGTGTACTCACTCTTGCCTCTTCTCTACTTTTTCCTCTTGGCTACGCTACTGCTGCTCAGTTCCTGCCGACACGAGGGAGTTCGTCCAGCGCTACCAGGACTACGAGGACTTCTAGGTGTTCGTCTCCCAGTCGACGTCCCTGTGGCGCCCTGCTTCAGCTTCGGAGAGCTTTATTCGTATTTTTTGTACTTCGCTTCCGCTGTATCAGACATTTATGTCATTATTGTAATAAATAACATTCGTATTCGCTTTATTATATCTTTTTACGTGATATGTGCTATGATATACTGTTCATTCTGTTGTATATACGTGTGACTTGATCCTGGCACGTATATAATTGCTCGGTTTATGTTCTTTTATAAACCGGGTGTTACAAAGTGCCACCAAGTCACCAAGACGAGGTCACCGCCACCGTCTATCTCGAAGTGTCACCACGGCACCGTCTTCACTATCGGAGCTTCCCACCAAGAGGGGTCTCCTTCCCCGCACAAAGTGTCGTTGCCTCTCCACACCAAGTAGGAGGGTCACACGACGAGTACAAGTGTTTGCTTGCCGTAGCAAGACTTCTCTCAAGGCAGCTCTCGCAAGAACTAATCCCTAATCAAGCACTAAGCACTCTAACAAGTGTGCTTGAGCCTATATGATGTCAATGAAGCTCTATGGTGGTTGGAGATGATCTTTAGCTCTTGTATACTTCCTTGAACTCCAGCACTCTCAAATGACCCGGCCTTGGGGGTATATATAGGTAGCATAAGCAAATATAGCCGTTGGAGAAAAGCTGCCAGAAAACTGCGTAACGCCGGTTAATCCGACGTACCCCAAAAGCCATCATCGGTTCAACCGGTGTATGTAAACTGCTATTTGAAAAACTAGCCGTTAGCAATCAACCGGTGTATCGCCGGTTTAACCGATGTAATCAACCGGTGTATGTAATATTAGCGTCGGTTTAACCGGTGAGTGTAACTTCTTCGCGTTCCTCCAAAAACCACCTGTCTGGACAACTAAACCGATGCAATTGACCGATGCATCGTCGGTTCAACTGGTGTAGGTATTTTCCTCGGTCTTCATCTGCCAATGCACCGACGTATATAACTTTTGTAGCGTCGGTTCATCCGGTGTAAAACCCTAGCCCGCAGACCTTCAGGCCTTCGTAGCAGCGGAACCCCCGTAGGGGCGGCCCTTCGGGCCTTGCTACGCCTCTCTTCTCTTTGTCATCACTAGAACCTAAAAGCCTGAGAATAGTCATCTTAACAATCACATTAGTCCAAGTATTGTGTGTGTCATCAATCGCCAAAACATCATATTGAAATATGGCATGAGAGGCCATTTTCGCCACATCGCTGGGTTCTTCACGGGTTCACTCAGCGCCCAGGTGTGGGCTTCGATGAGACTTTCAGTCCTGTGGTCAAGCCAGCGACCGTTCGCACAGTTCTGTCCTTGGCGCTCTCTCGCCGGTGGCCCATTCACCAGCTAGACATCAAGAATTCCTTCCTCCATGGCACGCTCTCCGAGACAGTCTACTGTGCACAGCCAGCTAGTTTTGAGGACACTGCTCATCCTGACTACGTCTATCGGCTCAACAGATCACTCTATGGATTGAAGCAAGCTCCCTGTGCTTGGTACAGTCGCTTCCCAGCCTATCTGCTCAGCCTGGGATTTGTCGAGGCCAAGTCAGACATCTCTCTGTTTGTCTACCGCTGCGGCACTGACACTATATATTTGCTCCTCTACGTGGATGACATTGTCCTCACTGCCTCTTCATCAATTCTTCTCCAGCAGACTATTCAGGCCTTATAGCAGGAGTTCAACATGAAGGACCTTGGTGAGTTGCACCACTTTCTAGGGATGCATGTCAGGCGCTGTGGTCCGGGCCTTCTCCTTTCTCAGCGGCAGTACATGCTGGACATCTTGGAGCATGCTAGCATGACCGAGTGTAAGCCGTGCTCTACCCCTGTGGACACCAATCCCAAGTTGGCTGCTGTCGGACCACCTGTTCAAGATGCTTCAGAGTTCCGGAGTCTTACAGGGGCACTTCAGTACCTTACCTTCACCAGGCTAGATATCGCTTAATCAGTGCAGCAGGTCTGCTTGCACATGCATGATCCTTGCGAGCCATACCTTGCTGCTCTCAAGCGTATCCTCTGCTACATCAAAGGGACTTTGCACCTGGGGAGCCTTCTTCGACCATCTTCACAGAGCGAGCTGACTGTGTAATCTGATGCTGACTGGGCAGGCTGTCCGGATACTCGCAAATCCACATCGGGTTATGCAGTATTTCTCGGCGACAACCTGGTCTCCTGGTCGTCGAAGCGGCAGAACACAGTGTCTAGATCCAGAGCTGAAGCTGAGTACCGCGCTATGGCAAACGGTGTTGTCGAAGCCACCAGGCTACGCCAACTTCTCCTTGAGCTCCATGCACCACCTCAGCATGCTTTGTTGGTCTACTACGACAATATCAGCACTATCTACATGTCCAGCAACCCTGTTCAGCACCAGCGCACCAAGCACATTGAGATTGATCTTCACTTCGTGCGGGAACATGTTGCTGTTGGTGATGTCTGCGTCATGCATGTTCCAATATCATCTCAGTAAGCCGACATCTTCACCAAGGTACTTCTGTCTTTGGTGTTTATGGAGTTTAGGTCCGGTCTGAACATCTGCGCTGCCGACGATCAGACTGCGGGGGCATGTTAGAGAGACATGTATAGGCTGGCCCACGGGCCTCTTGCTTAGTCGGCCTGCTAGCCATTGGGGCTGGGCACCACACCTGTGTCCAGGTGCGCCCCCTAGGATCTGTATTGATTAGGATTGGCAAGGATCCCCCCTGATTGGGTTGTTACCATACACAGCGGCATCCTTGCCTATATGTACCTGTACCGTGCTTTACACCCTAAATCAATCTATTATCTTCCAGCCATACTCGCTTACACTTATGGCGCTGGTCGGCTATTTCAGGCAGAGGGCTTTCGGGCAGCCCTTGTCTCGGATCTGCCCCGCCATGATGCGGGCGAGCCGGTTCGCAGCTTCTACCCGAGAGACCTTACAGTTCTATCCCGGGTTGGGTCCTCACGACCCCAGTACTTGTAGGCCGGGTGGACCCTCTCCTGTATCAGTAGCGTCAGCCGCTTGCAGAAGGAGAGGGCCACCACGGCCCCCGTCAGCTTCCAGGCTGTCAGCCCGGCAATCTTCTCGAGGAGGCGCTCCACTTGCACCATCTCCTCTGCGGTCGGCGGCTCCTCCCAGCATGCCTTGTATTCTTGCACGCGACTGGTGCGCACCGGGAGGCAGGGCATTGGGTTCGACACCACGAACCAATCCCGCGCCCACCCCTTGTTGGTGTCGCGGAGCTCGAAGTCTGGGTAGATGCTCACTTGGCGCAGTGAGAAGGCGGCCCTGCCCACCATGTTCCGGTGAACGTTGGACGGGTGCCCCTTGAGGTTGTACAGAGCCCACCACAAGTTGAAGTCGGGGACGATCCCCAAATACCCCTCACAGAAGTGGATGAAGATGGTGATCTGAGCAATAGAGTTGGGCTTAAAAAGTGTTACCTCAAGCCTGTAGAAGTGAAGGAGCCCGTGGAAGAAGGACCCCGCGGGCAGCGCAAAGCCCTTCTCATAGAAGGACTTGAACACGACTGTCTCGGTCATGTCCTCCGTCGGGAACTCCTTCCCGAAGCAACACTTCCACCCGGAGATCTGCTTCTCTGGGAGGACATCGTGCTCCACCATGTCCTGGATGTCGCTCTCCTGCAGCATGCACCGCTGCCACAATGAGGAAGGCGACGGAACATCTCCAGCGCTCCCCAAGGTCGACGAAGAGGATGTAGCAGGTGTGGTGGCCATGGCGACGGCGGCGAGGCTCGGGAGAGGGGCAGAAGACGAGAGGAGCAGGGAAGCCGAGAGATCTAGAAGCGAGACAAGTCAGCAAGGTGGCGGAAGGCTCTAGAGTGCTCGGGAACAGAGTGGGTGCTCTGAGCGACTTCCTCTGTTTAAATACCAGAGGCTACATAACAGGCAGATCTGAAATCAACGGCCAGATTTCATTCGGCCGGGAATCTCGCGGCGGAAGGAGCGCAGGGAACATTAACTTTCTTTTAACCATTGCCTCTGACAGCCCCGCTCCCCCGTTGTTGGGTATTTTAAAAATACGAAATAAATCCGCAAGCGCACAGATACCGTTGTAACTTTCACCCATGAGTATTCAAGGGTATCGTATCCACAGAGAATGTGTGTGCACTAACTCCTAACTTAGTCGGTCCAAGGACACTCCAGGATATGTGGCGAGGATAGAGAGGATTCCTGCGGTACCAGTAAAGATGAGTTAAAGGTCGACCTCTCAGGCAGAATACTCGCTTTGGGTACTGGCTTACCCCTGAAATGGTCTGGAGACTCCGGCCAACAGCTCTACGCTATATCCGAACATGGAGGACTACGAAGGACCGACAGAGCTATCACCACCTACGGCCTACCTCACAAACCGTGGGATATAAGGCAAATGAAGGTAACTCTTAGCCTAGACACCACGTCTGTGCTACTGATTACTACTGCTGTCTAACTATGTCTGTTAATTTGTAGCAAACTATAGCACTCCATATAAATACGAAGCGATGAACCCGCGAGTAGGAGAACTGATCTTACTCAAGCAAAAGTACTATGCAATACAAGAATCATAAATACTAACTTACTCATACCAAAGGAAGCCAACATCCGTAAAGGTACAAGACCGAAGAAGACCGCCGACAGGCCCGCGCTTCCCTGAACAACTCCTCACCCTCCTCCTACTCTAAGCACTAGCCTAAGCAGCGCATCGCCTTTGGAATGGAGCACAAGTCTACATCTTGGTGGTGTGTAGAACACTTGGTGGTGTGTGTGAGAGGGGGTGAGGGAGGCCCCTTTTATAGTCCTAATAGATCGATTCCCGGGTGAGATAAGGGTGGGAATGCTGATAACTGCCTTCTAGAGGATAAGGACGATCTTCCCGCGAAAGATGAGCCTGAACCGCCTCAGTATGGGGGTCAGCCCATCCATGGGTTCGGCCGAACTGCGTTTGAGGCGATTTGGGCCCATCTTTGGCCGGTGCACTCCTTGTGGGCCCCTTGTTCAAGATTTGCAGTGCCCGGCCTTGGTTGGTCCGTTTGATTTATCAAATGGGCCTCTTTTGGATGTGTAACGCAGGCAGCGATGTTCTGTGTATTTCTGTTGTGTCTTCTGCATGTTTTCATGTTATTCCCGACTTGTGTCCCTGCAATCAACAATTCACCAACACTCGTGGAATTTGTTAGTAATAACTCCTACCACTACTGTTGATGTTCATTCTTCATATCTTAATGCAGGAGTTGATGGCATATATTTTGGACTTAACAGCCGTCAACAACACCCCAAAATTTAGCCCTTTGCTCGTCCTTGAGTAAAGATTTAAGGACTAAGGTGGATGCATCTCCCTTGATAAAACCTGCATACAAGTTATTCCAAGTGTCTTCCAATTCTTGTGAAATTTTTTGAGTGGCTACCATGCTTTCTTGGTAATTGAAGAATGAAACAATAAAGACTTCGGGTTCCTAGCTCTTCCTGCTTAGGAACTTGGGTTTTAAAATTTTGAAACAAAAGAATAGTCTTGCTCATCAAATTATTCTCTCTAATCACTCTTTATATTTTAGATCCTCACCAAGGCAAAGTTGCTGCCTTCTTTTTCTCCTATAATCTAATCAGGCTTATGTGGAGCTCAGGGTATGAGTAAAAGAGGCATGTCTGCTTTGCTTATGTTGCTAAGTCAAAGACTCAATCCAAGCAGAAACGAGTCATACAATCTGATCAAGATGTGCTAGTGCGTGGATTTTTTTTGGCAGATGTTGGATGAACTCCATTGCATGATCCATCTGTGGCAGAACCACCTGAATTATCCCAGCTCAAGTGCGCAGGGCATCACCATAAAGTCAACACTAGCTCAAACGCACTTCAAACGGAACAATTCTTGGTCTGTCGGGTAACGTCCTGATACAACCACCGGTTCTCGGATCGAACAAGCATACCCCGCACGAAGGCGAGTCCAGAGATGTTACAACCACAAATTTTACAACACAGGCATAGTAATGATTACAAACTAGTTCAAACCATTCTTACAAAACCAACTTTGGTAAAATAGTTATACAAAACATAAGGGTAAAACTTCAGAGTTTAACAGCGGAAGATAAAACACGACGGCTACAACACGTCGCCAAAGTATACCAGGCTAGCCCAAACACGATATTACTCGTCAAAGTCATTGCCGGCCGAAGACGTATCCCACTCGACGGACCAGCCAGGAGGCAAAGAGCAGGGCCAAGGCAAACTAGCGACCTGGTCCTCAAAACTCATACCTGAAAAGATTTCCAATAGCAAGGTTGAGTATTCTAATACTCAGCAAGACTTAACCGTCAACGGGTATACTTAACCCACTTAAGCTAGACTATGCAGGGTTTGTGAGGCTCTGGTTTTCTTTTGCTGAAAAGCAATAAAGAGTAGATCCTTACTTTCAAATTTTAGCTTTCAAGATTCTAGTAGATTAACCATTCTATGTAAGCAACTACTATCCAATCAAGGTAGATTTTTAAGCAAACATCAAGATTGATCATAGTATTGTTGCTCTTATTACTCTGTGTGGCAAAGAGATCAAGCAGTCCCAAACTGTGGGAAGTAGACGATTCGAATCGAATTTCTTAACCTGGCCAGGCAAACCTAACACACATGTTTGGAACACCGTCGGGTCGTTTCCAAACAACCTTTTACCTTTCTTTCCGGCTTGTGGATAGTGCCACTCTCCCCGACTATAGGGCTCCCCCTCGTCCCACAGGGCACTTCTCTCGTCCCATAGGGCACTCTATACTTTGTCCCTCATAGTCGTAGTGTTGTGCAACATAAAATAAAACCTATCCCTAAGAGAGAGTGTCAGGTATATCCACTCCCCGGTCCAATCGGTTACTAGGCTTACCGCGTACCATATTTACGGCATGTGGCTAGTACGTTCAAAAACTTAACCAGCACTACCACACACCGCGACCTTAGCAAGTTCATCAACACAGACACGGGGTCTCACCAAAGGTCATGATATCGAACACGACCCCATCCGTTGTCCTTATATTGATAACAGAAAGTAAACATGCAATTCCTATAAAGCTCGCGAGTGACAGGCAATCACTCGACTTTTACCGGTCCTATAAGCTTAGCAAGTAGTCGAACTCAGGTCTAGTGTTCAGTACATAGGTTCCTAGGATCATGCATCTAGGGTTTCAATTCAAATCCTAAGAACTGTAAATGCACAAGTAAGTAATAACAGTAAATGATAATAATTTGAAATATAGGTTATGTCCGGGGCTTGCCTTCTTGGTAGTCGCTAGCTAACACAGCCTTGGGCTCTTCCGAACTTTGGTTTGGGGCTTCAGTTAGTTCAGCGGCGTTCACCTGGACTTCTGGATCACCTCCGTCAGACTCCGGGATCAGCTCGTACGTCCCGTCCGATAAAGCAGACGTATCTATATGTGATGCAAGAGATGAAATCATAAACACGCTCACGACGTGGTGAAGCTAAACAAACAAAATTAATACACACATGGGCAAACGTTTATAGAGTAGTAACTCAACAAATCTAGCTACACAAGGCATCATGATCAACAGCACACAAAAAAGCTACACTAACTTCATAAAGTGAGTGGTGGTTGTTTCCAATGGCAATTAAATCAAGGTTTACTAATAAATAAACAACTCAGAGAAAGAACATTAATAAATTTAGAAGAAAAAAAATTACCCTAAACAGAACATGAACAGAGTAGGCTACCCTGTAAAATTCATGCCAAAACATGTAGCCAATTTATACATAACAAATCAATCATTCAGACAACACCTAGAACAAGCTTGAATTATACAGGTCAAACTAGAGCAAAGAAGAAGATCAAAATTTAACAGCAGGCCTACACAGGGATGATTTAGCTACTGTAAATTTTTCATGATTTTATCTACAAATAAATAATTATGAGAAAATAAACAAAACAGAACAACAGATTAGCAAGATTCATTTTTAGCTCCTGTTCTATTCATGAACTGATGCTCAAACTTCATGTACAAGCTATGATACTCCAAAAGAACACTCAAGAATATTTTAATGATTTATCATCAGCATAAAATATTTATCATAATTAAAGTCTACTAAAGAAGGATTAAATCAAATAAATAGCTACACAAGAGAACTGACCATGAAATTTTTATAGCAATACTAGTGTTACAAGAACAAACTACCATAAAAGTTTCACTGCAAGAAATGGCTTCAATCATCAGTTAAGAAAAAGATAAAACATCTAGTATTTATTACCTAGTGACACAAAACCATTTATACAGCAAAAACTTGTAACAAACACCTACCATATTATGGTTACACTGCAAAGATCTTTACACAAGGATTCCAGAACATCAAGATTTGCTATTTTACGAATTTCCTACGAATTTCTACTGAATTTCAAAAATTACAGCTAGAAATAGCAAAGAAGTCCTTAGAGCACTATTCCTCTGAGTCTAGTGCTTCGCAGACAGCCCCCTGGGCTTTTCCAAATTCTAACACGGGGTCCCTGGCCGTGGGGAAAAGAACAGAGGTAGGATGGCTGGCCAAATCCGGCGACGGTGAGCGCCGGCGGCGAGGGTGGAAGGGCGTGGGAGGTTAAGAGGGCCAAGGCGCACCTCTGGGTGGCTTTGGAGCTCGAGAGGAGGGCTGGAGATGGGGTGTCGACGGCGAGCGGCGGCGATTGGAGCTCGGCTATGGTGGCGGGATAGTTCCCGTGGGGGTTGGGCGAGAAGAAGGGGCTGGGTAGCTGAGATAGGACGAGGCACAGCTAATGGAGTGGTCAGCGAGGGCGGAGGAGCTGTGGAGGGGCGGTTCGACGGCGGCGGTGAGCTCGTCGGAGTTCACGCGGGGCGGCGGCGGTGTTCTGCGGGTTTGGGGTAGAGAGCGAGCGAGAGGGCGAGTGGAATGCGTTGCTAGGTCTCCAGGGGTGCTAAGGCGCGTGCAAGATGGGAGCCCAAGGTGCTGCAGTGGGCCCTCCACGGCGGTGGCGAGGTGGCGGCGGTGGGCGGGTCGCTGGACGCGTGGCGCGGGAGGGAGAGGGCCAGCGCGAAGCCAAAGAGCGGTGGAGGAGGTCCAGCGCAACGCGTGGACTGCCAGCGCGAGCAGGAGGTGGCTCGGGGGCGGCCCAAGGCGGCGGGCGGCGCGGCAGAGCGTCGGCGGCAGAGGAACAGAAGAGGTAGACAGGGGAAGAAGGAAATTGGACTGTTTCGCAAATTCAGAAAATTTCAGGGACCCGGGAGTAAATCAAAGATAACTTTTAAACGAAAGCTCAAATGAAAAAGTGACCAACATGAAAGTTGTTCAATTTTTCAAGATCTACAACTTTGATGTTGTGCAAAAATTTATTTGATCAAAGGATAGAGAGCTAATTTTAAAAACATAGAAGGGATTTTGAATTTAAAGGAAACTTGTCTTTTTCAATGAAATTTCACTTCAAACTTGGGCTGAATTGAAAAGATTCCTGCCAAGCAATAAATGCACTGAGTTTTGCAAAAGCACCCTCCACAAAAACTATAATTGCACACCCTATTCAAATAAACTATAGAAAGGACCTTGCATAAAATCACAATTACTCATATAACCTTTATTATTTACAAAAAGATCCTTTTTCAAGCAAAACAAGCACATGATGTATAAAAGGTATGCAACATTAATGTGCAGACACCTAGGGTGTCACAGCCTTCCCCCCTAAAAGGAATCTCGCCCCGAGATTCTGAATGATAGACTTCTCGAGGGAAAAGGAGCAGACCAATCATCAAGCCAGCAGGACAAAGTCACACTTGAGAATATTGATGTTGATGATATGATCCTTTGTAAATAAGGATTGATAATTTATGGAAAGTTTAAGAAACAAGGTATGACATTATGAGCGAGAGGAATTACTGTGCGATTGTGTGAACTAATCAATTGTTTTTCCACACTAAAGGCTCCAAGACTTCATTCTTTGCAGCAAGAGTCTGTGGATAAAACATGAGATCACAATCACCATCAAAGTCGGCTGAAAAAGACCGGTGGATTATTCTAGTACTAACATATAGTAGGATCTTGCAAATAAGAGAGGACATAAGTTCTGGTAGAATCAAGGTCTCAATCTGGTGGTGAATCTAGATAGAAAAGATATCAAGGTGAGTTTTTACTCAAGGACATTCTTGCTCAAACTGTTGATTAAATTAAACAATATGATGCGAGATGCATATGCTCGATGACCATGAGAATAATGCATCCTCGAGATGTATGATTGCAATGCTGGTGCAATGCAGTAACGAAATATTTTATACACAATTGAAATGGTGCTTATGACACAATGTAATTGCCACGATGCTGGACCAATGATGCAGACATCATGATGCAACGATGATAATGTTCTTAGACATATGCATGTATGAAATGCATAACCATGATGCCCACAAGGATGAGTTGATGATGCACACAGTGCAATGCACATATCGTACCCATATCCCCGTGACTAAAACTCGTTAGCCCTATACACTTGAGTAAGGATCAGAGGTTAGGACACTAGTAAGGTTGCATAGAAGGGGATTGTAGTGAATTACATCACACATACCTAGACACCAGCACGCTCCTAGTAACTCAATCATGTGGCTGCAGCACACATGAGAGTCTAGGTTTCGTCGCGGCATCAAGGTTATATGACTAAACTCCACCACAAGAGAAATCAAGAGTGGCAACCCAATAGCGCCAGCAACGATAAGATAGGAACCGAAGACAACCCATGAAGTGGTACTCAAACGTATACCCATTAGTCAGTCTATAGATTCCCGATCATGATGCAACACTATGCATTGACGAATGACATGAAATGATGTGATGCATGATTATTGCATCAAGGACTGTATTTCAAAAGTTTACTACAGATTCAAAAGTCAACACTATGCATTGTATTATCAAGAAACTTTTTAATTTATCCAAAATTAACTGAGCAAGAATGAAAATATAGGATTTAGATATCAAAATAGCCAGCAAGATCCGGCATAACACTAAGAGGAATAGAATGACTATCGATGGGGTTTTTGTTAACAAACATCATGGCTTAGCCAGGGAGCCATGAAGGAAAAGGAATAATGATTTTGATAGGAATAGATTCAAGCTAAGATCAATGGTAAAGTCCATCATTTGAGATTTTATGGAACGAAAAGATCCTTATAACAACAAGATGGGGCTTAGGATGAAAACAAGACTCAAAACCATCTTTTTCATCCAAGAAAGTCTAAGCATTTTAACAAGCATGCTCCTAAAATCAAAATTTAACTCACTCATGATTTAAGCACACTAACATTTATCTATGAGGATTCATACTAGAAATTCCTTAAAAAGCTTATGTAACAACTTGAAGGACTAGGAACCAATCAAACATCAACCAGATATACATGCACATCCTGACCATCCTCACAAGATAAAAAATTGCCAACTATCATTGGGCTTACGTGGTTAGCACGGTGGCATACATAATTACGGCTCTCCCTATATAGCTAGTCGATACATTCTTACCGTTCTTAACTTATCGCATCGCGGTTAGTGTACCTGCAGAAGATTGACAAAACATATATATATCCAATGAACCTTTCATGCCAGCACCCATGAAAGCATCCCCATACATTACCGCTCACTATAAAAGCGGCAGCCATACAATTTCCGCCGTATGGCCAACGTTAACATATGCTACTCAGTGGCGTATTCACAAGTTCCTTTACTCCCAATATAGTCGACCGAGATCGATATATTGGCAGCAGCTCAAGTAGGCCACTGCTTGAGCACAACGTTCGGCTCGCATCGCCGACGGGAAGGTTAGACTCCCTCAGCTGACTGAGCACACTTTACTTCCAATATAGTAAACTAATAGTCGGTATATTGGAAGCACCTCAAGTAAGCCACTACTTGAGGGTAGCGTTCGGCTAGCATCACCGACGGGAAGGTCAGACTCCCTCAGCTGACTGAGGATCCTTACCTTATTACCTCACGTAGGTGCGTCGTTACAAGAATTAAGAGTTGCTTGTGAGTATGGTTTAACAAAATGTAAAGTGCTGGAAGTCAGATAACATAAACCATACATAAATAGCCATCTAATAATTCCCGTAAATTCCCTAGGACTTTATGTTCTATGCACAACCCTTAACGAATCCAACGTAATTTTCCGAAATATCTTGTTGTTCCAATTTTATACGGAAAACGATTTTTAAGGTTCCAACACCTCTGGTGTAGGCTTGTAGCTCTGATACTAGCTATGGCAGAACCACCTGAATTATCCCAGCTCAAGTGCGCAGGGCATCACCATAAAGGCAACACTAGCTCAAACGCACTTCAAATGGAACAATTCTTGGTCTGTCGGGTAACGTCCCGATACAACCACCGGTTCTCGGATCGAACAAGCATACCCCGCACGAAGGCGAGTCTAGAGATGTTACAACCACAAATTTTACAACACAGGCATAACAATGATTACAAACTAGTTCAAACCATTCTTACAAAACCAACTTTGGTAAAATAGTTATACAAAACATAAGGGTAAAACTTCAGAGTTTAACAGCGGAAGATAAAACACGACGGCTACAACACATCGCCAAAGTATACCAGGCTAGCCCAAACACGGTATTACTCGTCAAAGTCATTGCCGGCCGAAGACGTATCCCACTCGACGGACCAGCCAGGAGGCAAAGAGCAGGGCCAAGGCAAACTAGCGACCTGGTCCTCAAAACTCATACCTGAAAAGATTTCCAACAGCAAGGCTGAGTATTCTAATACTCAGCAAGACTTAACCGTCAACGGGTATACTTAACCCACTTTAGCTAGACTATGCAGGGTTTGTGAGGCTCTGGTTTTCTTTTGCTGAAAAGCAATAAAGAGTAGATCCTTACTTTCAAATTTTAGCTTTCAAGATTCTAGTAGATTAACCATTCTATGTAAGCAACTACTATCCAATCAAGGTAGATTTTTAAGCAAACATCAAGATTGATCATAGTATTGTTGCTCTTATTACTCTGTGTGGCAAAGAGATCAAGCAGTCCCTAACTGTGGGAAGTAGACGATTCGAATCGAATTTCTTAACCTGGCCAGGCAAACCTAACACACATGTTTGGAACACCGTCGGGTCGTTTCCAAACAACCTTTTACCTTTCTTTCCGGCTTGTGGATAGTGCCACTCTCCCCGACTATAGGGCTCCCCCTCGTCCCACAGGGCACTTCTCTCGTCCCATAGGGCACTCTATACTTTGTCCCTCATAGTCGTAGTGTTGTGCAACATAAAATAAAACCTATCCCTAAGAGAGAGTGTCAGGTATATCCACTCCCCGGTCCAATCGGTTACTAGGCTTACCGCGTACCATATTTACGGCATGTGGCTAGTACGTTCAAAAACTTAACCAGCACTACCACACACCGCGACCTTAGCAAGTTCATCAACACAGACGGGGTCTCACCAAAGGTCATGATATCGAACACGACCCCATCCGTTGTCCTTATATTGATAACAGAAAGTAAACATGCAATTCCTATAAAGCTCGCGAGTGACAGGCAATCACTCGACTTTTACCGGTCCTATAAGCTTAGCAAGTAGTCGAACTCAGGTCTAGTGTTCAGTACATAGGTTCCTAGGATCATGCATCTAGGGTTTCAATTCAAATCCTAAGAACTGTAAATGCACAAGTAAGTAATAACAGTAAATGATAATAATTTGAAATATAGGTTATGTCCGGGGCTTGCCTTCTTGGTAGTCGCTAGCTAACACAGCCTTGGGCTCTTCCGAACTTTGGTTTGGGGCTTCAGTTAGTTCAGCGGCGTTCACCTGGACTTCTGGATCACCTCCATCAGACTCCGGGATCAGCTCGTACGTCCCGTCCGATAAAGCAGACGTATCTATATGTGATGCAAGAGATGAAATCATAAACACGCTCACGACGTGGTGAAGCTAAACAAACAAAATTAATACACACATGGGCAAACGTTTATAGAGTAGTAACTCAACAAATCTAGCTACACAAGGCATCATGATCAACAGCACACAAAAAAGCTACACTAACTTCATAAAGTGAGTGGTGGTTGTTTCCAATGGCAATTAAATCAAGGTTTACTAATAAATAAACAACTCAGAGAAAGAACATTAATAAATTTAGAAGAAAAAAAATTACTCTAAACAGAACATGAACAGAGTAGGCTACCCTGTAAAATTCATGCCAAAACATGTAGCCAATTATACATAACAAATCAATCATTCAGACAACACCTAGAACAAGCTTGAATTATACAGGTCAAACTAGAGCAAAGAAGAAGATCAAAATTTAACAGCAGGCCTACACAGGGATGATTTAGCTACTGTAAATTTTTCATGATTTTATCTACAAATAAATAATTATGAGAAAATAAACAAAACAGAACAACAGATTAGCAAGATTCATTTTTAGCTCCTGTTCTATTCATGAACTGATGCTCAAACTTCATGTACAAGCTATGATACTCCAAAAGAACACTCAAGAATATTTTAATGATTTATCATCAGCATAAAATATTTATCATAATTAAAGTCTACTAAACAAGGATTAAATCAAATAAATAGCTACACAAGAGAACTGACCATGAAATTTTTATAGCAATACTAGTGTTACAAGAACAAACTACCATAAAAGTTTCACTGCAAGAAATGGCTTCAATCATCAGTTAAGAAAAAGATAAAACATCTAGTATTTATTACCTAGTGACACAAAACCATTTATACAGCAAAAACTTGTAACAAACACCTACCATATTATGGTTATACTGCAAAGATCTTTACACAAGGATTCCAGAACATCAAGATTTGCTATTTTACGAATTTCCTACGAATTTCTACTGAATTTCAAAAATTATAGCTAGAAATAGCAAAGAAGTCCTTAGAGCACTATTCCTCTGAGTCTAGTGCTTCGTAGACAGCCCCCTGGGCTTTTCCAAATTCTAACACGGGGTCCCTGGCCGTGGGGAAAAGAACAGAGGTAGGATGGCTGGCCAAATCCGGCGACGGTGAGCGCCGGCGGCGAGGGTGGAAGGGCGTGGGAGGTTAAGAGGGCCAAGGCGCACCTCTGGGTGGCTTTGGAGCTCGAGAGGAGGGCTGGAGATGGGGTGTCGACGGCGAGCGGCGGCGATTGGAGCTCGGCTACGGTGGCGGGATAGTTCCCGTGGGGGTTGGGCGAGAAGGAGGGGCTGGGTAGCTGAGATAGGACGAGGCACAGCTAATGGAGTGGTCAGCGAGGGCGGAGGAGCTGTGGAGGGGCGGTTCGACGGCGGCGGTGAGCTCGTCGGAGTTCACGCGGGGCGGCGGCGGTGTTCTGCGGGTTTGGGGTAGAGAGCGAGTGAGAGGGCGAGTGGAATGCGTTGCTAGGTCTCCAGGGGTGCTAAGGCGCGTGCAAGATGGGAGCCCAAGGTGCTGCAGCGGGCCCTCCACGGCGGTGGCGAGGTGGCGGCGGCGGGCGGGTCGCTGGACGCGTGGCGCGGGAGGGAGAGGGCCAGCGCGAAGCCAAAGAGCGGTGGAGGAGGTCCAGCGCAACGCGTGGACTGCCAGCGCGAGCAGGAGGTGGCTCGGGGGCGGCCCAAGGCGGCGGGCGGCGCGGCAGAGCGTCGGCGGCAGAGGAACAGAAGAGGTAGACAGGGGAAGAAGGAAATTGGACTGTTTCGCAAATTCAGAAAATTTCAGGGACCCGGGAGTAAATCAAAGATAACTTTTAAACGAAAGCTCAAATGAAAAAGTGCCCAACATGAAAGTTGTTCAATTTTTCAAGATCTACAACTTTGATGTTGTGCAAAAATTTATTTGATCAAAGGATAGAGAGCTAATTTTAAAAACATAGAAGGGATTTTGAATTTAAAGGAAACTTATCTTTTTCAATGAAATTTCACTTCAAACTTGGGCTGAATTGAAAAGATTCCTGCCAAGCAATAAATGCACTGAATTTTGCAAAAGCACCCTCCACAAAAGCTATAATTGCACACCCTATTCAAATAAACTACAGAAAGGACCTTGCATAAAATTACAATTACTCATATAACCTTTATTATTTACAAAAAGATCCTTTTTCAAGCAAAACAAGCACATGATGTATAAAAGGTATGCAACATTAATGTGCAGACACCTAGGGTGTCACACCATCTCTCCTCTTTATTTTCCTTGGATGTGGACTATCTTTATATTTTTTTCTTTTGACATGCCTTGTGGGCATGTGGCATACCTTTATTTGGTATGCATCTTTTTTTCTCTTTTTTTTGACATGCCTTTTGGGCATGTGGCATACCTTCTTTGGGTATGCATCTTTTATTTCATCATTTTTTTCATAGTCCACACCCTCGATGGTCACTTTAGAGAGAAAGAGTCATGGTATGTCATGGAGTTTTATTTTATGGGTGGATGACAATGTTTGCTATCTTCCAGTGTAGAAGTATAGCATGTGAGTGGACGTGTACGTGATCTTGATCATGAGAGTATGACAAGTCTCTGTTGGCGCTCCTTAAGTACCCTTTTTATCCCTTGTTTATCCTTGATAATGCCATGAATTTAATATCAAAATCACTAACCGTCCTAACCCCGGCCTAATTATTGGTCATTTTCACGTTTGCACATATATTTTGGAGGAACTTTGTTTTTGCACATATATGTGGCAATCGTGAAGGACAGAAACTCTAGAAGATGCGAGGAGTCTACACGCCAAAGATGAGACCGAGGCGAGCCCGAAAAGGGGTAGGCCGGCCGGCCTAGGCCCATGGGGCCGGCCGGCCCAGCCCTTTTCTGAGGCGGTTTGGCCTCCCCTTCGATCGGTGGCTTCCTCGGCTTATAAATAGCTCGCACCTTATTCAACTCGAAGCGTCCATCCACCCAGAACTCGACGAAAACCTAGGGTCAAGACCGGAGGGAGACGACGGCCGCCGCAAGTCTTCGAAGTTGTCTAGGAGATGGCTTAGGCCAACCCTAGCCGCCGTGGCCTCCCTTCGTGGTTGTGCCATGGCGGAGTTCAAGAGCTAGTTGGATTCATCGATGGTGTGCACATGGTGGTGATGATCCAAACGAATCTATTATGTGAGTAATGATAATCATGTCTTCCGAATCTATTAGCGATCATGTTCTCTCTTTCGATTTCGTTCTTCTCTTTGGGTTTGCTTCATCTTAGATCTATTATCGAGATAGATCGCTTAGCATGATCTTGTAGTCATGGTGGCTAGAGGTTCATGGCAGAACTACCAAAGGGGGTTCGACTTGCTTCAGGGTATCTTGTTGAAAGGGGTGGCGTCGTGACAGGCCGTTGCCACTTAGTAGGTGGGGTATCGAGGGATCGGATTGGAGATTTTGAGTTTAAAGATGCTTTTGATTGAGATGCATGATTTATCCGCTCGTTAGCTTGAACTACAACTAGATGACGATAGGCCTAGTCATATCTTTGGTTTTGCTATGATTAAGCCTATATTCATGGATGAGATCAACCTTTACATATCACTCATATCTATTAAAGGTTTACCCTTTATATGCAATCAATGCTTCATGTTAGGATAGATCCATTAGATTAGATGGAAAACCTTAGGTAGTTCTTTGTCGATCCATGGATTGATAAACCTTGGGGGAATACTCTGAGGGAAAAGCTACGCGAAATCGTGCGCTTGCGGTATACAAATCGGGGGCACTAAGGAGCGTCAACAAGCTTTTCTGGCGCCGTTGCCGGGGATCGGCAACACGAACCCTAGGGCGATCTATCTAGTTTTTGGACTAACCCTAATTTTATTATTGCATATATCTTGTGTTTCTTGTTTTGTGCCCATGAATGTAGGTAAAACCCTAGACACAAAGCGATTGAGAAGTTCTCAACGTCCGTACTTTGACAAGTCCAATCTCACTCAAGCAAGTTGATGGCTACATGAAGACCCGCTCTTTAGTGGTAGGTGCTAACTTTTGTTAGTGACCCAGCATCCGCTATCGAGTCCCCACTCCCCAAAGCAAAAAGATGATAAATAAGGTATGCCGCCGTGTCAATTGATTTTAAAGACTAATGTTTTTAGAAAAAAAAAGTTTTTCATCTAAGATCAGAGAAGTACTATGAGTAAATAATAGATTATTTTGAAGCTCCATCAAGTCTACTTTCCAACGCATCAAGAATCATGAATTTTGGAGATCGGTGTGAAGAGTTATGGTAAAATCTTTCAACGCTGCGCGTTCTGAAATGTCTCTGGACAGAGCGTAGTGCCGGAGTAAAACGACCATAACTTCTTCATCCGGGGTCCGTTTGGGATAAATGACCACTTTTTGAAAAGGTAATTTCATAAGGCTTTCCATGGAGTAGAATTTTGGTACATGTTCTGTGCAGTATGATCAAGTAATTCAACAAAGAAGAGGTAGCAACAAACAATGGAGAAAGTGATGACAATGTCGCAAGATGTTTGGAGAACCTTGTGCACAAAAGTTGATGATTTGAAGTTGACCAACGCTAGAGGCAACAAGATTAGAGGAACCATGATGCCACCCATCTTCTCCATGGGATGCTCAAGAAGCTTCTAGTCGAGTGCAATCAAAGAAAGAGACCGCTCTGATCATCGACACAAAGCATGGGAGCCTCCTTCGATCCCGACACCTTAGGCAAAGCAAGAACCATGGAGACAGACCATTGGAGCCATGCTACTCGCTGGTGAATCAATGGTGATGACCTTGAAGCCAAGGATGCACAACAAGACGCTCCGAAGACCACAAGATCAAGATCATCGATATCTTCGGATCGATTCGTAAGAAGTCATTGTTATCATCAATATTCTGCTCAACCTCAGAAGCAAATAGCAGCATATTTTTAGATATTCAAAACCTCCACGAAGTTCCCGTCCCAATGAATCAAGAACAAAGTCAATCGGAGATTCCTACAATCGGGTATGGCCAAAACATTGAAGGTTGTGCACTCTGGAAATTTCCGGACAGCATGCAGCACCAAAAGTGAAACGGGCATAACTCCCTCGTTTGGACTCCGTTTAGAGCGAATGACCACTCGTTGGAAAGGTAATTTCATAAACATTTCAATAGATCTATATTTTGGTATATGTTCTGTTGAGTATACATGAGAGATTCCACGAAGAAGAGGAAGGAGCAACGTGATGAGAACAAGATAGAGAAGATGACGATGATAACAATGAAGGCGAGCTTGGGCAATGTTTTCATCAAGCGTACATGATAAAATTCAGAAGCTTGGAGCAGAGGAAGAACCCCAATGACATTGGCAAATGAAGGCACAAGCGGTCAACCTTTGACAAACGAAGATGTTGCAAACAAACCACGACGGATTACAAGAGCGCAACATTCAACACATGGAGACGTGAGAAGCAAACCACGACGGACCACGAAGGATGCATCAAGATTACATCTCGCACAAAGCACCACGACTCCAATGAGTATGAAAAAGCTCCGAGGCTAAGGTATACATTGAATTCTCAAGCTTCTATTGGTTTAGTTGATAATCTTTAAAAAATCTCATGCTCGAACCGATAGTCGGAATGAAAGTTTAAATTCTATGCCTTGTTATTTTGATGATAAGCCGAGTTTCTTGATAATGTTGATTTCATGCTTAAAGAACCTCTGCCTAATAATGAGCTCCGCGCTATGCAAGAAACACATGCTGCATTTAATTACACCATGCCTTGTTGAGGAAATTTAATTGAGGATGTGATTATGCTGCATATGTCTACAAATAATTGCAAATCTCGATCTTGCTTTGCGCTTGGTCAAGCTCATGACCCTAAAAGAGCACATGTCGGGAGAAGCCCCGAATTTCACTAACCATGCAGGACATGAAGCTCAAATGATGAGGAGGGAAACTGTGCTCGAAATTTTGAACACCATCATCAACATCTTCAAGTTTCAAGAACGGACATTGCTAAGCCTCATCAATTTTGTGCACAAGTCCAGAGATTTACAATGCAAGCAAGTTGAATATTCAGGATCTCCATCAAGTCCTCAGTTCAACGCATCCATGATCGATACAATTGGAGACCCACGGGTGGAGCTATGTCTCAAACATCGGAGATGCACGTGCTGAAATCAGCACGGGGCAGATTGCAGTGACGGGGAAAAAGGGGCATAACTCTCTCAATTGGAATGCGTTTTGGGCAAATGAAGACTTGTTGGAAAGAATATCTCGTGCACCTTGCATTGGATCAATTTTTTGGCGCAATTCCCAATCTGGACAGAGAGGAAAATCCATGAAAAGAAAGGTAGTGACAAAGGACAACAAAGAAGGAGGTGACGATGATGTGAGAGACGATTGGACAAATTTTCTATTAAGCGTGATTGATCATGTCCAACATGGGAAGTGGAATAAGAGGTGCATGGAACACCTTCACCTCTTGCATGAAGGACCATGGCTTCGCATCAATGAGAAGGTATGTAAGAAAGTCGAGCTCTATGACTCTAAATGAAGCGCTTTGCGGGAGGCAACCCGATCTTTTATTTTATATATATTAATATGACCGTCTACATTGCACTCTTTAATCGGAATATCAAGTAACATTGTACCATTGCTCTAATAAAAACCACAACTTCATGTTGTTCATTCTAAATGTTATTGAGGGAGCACTTTGTTATTTGATCTTGGGAAACTTGTAGACCTTTTTGTGTGCCTATTAGTGTTTAGAGTCTTTTTCTTTGTGTCCCTTTTAGAGAGATTTATGAAGTATTGTACCACCCTTTGATTCTAAACTTGTGGCTAGTTAACTTAGACTAACTTTTTATTTTGTTTTAGACCACCTCATCATGTCATATCATTTTGTTCACCCACCCCGTGTTGCATTGCATACCATGTTGTTCGTCTCACCCTTGCATTGCATTGCATTGCATTGCATTGCATGTTGCATTTAAAAAAAAACCTTTTCTAAAAACATTGACTAGCCTCGCTTTTGAGATCCTAAAACCCTTAGGAAAACCACTCATAGAGCAATCCTAAAACCATAGGTTATATTTTTCATTCAAAAAAAATCTAACTTTTGTTTCTCTCTAGTTTTTTTTAAAATAAAACCACCTTAGATAGAATTTCTATACCCAACACTCTCTCTTCAAAATTATTGTTTTAAAAAAAATATAGGAAACCCATAAACCTACTTCTAAAACCTTGTTACCTCGGTTGCTTGGTCCTTTTCGATAAATAACCTTTTCATTGACAAAAGCCTCACTTCTTATGAAGTGTCGCGAAGGCTTTTTGTCACTCTTAGCAATTGTTTTTGAATAAGCTAGTTGCGGAACAACATCGAAAAGTTCTTTCAACCTTGCTAGCACTTGTTTTTGCTAACATTGCATTTGCACTTTGCACCCATTCCATTGTTCATGCCCTCATTTTGCTAGCTTGGTCTCAATCTTATTGATGTATGCTTTCCTATCCATGTAATGCTTGTCATGACAGCATTTACCTTTTGCAATCTTGTGTAAACGTGGTGTTTAAACTTGTTTGCGGACTTCCATCTTTAAGCTCTTTTGACCAAGATAACAATCCATTTTGTTCTCATGTTGCATTTGGTTGGTTTATAAGCTTTGCAATGCGCTTTTTTTTTCTTGTGCTATGAAGGCCTATTGATCTTGGGATAGACATGGTGTTTTGACCTTGGTTAAATAAATCTTTTTGGCTATGGAGAAGTTCGGCAACCTAGTTGTAAACATGGTGTTTAGAACTAGGTGTAAACATTGTCTTTGTTTATATACCTTCCTCTCATTTTGCATTTACACTAGCACACACGTACACTCACTAGGTTTTTTTTTCCACTAAGCTAGCTATGCCACAATTTGAGATCTTAGGAATGGTAGGTTTGTTGGCAATTGTCTCTACTCCCGACTGTCACCTTGCGGGTAGATTGTGCACTTGAATTGTTTTGCAGGCATGACAAAGCGTTCCCATGAATTTGTGATCAAAGAAGAAATCAAATTCGTCAACATCTCCAAAGTTCGAGAGCAAGCCCTGCTGTTTTCATCAAATTTTGCACATGGACAGAGATGTACAAGGAAGAAAAAGTTGATATTCAGAAGCTCCATGAAATTCCCGTTCCAACGCATCCAAGATCAATGAATTTGAAGACCCGTACAAGGAGATATGGCAAAAACTTTGGACGCTGCGCGTTCTGAAATTCGGAACAGATTGAAGAGCTGAGATAAAATGGACACAACTCTCTTGTTCGGAATCAATTTTGGGCGAATAAGGACTCGTTGGAAAGGAAAATTTGTGCACTTCGCAATGGAGCAATGTTTCAGTACAGGTTCTATTCTGGAAATTGAAAGAAAAAAATTCGTGAAGATGAGGCAGCAATGGGACAACGAGGAATTGAAGGAGGCGACGACGACGTGAAGCAATGATTGGGACCATGACTTAGTCCAAGAAGAAGTTGAAGGAAAATTGAGGCAACAAAGGTGAAGACACATTGAAAATGATATTCATACACATGAGGGAAGGACTTCAAGAATTGCAAGATGATCCATCTTCTCCTTCCACGCCTAGCATCATGCTAAGCATGGGGGAGGATTTCGTGGACAAGGAAGAAACATCTCATGGAGTAAGACAATCACAGTTGCCACAAGATGCTCATGATTCTTCTTCCATTCTTAGCTCAATGCTTAAGTATGGGGGAGGCCGCGCTACACTTCATTACGAGCATCGAGAAGGACGGTAATTCTTCCTCAACTCTCTCCTTTTCTAAATGCTTGTACATATATGCCTTCAACCATAGATGCAAATTTTGTATATACCTCTCAACCTATCACATGGCTTCTAGGTGGACAACCTAGTTTTGTTTTTGTTTTCAATAAGTGTAGGATCACCATCACTTTGCGCTCACCACATTGATACATTTTGGCAATGCCTTATGCTTATGGAAAAATGATGAAAGTTGCTGCTTTGTTTTACCTACGCTATGTTGTATATGACTTGACCATTTGCTCTCAATTAAATGGAATTAAAATGATTAAATACCGGCTCTTTTATTTGTGGAGGTTAAATGACTAAATTCTAAACCCACATATTCTATGTTGCTCTTTGATTTAAGTCTACCGATGACCTTACACTTTGTGTTGTTTAATTTGAAAACTTATTTCTTATGCTATCTACATTTGTGAATCCCTTGCAAAGTTCTACCTACCAAAGCCTATACATACACATTCTTTCATGATGAAACCTTTAGATTGCAAACTTATATTTTTGATGAGTTGGATTAAGATTGATTTCTTTGGTATGAGACTAAGAAGCTGGTCATTCCGTGTTTTTTGTGTAACCTCCTTTTTGCTAGCCTATTTATCCATGCATTGTGAGTTTCTACTTCGGGAATCTTACAAACCTCGCTGGATATCCACCCTAAACCAAAAATATCTTTTTGTGATTACCTCCTTGACCACAACCCACTTTGAGTATGGATTATCATTTCGATGGAATCAAAAGAATCAAGGGCATCATATAAAGAAAAGTTTTGGGAGACAAGGCTCCCCGAGATTCAAGTGGTTCTACGAAGAAGAAGGTGAATTTGATATACTTACCCTAGCTAGTTGGTTCTCCCACTATTCATACTCGAGGACGAGCATTCGTTCAAGCATGGGGGGATGGCTGGGTAAGTATTCTATGTTATCAAAAGTTCTAAGGAGCAAAAAGAAAGAAAAAAAAGAGAAAGAAAGAGGAAAATAGAAAAATGATAGAAAAAGAAAAAAAAGAGAAGAATAAAATGCTCCTTAGCTCTTTTTGGCTTCATTAATTTTCTAAGTTACTTTGAAGAACTATTCCATACTTAAATCTTCCAACCATGTGCAATCCGATAACGAGAACTTCATTTGTGTCTCGGGATCATCCATTTGCCACTTGCACATGTCCACCTATCTAAATGTGTGTGTTTCATCTTTCCCCCTCTCCAACATTATTTTTCAATGGCCTTTTTGACTAGTCTCGGTAATTCCATTAGATCTCTCTCTTAGTTTGATAATATTTCATGTATAATGTTTTGCTAGGATTGTTTTTACCTACCAAGCTCCACATAAGCCTTCCACTTTTATATATGAGTAGAATAGGTTGAAAACAATCTAATGTAGGCTTGAGCGACTTGATGAGATGAGTATTTCCATGATCTTTTGCAAGAGAACCTCACTTATGTTTGATATACATTCTTTTGAAAACTCTTCACGATGAAACAAGGTAAAGGTTTGAAGTTCGCTTAAGTTTGAGAGCATTGCATTTATTTATTATTGTGGCTTGTTCTTTAATTGCTAGTCTATCTTCCATAATGAAAAAGTAGCCGGTCACAACATGAACTTAAATGCTAAATACTTGAGAGAGCAATATGTCTTGTTATGTATGACTAAGTGCAGAGAGGACATTGAGGGGCAATGCTGATTTCTTTATAAGCAAAGCTCCTGGACTTACTCGAGGATGAGCAAGGTTTAAGCATGGGGGGAATGTTGGCGCTCCTTAAGTACCCTTTTTATCCCTTGTTTATCCTTGATAATGGCATGAATTTAATATCAAAATCACTAACCGTCCTAACCCCGGCCTAATTATTGGTCATTTTCACGTTTGCACATATATTTTGGAGGAACTTCGTTTTTGCAGGTTTTTGGTCTATTTTAGAGCATGAAATGATGAGGCCCGTGATCGAGCGCTAACACGGAGAAAGACGAGGGCCAAAGCCCAAAGGGAGGACCAAAGCCCATGTTGATTCTGTAACACCCGGTTTATAAAAGGACATAAACCGAGCAATCATATACGTGCTAGGATCAAGTCACACGTATATACAACAGAATGAACAATATATCATAGCACATATCACGAATAAGACATAATAAATCAAAATACGAATGTTATTTATTACAATAATGACAAAATGTCTGATACAGCGGAAGCGAAGTACAAAATACGGTAAAAGCTCTCCGAAGCTGAGCAGGGCGCCACAGGGACGTCGACTGGGAGACGAACACCTAGAAGTCCTCGTAGTCCTGGTAGTGCTGGACGAACTCCCTCGTGTCGGCAGGAACTGAGCAGCAGTAGCGTAGCCAAGAGGAAAAAGTAGAGAAGAGGCAAGAGTGAGTACACAACTTGTACTCAACAAGTATAACACAAACTATGAGGCTCTAAGGTTGGCTGACTCAACTGCATTAGCTTTTAAGTGTGGGCAAAATTTTATTAAAACTATTTACTACAAGTTGATGAATTACCATTAACCAAGTTACATAGTAATTAGTCAAATTTAATCATGATACTACTGAGAACCAAACCAAAACCAAGCCACCAAGGTAACCCCGAGAGGCACCTCCCTCGTCGGAAGGAGACAACCCCACTAATCAAAAGGAGGATCTGGGCCGCTCATAACCGTGAGCACGGCTAGTATACCAGTTTTACACTCTGCAGAGGTTGCACATCTTTACCCACAAGTCGTGAGCTACGCCAGAGGTTCATCACACTTCCTTAGGTGAGATGACTAGCGACTCACTACGAGGCCGTTACAAAGAATCTCGTTGGTAAGGCGTAACCGCGAGAGATAGGTCAGCGATGATGGGGCCCACCTCCGGGGGTACAAGCACAGGAGCGCAATCCAAGCACAGACCAAGCCGGAGGAGCAGGGACCATTGAAGCTTACTACTCTTGCCCCACAGGTAAGTTACTCCAAACCAAAAAGACCTAATTAAGAAGCCAAGTCTATCCCATTCTAGCCTTGTGGTAGCGCTGTTGTCCCAGGTTGTCGCTCTATGAACCGGTCCTTATGGAGAGTGGCCAACCAGGCAGTAAGCACCGTACTGGCCCCCTAAACCATGTTTCTACAAAAACCATCTTTTAATGAGACGTGAGCCACTCATCCACACAGAGGGCCACTCTCAGAATTAAGTTCAAGTAAACCATTAATCAATTTAATTAAAAAGGACCAAAGTGTGTTATAGCGCAGCAACCTAGCACAACTAACCAAAATGCAACCCAAAGGTATATTTAAAGGATATAAACTGGTTAGGAAATCCTTAAAGGCATACAGTATTAAAATGCAGTATGAAAATGTATTTAAAAGTTATGGGTTGTTCATGTTATACTTGCCTTCCTCGTACTGCTCTGGCTGCTGCTCAAACTGCTCCGAAGACGGCTACTCCGGGTACTGGTACTGGGGCTCCTCAGATGGATCAACGTCTACTCACGAACACATGGCCAAAACAATGCACGATAAAAAGCATTCAAGCAAACACTAACAAAAAGCTAAGAGACAGTACATCAATACATCAAAACAGCACACTAAACTAGTCTAAAACTATTCTACGCGTTACAACGATCGTGTGAACATAAAGAACGCTAAAAACGGAGCTAAAACGCATAAACTAGGCCTAAAACAAGGTTCAGGGGCTTATTTGTAAGAAAAACTAAGTTCCAGGGGCTTTTCTGCAAAAACCGAGGGCTAAAACGTAATTAAACACTAACTCCAGGGTCTAACTCGCAAAAACTACCAGGCTGGACGGCGGGTTGTATTTTAAAGAAACCCGGGGTGTTAAGTGTTAAAAACAGGACCTAAATCTAATTTCTTTTGAACTGGCTAGGAGCTCGGGTTGAATCTAGGAAACCTCAGGGACTCTTTAGAAAAAGAGCCAGGCCGAAGGGGTACGCACAGATCTCGGCTGTAGGATTCAGATCTGAGGGTTAGGAAACGATGGATTATGGATCTAATCGTGGGCGTCCTTCTGAGATCGGGCGGCCAGGGCGGTTCGGGCGCTCGGGGCGCGGCGGCGCCGTCGCCGGAGCTCTGCTCCGCGGCGGAGGGTCGCCGGGGTTAGCAAATCCGGCGTTCCAGGGGCGGATTAGAGCTGGGCTAGGGTCTAGGGGCATCTAGGTGGCACGCGCAAGCCAGCTGAGGGGTTAACGGGGTTCGGGGAGGGGTTTTGCGGGGTTCGCCATGGCGCCGGGCGGAGCTGGGTGGTGGTGGTCGCCGGCGAGCGGTGTTGTGCGGGCGGGACTGTGCAACGGGCCACGAAATCTAACACAAAAGGGAACTGAAGGGAACGGGGTGCTCACCGAGGCTCGAGAACGAGCGGTGATGATGTGCAGGGGAGGATGGCGGTGACGTCGGGCGGCGGCTCGCTGCGGAGCTCGCGGAGGAAGGGCCACTGCAGAGGCCGGAGCGGGGCAGCGGGCTCGGGGAAGATCCTAGCGTCGAGGTGGAGCCGGTGGGCTTCTTGGACGGGGCTCTGGTGCGGTGGCGCGACGGAATTTCTCACCGGCGGCGCAGGGGTCCCTTTTGCGGCGGAGCTAGATGTAGTGGCGCGGTGGAGAGGTGGGGTGCAGGGGGGTCGCGGTGGGTTAAGAAGGGCAGGGCGAGCCTCGGCGTGCGGGTCACGCGGAAACTGATCACGGCGAGAATCTCGGCGGGATTACGGAGATGCCGTTGAGTGCGGGTGCGAGGAGGACGGGGAAGGATCTGACCGGCGGGCCCGGTTCGTCAGTGGAGCGCGCGGCGCACTGGTCTGACGCGGCGTGGGCGCGGCGCGTGAGGCAGCGCTGCTGGGCTGCGGAGCGGCCCAAGGGGAGGAGGGGGTCGCAGCTGAGCAGCGGCTGGGCCGTGGGGTTGACGCGCGCGCGGAGCGGGCCGAGTGCTGGGCTGGCCGAGCGGGAAAAACTGGGCCGGCCGGGTAGAGGGAGAAGAGCTGGGCCCGGGGAAGGAAACGGGCCGGCTGGGGAGAGAGGTGGGCTGCGGGTTGGGCTGAGAAGTTGGGTTTGGGCTGGGTTGACTTTGGGTGTGGGTTTGCTTTCTATTTCTCTCCTTCTAAATCTAATTCAAACAAAGTTTGAATTCAAATATGAATTTGAATTCAAACCACAATCGAATAAAAGTATGCACCAGCATGAATGCAACACAAAAATTTAAACCTATGATAAATTTTAATTACTTATAGAACAAAATTGAATTAAAAGCCCTACTAAACACAATAAACCTTAGATTTAAATAAAGCCAATTAAAATTATTAATAAATGCTGAAATTTAAATTAGGGTGTTACAGACCCTACCCCCTTAAAGAAATCTCGTCCCCGAGATTTAGCTGGGCTGGCTAGCAAAGAGATCTGGATATGTCTTCTTCAGCTCATCTTCTCGCTCCCAAGTAGCCTCAGCTTCACTGTGATGACTCCACTGAACTCTGCACATCTTGATGCGCTTGTTCCGAGTAACCCCCTCCGATGTCTCCAAAATCTTCACCGGATGCTCAGTATAAGTCAGGTCTTCCTGCACATCTACTCCATCCAGTGGTGCCTGCTCCTCGGGTACTCGCAAACACCTCTTCAGCTGAGATATATGGAAGACATCGTGAACTCCTGAGAGGCTGAGAGGTAACTCCAAGCAATAAGCAACTTCGCCTTTCCGCTCTAGCACATTGAATGGTCCCACATACCGAGGTGCTAACTTCCCCTTGACATTGAATCTGCGGATTCCTCTCATCAGAGACACCTTCAGGTAAACATAATCACCGATACTGAAAGTCAGGTCTCTCCGTTTGCCATCTGCATAGCTCTTCTGTCTGCTCTGTGCAATCCTTAGATTTTCTCGCACAGCCTGAACCATCTGCTCTGCATCATCTATGATCTCAGGGCCAAAGAGTTGCTTCTCACCAATCTGATCCCAATAGAGAGGAGTCCTGCACTTTCTGCCATACAATGCCTCAAAGGGGGACTTCTTCAGACTGGCCTGATAGCTGTTGTTATATGAGAACTCAGCATAAGATAGGCACTTATCCCAACTAGTACCATACTGAATAGCACAAGCTCTCAGCATATCCTCCAACACTTGGTTGGTTCTCTCTGTCTGCCCATCTGTCTGAGGGTGATAAGCCGTACTGAAACGCAGCTTCGTATCCAACGAATCATGGAGCTGCTCCCAGAACCGAGAAGTGAACTGAGACCCTCTGTCAGATATAATCTTCTTGGGCACACCATGCAATCAGACAATCCGAGAGATGTACAACTCTGCAAGTCTATCACCGGAGTAAGTAGTGTTCACTGGAATGAAGTGAGCAACCTTCGTCAGACGATCCACTACTACCCAAATGGAGTTGTACCCTTTCTGAGTACGAGGCAATCCAACAATGAAGTCCATAGTGATTTCCTCCCATTTCCACTCTGGAATCTTCAGAGGCTGTAACAGACCTGCTGGCCTCTGATGCTCAGCCTTGACAGGCTGACAGGTGTCACAAATAGCCACGTACTCTGCCACTGAACGCTTCATCCCATACCACCAGAAACGTTCCTTCAGATCATAGTACATCTTCGTGCTGCCCGGATGAATAGAATAAGCTGTATCATGGGCCTCACTCAGAATCAACTTCCGAAGATCCTTCACATCTGGAACACAGATCCGGTTCTTGTACCACAAGGTACCCTGATCATCCTCTCTGAAATGAGGAGCCTTACCCTTCTTGAGCAACTCACGAATCTCCTGTAGCTTCTCATCATCTTTCTGATGCTGCCTGATCTCTGACTCTAGAGTCGGTACTGCCTCAAAAGCTGCACTAGAGGTATGATGCAAGAAGCCCAGACTCAACTGCTCGAACTCCTCGCATAACTCTGGAGGCATTTGGAAAGCCACGGCCATGTTGACATAACTTCTTCTGCTCAGAGCATCTGCTACAACATTGGCCTTGCCCGGATGATAGTGAATCTCCAGGTCATAGTCCTTGACTAACTCTAGCCATCTTCTCTACCTCATGTTCAGCTCATTCTGCGTGAAAATGTACTTGAGGCTCTTGTGATCAGTGTAGATATCACACCGCTGCCCATACAAGTAATGCCTCCAAATCTTCAGAGCATGCACAACTGCGGCTAACTCAAGATCATGAGTAGTATAGTTCAGCTCATGCCGATGTAACTGCCGTGAAGCATAAGCTATCACTCTGCCCTCCTGCATCAGAACACACCCAAGACCATCCTTCGAAGCATCACAATACACCGTGAACCTCTTCGTCTGGTCTGGCAGAGTCAGGACTGGCGCCGTAGTCAACCTCTTTTTCAGCTCATCAAAGGCCCTCTGACGCTCATCAGTCCATACGAAAGCCACGTTTTTCTCCAGCAAAGAAGTCAAAGGCTTCGCGATCTTGGAGAAATTCTCAATGAACCTCCGATAATATCCTGCTAAGCCCAAGAAAGACCTGACTTCCTTTACTGTCTGCGGTGTCTCCCACTCGAGCACATCTTTCACCTTGCTCGGATCAACAGCAATGCCTCCCTGAGAGATAACATGACCGAGGAATGGAACCTCGTCAATCCAGAACTCGCACTTGCTGAACTTGGCATACAGCTGATGCTCTCTCAATCTCTGCAATACGAGTCTCAGATGCTCCTCATGCTCTTCTTCTGTCTTAGAAAAGATCAGAATATCATCAATAAAGATCACCACGAAGACATCCAGATAATCCATGAAGACCATGTTCATCAGATGCATGAAGTAAGCCGGGGCATTAGTCAAGCCGAAGGACATGACTGTATACTCATATAGCCCGTACTTGCAAGTGAATGCCGTCTTCGGAATATCCCCAGGACGGATCCTCAGCTGAAAATAACCCGAACGAAGATCAATCTTCGAGAATATACGAGCACCTCGAAGCAAATCAAAGAGATCCTCAATACGGGGCAGTGGATGCTTGTTCTTGATAGTAACTGCATTCAGCTCCCGATAATCCACACACATCCTCTTCGAGCCATCCTTCTTATCTACCAGCAACAACGGAAAAGCCCAAGGAGAGAAGCTGCGACGGATATAGCCCTTGGCTAGCAACTCATCAATAGTCTTCTTGACTTCTTCATGCTCTATAGGTGCCATACGGTAGGGCCGCTTTGCAATAGGAGCTGTGCCAGGCAAGAGATCAATACAAAACTCAATGGCGCGTGTTGGCGGCATACCTGGCAGATCATCCGGAAAGACATCCGGGAATTCAGACACCACGCGAATACCGTCCGTGGGTCTAGCCTCCATCTGATGAAGAAATCCAGAAGGCTCTGAAGCACTAACTGTCACCTCTTGGCCATCAGATGCTGTCAGGTGAACTGCCCGATGAGCACAATCAATTCTGACTCCCCACTTGGCAAGAGTCTCCATTCCCAGAATGACATCAATGCCCTTGGTGTCTAGCACCATCAGATCAGTACAGAACTCTACTCCCCTCAAAGAAACACTGACTCTCGGGCAGTAAGTGTGAGACCTCAACTGTCCTCCCGGTGAAGATACTAACAGGCACCTCTTTAATGTGCTAGTATGAATAATATGATGCTCGACAAAAGACTGAGTAATGAAGGAATGCGTAGCACTAGTATCAAAAAGCACTATAGCTGGATATGAATTAACCATGAACGTACCAATAACCATGTTGGGAGCCTCGGCCGCTGACTCGGCCGTCACGTGGTTCACTCTGCCCTGAAGTGGCGCCCTGGGCTGAGCTGGGCGCCCCTGCTGTCCCGCCTGCGCCTTCCAGGGGCAAGCGTTGGCGTAGTGCCCCGGCTGGCCGCAGTGAAAGCAAGTGCGAGGAGGTCCCTGAGCCTGCTGTCCGGTAGGAGCTGCCGGACGTGGAGCCTGCGGTGCCGGTGGAGCTGGTAGAGCAGTACGAGCCGGAGGTGCCGGTAACCTCTGGCCCTGACCTGACTGCTGCTGTCGAGGCGGGTACTGCTGCGGTGGCCTCTGCTGGTACTGCTGAGGAGGCCGGTACTGCTGCTGGTACTGCTGGGGCGGCTGGAGGCGTGGACGAGTGTTGCTGCCGGAAGCAACGGGGACAACCTTCCTTTTCTTGTCCTCCATCTCCAGGTGCTTGCGCTCAGTGTTGAGCGTGCTGTCAACCAGATGGTTGAAGTCGTCGAAGCGGTGGTTGAGCAGCGCGTACTGGAGGTAGTCCTCAAGACCCTCCATGAAGTGCTCCTGCTTCTTGCGGTCATCCGCAACATCGGCAGGGGCGTAGCGAGCAAGCTGCAGAAAGCGATCATGATACTCCGTGACCGACATAGTCCCCTAAATTCACAAAGACAGATAGATATCGGAAGATTAACTCAAGATTCATAAGGATAGAACAAAGGGCATTAGCTCAAAAGAAACCGCTGAATGATTATATTTAATATTACCTGCTTCAGTGCAAGGAACTCCTTCTGCTTCATCTTCATAACGCCCGCGGGGACGTTGTGGCTGCGGAAACGCTCCCTGAACTGGAGCCAAGTGAGAGACTCACGGTCATGAACTGGGTGGGACTCCCACCAGTCCAAAGCTGCCCCTCGCAGTTGTCCTGCTGCATACAAGACACGCTCACGATCATCGCACTGGGCGATGTCCAGCTGACGCTCCACTGCACGGAGCCAGTCGTCAGCCTGAAGAGGGTCGGACGTATGAGAAAACGTCGGCGGGTGACCCCTCAGGAACTCAGCACGCCTGTCGCGAGGCTGCGGCGGTGGAGGAGGCGGAGGCTGAGTGTGAGCCTGCTGAAGAGCCTGAACAGTGTTGTTCAGGGTGGCCATCATCTGCATCTGGAGCTGGAAGTACTGCTCCGGAGTCAAAGGTGGCGGCATCGGGATCCCGGTCCCCTGGGTGTTCTGACCCTGGTTGTTCTGCCCCTGCTGGTCAGAACCACGCGTGGTGTTCACCATCTGATTTTGGACAAAAGATTTCACGAGTAAGGATATAGCAGGAATAAATTCAGATGGATATGATAACTCTTTGTGGAAAAAGACTCAGCCATGATAAATAGACAGGATAGAGTGGACTGTTTTACCCCCAACGTTCTAACTCATTTTATTAATTAGTTAACTTTAACATCAGAGTGATTTTCTTTACACAAAATTAAACAACTAAGATATGCAATCAGTCAAAAATCCAAATCAAACATGTAGCATAATAACAAGCAGACAATTTTTTCACAACTTAGCCGAGTTTAACAAAAGACTCGACTAACACAACGCGTCGCAGAACGTGCTATCGTATTATTATAAAAGGGTCACCTAGCTAATACTCATGGTGGTCAGATGACTGATTCATGCCAAAATCTACGAAAACTATTCTTCAGAGAAAGAAATCAAGGCAATAAGGGTAAAAGTCATAGAAGTCAAGGGTATAATAGTGAAATAGTTTCAGCAGTCAAGGATTGGTGAGAAGAAGTCCTAAAACTCGACCAGTTCTATCTAGGCTTCGTCCTACAGTCGATACGGCTCTGATACCACTCTGTAACACCCGGTTTATAAAAGAACATAAACCGAGCAATCATATACGTGCCAGGATCAAGTCACACGTATATACAACAGAATGAATAGTATATCATAGCACATATCACGTAAAAAGATATAATAAAGCGAATACGAATGTTATTTATTACAATAATGACAAAATGTCTGATACAGCGGAAGCGAAGTACAAAAATACGATAAAGACTCTCCGAAGCTGAAGCAGGGCGCCACAGGGACGTCGACTGGGAGACGAACACCTAGAAGTCCTCGTAGTCCTGGTAGCGCTAGACGAACTCCCTCGTGTCGGCAGGAACTGAGCAGCAGTAGCGTAGCCAAGAGGAAAAAGTAGAGAATAGGCAAGAGTGAGTACACAACTTGTACTCAACAAGTATAACACAAACTATGAGGCTCTAGGCTGGCTGACTCAACTGCATTAGCTTTTAAGTGTTGGCAAAATTTTATTAAAGCTATTTACTACGAGTTGATGAATTACCATTAACCCTGTTACATAGTATTTAATCAGAATTAATTATGCAACTACTGAGAAACCAAACCAAAACCAAGCCACCAAGGTAACCCCGAGAAGCACCTCCCTCGTCGGAAGGAGATAACTCCACTAATCAAAAGGAGGATCTGGGCCGCTCATAACCGTGAGCACGGCTAGTATACCAGTTTTACACTCTGCAGAGGTTGCACATCTTTACCCACAAGTCGTGAGCTACGCCAGAGGTTCATCACACTTCCTTAGGTGAGATGACTAGCGACTCACTACGAGGCCATTACAAAGAATCTCGTTGGTAAGGCGTAACCGCAAGAGATAGGTCAGCGACGATGGGGCCCACCTCCGGGGGGTACAAGCACAGGAGCGCAATCCAAGCACAGACCAAGCCGGAGGAGCAGGGACCATTGAAGCTTACTACTCTTGCCCCACAGGTAAGTTACTCCAAACCAAAAAGACCTAATTAATAAGCCAAGTCAATCCCATTCTAGCCTTGTGGTAGCGCTGTTGTCCCAGGTTGTCGCTCTATGCACCGGTCCTTATGGAGAGTGGCCAACCAGGCAGTAAGCACCGTGCTGGCCCCCTAAACCATGTTTCTACAAAAACCATCTTTTAACGAGACGTGAGCCACTCAAGCCACACAGAGTGCCACTCTCAGAATTAAGTTCAAGTAAACCATTAATCAATTTAATTAAAAAGGACCAAAGTGTGTTATAGCGCAGCAACCTAGCACAACTAACCAAAATGCAACCCAAAGGTATATTTAAAGGATATAAACTGGCTAGGAAATCCTTAAAGGCATACAGTATTAAAATGCAGTATGAAAATGTATTTAAAAGTGATGGGTTGTTCATGTTATACTTGCCTTCCTCGTACTGCTCTGGCTGCTGCTCAAACTGCTCCGAAGACGGCTGCTCCGGGTACTAGTACTGGGGCTCCTCAGATGGATCAACGTCTACTCACGAACACATGGCCAAAACAATGCACGATAAAAAGCATTCAAGCAAACACTAACAAAAAGCTAAGAGACAGTACATCAATACATCAAAACAGCACACTAAACTAGTCTAAAACGATTCTACGCGTTACAACGATCGCGTGAACATAAAGAACGCTAAAAACGGAGCTAAAACGCTTAAACTAGGCCTAAAACAAGGTTCAGGGGCTTATTTGTAAGAAAAACTAAGTTCCAGGGGCTTTTCTGCAAAAACCGAGGGCTAAAATGTAATTAAACACTAACTCCAGGGTCTAACTCGCAAAAACTACCAGGCTGGACGGCGGGTTGTATTTTAAAGAAACCCAGGGTGTTAAGTGTTAAAAACAGGACCTAAATCTAATTTCTTTTGAACTGGCTAGGAGCTCGGGTTGAATCTAGGAAACCTCAGGGACTCTTTAGAAAAAGAGCCAGGCCGAAGGGGTACGCACAGATCTCGGCCGTAGGATTCGGATCTGAGGGTTAGGAAACGATGGATTATGGATCTAATCGTGGGCGTCCGTCTGAGATCGGGCGGCCAGGGCGGTTCGGGCGCTCGGGGCGCGGCGGCGCCGTCGCCGGAGCTCTGCTCAGCAGCGGAGGGTCGCCGGGGTTAGCAAATCTGGCGTTCCAGGGGCAGATTAGAGCCGGGCTAGGGTCTAGGGGCATCTAGGCGGCACGCGCAAGCCAGCTGAGGGGTTAACGGGGTTCGGGGAGGGGTTTTGCGGGGTTCGCCATGGCGCCGGGCGGAGCTGGGTGGTGGTGGTCGCCGGCGAGCGGTGTTGTGCGGGCGGGACTGTGCTACGGGCCACGAAATCTAACACAAAAGGGAACTGAAGGGAACGGGGTGCTCACCAAGGCTCGAGAACGAGCGGTGATGATGTGCAGGGGAGGATGCCGGCGACGTCGGGCGGCGGCTCGCTGCGGAGCTCGCGGAGGAAGGGCCGCTGCAGAGGCCGGAGCAGGGCAGCGGGCTCGGGGAAGATCCTAGCGTCGAGGTGGAGCCAGTGGGCTTCTTGGACGGGGCTCTGGTGCGGTGGCGCGGCGGAATTTCTCACCGGCGGCGCAGGGGTCCCTTTTGCGGCGTAGCTAGATGTAGTGGCGCGGTGGAGAGGTGGGGTGCAGGGGGGTCGCGGTGGGTTAAGAAGGGCAGGGCGAGCCTCGGCGTGCGGGTCACGCGGAAACTGATCACGGCGAGAATCTCGGCGGGATTACGGAGATGCCGTTGAGTGCGGGCGCAAGGAGGACGGGGAAGGATCTGACCGGCGGGCCCGGTTCGTCAGTGGAGCGCGCGGCGCACTGGTCTGACGCGGCGTGGGCGCAGCGCGTGAGGCAGCGCTGCTGGGCTGCGGAGCGGCCCAAGGGGAGGAGGGGGTCGCAGCTGAGCAGCGGCTGGGCCGTGGGGTTTACGCGTGCGCAGAGCAGGCCGAGTGCTGGGCTGGCCGAGCGGGAAAAACTGGGCCGGCCGGGTAGAGGGAGAAGAGCTGGGCCCGGGGAAGGAAACGGGCCGGCTGGGGAGAGAGGTGGGCTGCGGGTTGGGCTGAGAAGTTGGGTTTGGGCTGGGTTGACTTTGGGTGTGGGTTTGCTTTCTATTTCTCTCCTTCTAAATCAAATTCAAACAAAGTTCGAATTCAAATATGAATTTGAATTCAAACCACAATCGAATAAAAGTATGCACCAGCATGAATGCAACACAAAAATTTAAACCTATGATAAATTTTAATTACTTATAGAACAAAATTGAATTAAAAGCCCTACTAAACACAATAAACCTTAGAAATTTAAATAAAGCCAATTAAAATTATTAATAAATGCTGAAATTTAAATTAGGGTGTTACAAACGGCGGAGCGGCGAGTCCGCGGCGGCTAGGGTTTGGAGCGGCGGCTGCGGTGGAGGTGAGGTGCAGGGGGTGCGGCTGCGGGCTAAAAAGAAGGGGGCCCGAGATCTGGGCGTGCGAGATGGGCAGGGGAATCACGGCGAGGATCACGGCCGTGATTCGGGAGGCCGTTGAGCGCGGGCGCGTCGGGGAAGGAGGACCTGGCAAGCGGGCCCGGATGGTCAGCGGGTGCTGGCGAGAGCATTCGGTGCGGGCGAGCACTCCGCGCGGGCTAAGCAGCGGCTGGGCCGCGGGGCTAACGCGTGTGCGGTGACGGGCCGAGCGGGAGAGGAGAGGAGCAGGGCCCAGGAGAGAGGGAGCGCGGGGGTTTGCTGGGCCGCGCGCGAGGGAGTGGCTGGGCCGCACGCGAGGGAGTGGCTGCGGCGGTTGGGGTTTGGGTCGGGTTTCATGCTGGGTTGGGTTTTCTAGTTTTGGGTTTTCTCTTCCTTTCTATTTCTAAACTTTTCTTCTCCTAATTCAAACAAGGTTTGAATTCAAATACAAATTTGAATTCAACCACACTCAAATCATTGAAACTATGCACCATCATGAATGCAACACAAAAATTAAACCTATGATAAATTTTAATTACTTAAGGAACAAAAATTAGATTAAATGCCAACTAAACACAATAAACCTTAGAAATTTAAATAAAGCCAATTAAATTTATTAAAAAATGCTGAAATTTAAATTAGGGTGTTACAGACCCTACCCCCTTAAAGAAATCTCGTCCCCAAGATTTAGCTGGGCTGGCTAGCAAAGAGATCTGGATAGGTCTTCCTCATCTCATCTTCTCGCTCCCAAGTAGCCTCAGCTTCACTGTGGTGACTCCACTGAACTCTGCACATCTTGATGCGCTTGTTCCGAGTAACCCTCTCTGATGTCTCCAGAATCTTCACCGGATGCTCAATATAAGTCAGACCTTCCTGCACATCGACTCCATCCAGGGGTGCCTATTCCTCGGGTACTCGCAGACACCTCTTCAGCTGAGATATATGGAAGACATCATGAACTCCTGAGAGGCTGAGAGGTAACTCCAGGCGATAAGCAACTTCGCCTTTCCGCTCTAGCACCTTGAATGGCCCCACATAACGAGGTGCTAACTTCCCCTTGACATTAAATCTGCGGATTCCTCTCATCGGAGACACCTTCAGGTACACATAATCACCAACACTGAAAGTCAGGTCCCTCCGTTTGCCATCAGCATAGCTCTTCTGTCTGCTCTATGCAATCCTCAGATTTTCTCGCACAGCCTGGACCATCTGCTCTGCATCATCTATGATCTCAGGGCCAAAGAGCTGCTTCTCACCAATCTGATCCCAATAGAGAGGAGTTCTGCACTTTCTGCCATACAATGCCTCAAAGGGGGACTTCTTCAGACTGGCCTGATAGCTATTGTTATATGAGAACTCAGCATACGAAAGGCACTTATCCCAACTAGCGCCGTACTGAATGGCACAAGCTCTCAGCATATCCTCCAACACTTGGTTGGTTCTCTCTGTCTGCCCATCTGTCTGAGGGTGATAAGCCGTACTGAAACGCAGCTTCATATCCAACGAATCATGGAGCTGCTCCTAGAACCGAGAAGTGAACTGAGACCCTCTGTCGGATATGATCTTCTTGGGCACACCATGTAAGCAGACAATCCGAGAGATGTACAACTCTGCCAATCTAGCACCGGAGTAAGTAGTGTTCACCGGAATGAAGTGAGCAACCTTCGTCAATCGATCCACTACTACCCATATGGAGTTGTACCCTTTCTGAGTACGAGGCAATCCAACAATGAAGTCCATAGTGATCTCCTCCCATTTCCACTCTGGAATCTTCAAAGGCTGTAACAGACCTGCTGGCCTCTGATGCTCAGCCTTGACACGCTGACAGGTGTCACAAATAGCCACGTACTCTGCTACTGAACGCTTCATCCCATACCACCAGAAACGTTCCTTCAGATCATAATACATCTTCGTGCTGCCCGAATGAATAGAGTAAGCTGTATCATGGGCCTCACTCAGAATCAACTTCCGGAGATCATGCACATCAGGCACGCAGATCCGGTTCTTGTACCACAAGGTACCCTGATCATCCTCTCTGAAATGAGGAGCCTTGCCCTTCTTGAGCAACTCACGAATCTCCTGCAGCTTCTCATCATCTTTCTGATGCTGCCTGATCTCTGACTCTAGAGTCGGTACTGCCTCAAATGCTGCACTAGAGGTATGATGCAAGAAGCCCAAACTCAACTGCTCGAACTCCTCGCATAACTCTGGAGGCATCTGGAAAGCCACGGCCATCTTGACATAACTTCTTCTGCTCAGAGCATCTGCTACAACATTGGCCTTGCCCGGATGATAGTGAATATCCAGGTCATAATCCTTGACCAACTCTAACCATCTCCTCTGCCGCATGTTCAGCTCATTCTGCGTGAAAATATACTTGAGGCCCTTGTGATCAGTGTTGATATCACACCGCTGCCCATACAAGTAATGCCTCCAAATCTTCAGAGCATGCACAACTGCAGCTAACTCAAGATCATGAGTGGGATAATTCAGCTCATGCCGACGTAACTGCCGTGAAGCATAAGCAATCACTCTGCCCTCCTGCATCAGAACACACCCAAGACCATCCTTCGAAGCATCACATTATACCGTGAACCTCTTCGTCTGGTCTGGCAGAGTCAGGACTGGTGCCGTAGTCAACCTCTTCTTCAGCTCATCAAAAGCCCTCTGACGCTCATCAGTCCACATGAAAGCCACATTTTTCTCCAGCAAAGAAGTCAAAGGCTTCGCGATCTTGGAGAAATTCTCAATGAACCTCCGATAATATCCAGCTAAGCCCAAGAAAGACCTGACTTCCTTTACTGTCTGCGGTGTCTCCCACTCGAGTACATCCTTCACCTTGCTCGGATAAATAGCAATGCCCCCCTGAGAGATAACATGACCGAGGAATGGAACCTCGTCAATCCAGAACTCGCACTTGCTGAACTTGGCATACAGCTGATGCTCTCTCAATCTCTGCAACACGAGCCTCAGATGCTCCTCATGCTCTTCTTCTGTCTTGGAGAAGATCAGAATATCATCAATGAAAATCACCACAAAGACATCCAGATAATCCATGAAGACCATGTTCATCAGATGCATGAAGAAAGCCGGGGCATTAGTCAAGCCGAAGGACATGACCGTATACTCATATAGCCCGTACTTGCAGGTGAATGCCGTCTTCGGAATATCCCCAGGACGGATCCTCAGCTGAAAATAACCCGAACGAAGATCAATCTTCTAGAATATGCGGGCACCTCGAAGCAGATCGAAGAGATCCTCAATACGGGGCAGTGGATGCTTGTTCTTGATAGTAACTGCGTTCAGCTCCCAATAATCGACACACATTCTCTTCGAGCCATCCTTCTTATCTACCAGCAATAATGGAAAAGCCCAAGGAGAGAAGCTGCGACGGATATAGCCCTTGGCTAGCAACTCATCAATAGTCTTCTTAACTTCTTCATGCTCTATAGGTGCCATACGGTAGGGCCGCTTTGCAATAGGAGCTGTGCCAGGCAAGAGATCAATACAAAACTCAATGGCGCGTTCAGGCGGCATACCTGGCAGATCATCCGGAAAGACATCCGGGAATTCAGACACCACGCGAATACCGTCCGTGGGTCTAGCCTCCATCTGATGAAGAAATCCAGAAGGCTCTACTGCACTGATAACAACCTCTTGGCCACTGGAAGCTGATAGCAAGACTGTCCTCTGAGCACAATCTATCCAAACTCCCCACTTGGCCAGAGTCTCCATTCCCAGAATGACATCAATGCCCTTGGTGTCTAGCACCATCAGATCAGTACAGAACTCTACTCCCCTCAAGGAAACACTGACCCTCGGGCAGTAAGTGTGAGACCTCAACTGTCCTCCCAGTGAAGATACTAACAGGCACCTCTTTAATGTGCTAGTATGAATACCATGATGCTCGACAAAAGACTGAGTAATGAAGGAATGCGTAGCACCAGTATCAAAAAGCACTGTAGCTGGATATGAATTAACCATGAACGTACCAATAACCACGTTAGGAGCCTCGGCCGCTGACTCGGCCGTCACGTGGTTCACTCTGCCCTGAAGTGGCGCCCTGGGCTGAACTAGGCGCCCCTGCTGTCCCGCCTGCGCCTTCCGGGGGCAAGCGTTGGCGTAGTGCCCCGGCTGGCCGCAGTGAAAGCAGGTGCGAGGAGGTCCCTGAGCCTGCTGTCCGGTAGGAGCTGCCGGACGTGGAGCCTACGGTGCCGGTGGAGCTGGTGGAGCACGAGCCGGAGGCGCCAGTAACCTCTGGCCCTACCCCACCTGCTGCTGCTGTCGAGGCGGGTACTGCTGCGGTGGCCTCTGCTGGTACTGCTGAGGAGGCCGGTACTGAGGCTGCTGGTACTGCTGAGGCTGCTGGAGGTGAGGACGAGTATTGCTGCCGGAAGCAACGGGGACAATCTTCCTCTTCTTGTCCTCCATCTCCAAGTGCTTGCGCTCAGTGTTGAGCGCGCTGTCAACCAGATGGTTGAAGTCGTCGAAGCGGAGGTTGAGCAGCGCGTACTGGAGGTAGTCCTCAAGGCCCTCCATGAAGTGCTCCTGCTTCTTGCGGTCATCCGCAACATCGGCAGGGGTGTAGCGAGCCAGCTGAAGGAAGCGATCACGATACTCCGTGACCGACATAGTCCCCTGAAGTGACAAAGACAGATAGATATTGAAAGATCAACTCAAGATTCATAAGGATAGAACAAGGGGCATTAGCTCAAAAGAAACTGCGGAATGATTATATTTAAGATTACCTGCTTTAGTGCAAGGAACTCCTTCTGCTTCATCTTCATAACGTCGCGGGGACGTTGTGGCTGCAGAAACGCTCCCTGAACTGGAGCCAAGTGAGAGACTCGCGGTCATGAACTGGGTGGGACTCCCACCAGTCCAAAGCTGCCCCTCGCAGCTGTCCTGCTGTGTACAAGACGCGCTCACGATCATCGCACTGGGCGATGTCCAGCTGACGCTCCACTGCACGGAGCCAGTCGTCAGCCTGAAGAGGGTCGGACGTGTGAGAGAACGTCGGCGGGTGACCCCTCAGGAATTCAGCACGCCTGTTGCGAGGCTGCGGCGGTGGAGGAGGCGGGGGCTGAGTGTGAGCCTGCTGAAGAGCCTGAACAGTGTTGTTCAGGGTGGCCATCATCTGCATTCGGAGCTGGAAGTACTGCTCTGGAGTCAAAGGCGGCGGCATCGGGATACCGGTCCCCTGGGTGTTCTGACCCTGGTTGTTCTGCCCCTGCTGGTCAGAACCACGCCTGGTGTTCACCATCTGATTTTGGACAAAAGATTTCACGAGTAAGGATATTGCAGGAATAAATTCAGATGGATATGATAACTCTTTGCGGAAAAAGACTCAGACATGATAAAGTAGACATGATAGAGTGGACTGTTTTACCCCCAACTATCTAACTCATTTTATTAATTAGTTAACTTTAACATCAGAGTGATTTTTCTTTAAACAAATTTAAACTACTAAGCTATGCAATCATTCAAAAATCCAAATCAAGCATGAAGCATAATAACAAGCAGACAATTTCACAATTTAGCCGAGTTTAACATACGACTCAACTAACACAACGCGTCGCGGATCGTGCTATCGTATTATTATAAAAGGGTCACCTAGCTTACTCATGGTGGTTAGATGATTGATTCAGGCCAAATCTACGAAAACTATTCTTCAGAGAGAGAAATCAAGGCAAGAAGGGTAAAAGTCATAGAAGTCAAGGGGTATAATAGTAAAATAGTTTCAGCAGACAAGGATTGGAGAGAAGAAATCATAAAACTCGACCAGTTCTATCTAGGCTTCGTCCTACAGTCGATACGGCTTTGATACCACTCTGTAACACCTGGTTTATAAAAGGACATAAACTGAGCAATCATATACGTGCCAGGATCAAGTCACACGTATATACAACAGAATGAACAGTATATCATAGCACATATCACGAATAAGACATAATAAATCGAAATACGAATGTTATTTATTACAATAATGACAAAATGTCTGATACAGCAGAAGCGAAGTACAAAATACGGTAAAAGCTCTCCGAAGCTGAGCAAGGTGCCACAGGGACGTCGACTGGGAGACGAACACCTAGAAGTCCTCGTAGTCCTGGTAGCGCTGGACGAACTCCCTCGTGTCGGCAGGAACTGAGCAGCAGTAGCGTAGCCAAGAGGAAAAAGTAGAGAAGAGGCAAGAGTGAGCATACAACTTGTACTCAACAAGTATAACACAAACTATGAGGCTCTAAGGTTGGCTGACTCAACTGCATTAGCTTTTAAGTGTGGGCAAAATTTTATTAAAACTATTTACTACAAGTTGATGAATTACCATTAACCCAGTTACATAGTAATTAGTCAAATTTAATCATGATACTACTGAGAACCAAACCAAAACCAAGCCACCAAGGTAACCCCGAGAGGAACCTCCCTCGTCGGAAGGAGACAACCCCACTAATCAAAAGGAGGATCTGGGCCGCTCATAACCGTGAGCACGGCTAGTATACCAGTTTTACACTCTGCAGAGGTTGCACATCTTTACCCACAAGTCGTGAGCTACGCTAGAGGTTCATCACACTTCCTTAGGTGAGATGACTAGCGACTCACTACGAGGCCGTTACAAAGAATCTCATTGGTAAGGCGTAACCGCGAGAGATAGGTCGGCGACGATGGGGCCCACCTCCAGGGGTACAAGCACAGGAGCGCAATCCAAGCACAGACCAAGCCGGAGGAGCAGGGACCATTGAAGCTTACTACTCTTGCCCCGCAGGTAAGTTACTCCAAACCAAAAAGACCTAATTAGTAAGCCAAGTCTATCCCATTCTAGCCTTGTGGTAGCGCTGTTGTCCCAGGTTGTCGCTCTATGAACCGGTCCTTATGGAGAGTGGCCAACCAAGCACTAAGCACTGTGCTGGCCCCCTAAACCATGTTTCTACAAAAACCATCTTTTAATGAGACGTGAGCCACTCATCCACACAGAGGGCCACTCTCAGAATTAAGTTCAAGTAAACCATTAATCAAATTAATTAAAAAGGACCAGAGTGTGTTATAGCGCAGCAACCTAGCACAACTAACCAAAATGCAACCCAAAGGTATATATAAAGGATATAAAGTGGCTAGGAAATCCTTATAGGCATACAGTATTAAAATGCAGTATGAAATTGTATTTAAAAGTGATAGGTTGTTCATGTTATACTTGCCTTCCTCGTACTGCTCCTGCTGCTGCTCAAAGTGGTCAGAAGACGGCTGCTCCGGGTACTGGTACTGGGGCTCCTCAGATGGATCAACGTCTACTCACGAACACATGCCCAAAACAATGCACAATAATAAGCATACAGGCAAATACTAACAAAAACTAAGAAACAGTACATCAATACATAAAAATAGCACACTAAACTAATCTAAAACTATTCTACGCGTTACAACGATCGCGTGGACACAAAGAACGCTTAAAACGGAGCTAAAACGCGTTTTCTAGGCTAAAAACAAGCTTCAGGGGCTTATTTGTAAGAAAACTGGAGTTCCAGGGGGCTTTCTGCAAAAAACTGAGGGCATAAATGTAATTAAACTAAAACTCTGGGGTCTAACTCGCAAAAAGACTAAGCCTGGACGGCGAGTTCAATTTTGAGAAACTCAGGGGCTAAAGCGTAAAAGGAAGGGCAGATATGGAATTACTTTTCACCAGAGATGGACTGCGGGTTGATTTAAAAGAAACCGAGGGTCTCTTTTAGAAAAAGTCCAGGCCGAAAGGGTATCTTCTAATCTGGGCCATTGGCTTTGGATCTGACGATCTGGACTCGGTCTGGATCCAATCTAATCGCAGCCGTTGGCTTTTAATCGTGCGGCTCAGGATAGTTGGGGCGCGGGCGGCGGCGGGAGGCTGCCGGCGACAGCTTCCCACGGCGGAGCAGCGCCGGAGAAAGCCAATCCGGCGCTCCAGGGGTCCATTTGGGCTACTGCTTGGCCGTGGATGGAGTGCGCGGCATGCTTAATCCACCTGGGGGGTTATTTGGATTCGGGAAGGCTCGGAGCTGCGCTCGCGTGGGCGGCGGCGGCTCTGCGGGTCGTGACCGCCGGTGAGCGGCGCTCGTGCCGTGCGGGTGCTGGAAATAACTAGCGCATAGGGGGTTTGGGGGCTTGGGGTGCTTACAGAGGGTCAAGACCGGTGAAGCTGTAGCGCGGAGTCACCGGCGTCGATGGCGAGCGGCGGCGCGCGGTGCGGTGCCCGTGGACAGGACCGAAGGAAGGCGTCCCGGGCTTCTGGACCTCACTAATCGACGCATGGTGCTCCTACGGCGGCGGTGGGGGGGTCAGTGTGGCCAGAGCGGCACCGGCGGCGAGAAATTGCTTGGATCAGAGTTACCTGCGGCGGCGGAATCCGGGGAAAATCCGGCGCAGGCAAAGGTCGAGGTTGGGGTTGGTGGCCGCAGTGCTGCTCCTGGTGCTCTGGCGAAGCTCCTGCAAGGTTGGCCGGGGTTGTGGCACGGCGGAGCGGCGAGTCCGCGGTGGCTAGGGTTTGGAGCAGCGGCTGCGGTGGAGGTGAGGTGCAGGGGGTGCGGCTGCGGGCTAAAAAGAAGGGGGCCTGAGATCTGGGCGTGCGGGATGGGCAGGGGAATCACGGCGAGGATCACGGCCGTGATTCGGGGGGCCGTTGAGCGCGGGCGCGTCGGGGAAGGAGGGCCTGGCAAGCGGGCCCGGATGGTCAGCGGGTGCTGGCGAGAGCGTTCGGTGCGGGCGAGCGCTCCACGCGTGCTGAGCAGCGGCTGGGCTGTGGGGCTAACGCGCGCGCGGTGACGGGACGAGCGGGAGAGGAGAGGAGCTGGGCCCAGGAGAGAGGGAGCGCGGGGGTTTGCTGGGCCGCGCGCGAGGGAGTGGCTGGGCCGCGTGCGAGGGAGTGGCTGCGGCGGTTGGGGTTTGGGCCGGGTTTCAGGCTGGGTTGGGTTTTCTCTTCCTTTCTATTTCTAAACTTTTCTTCTCCTAATTCAAACAAGGTTTGAATTCAAATACAAATTTGAATTCAACCACACTCAAATCATTAAAACTATGCACCAGCATGAATGCAACACAAAAATTAAACCTATGATAAATTTTAATTACTTAAGGAACAAAAATTCGATTAAATGCCAATTAAACACAATAAACCTTAGAAATTTAAATAAAGCCAATTAAATTTATTAAAAAATGCTGAAATTTAAATTAGGGTGTTACAGATTCGAAGCCCATTCACGCACATCCATCCTCCAAGAGAGCCCAAAGGACCGAGCCCACGAAGATGAGATCGAGATACTTCGGGAATAAGCAAAGCAAATGAAGATTTAAGGAAGGATTCCCTATCCTATCCTTTCCTCGAAGATATCTCCAAGATAACAACGTCCAAAGGGGTGCAATCGTGAAGGACAGAAACTCTAGAAGATGCGAGGAGTCTACACGCCAAAGATGAGACCAAGGCGAGCCCGAAAAGGGGTAGGCCGGCCGGCCTAGGCCCATGGGGCCAGCCGGCCCAGCCCTTTTCTGAGGCGGTTTGGCCTCCCCTTCGACCGGTGGCTTCCTCGGCTTATAAATAGCTCGCACCTTATTCAACTCGAAGCATCCATCCACCCAGAACTCGTCGAAAACCTAGGGTCAAGATCGGAGGGAGACGACGGCCGCCGCAAGTCTTCGAAGTTGTCTAGTACATGGCTTAGGCCGACCCTAGCCGCCGTGGCCTCCCTGCGTGGTTGTGCCATGGCGGAGTTCAAGAGCTAGTTGGATTCATCGATGGTGTGCACATGGTGGTGATGATCCAAACGAATCTATTATGTGAGTAATGATAATCATGTCTTTCGAATCTATTAGCGACCATGTTCTCTCTTTCGATTTCGTTCTTCTCTTTGGGTTTGCTTCATCTTAGATCTATTATTGAGATAGATCGCTTAGCATGATCTTGTAGTCATGGTGGCTAGAGGTTCATGGCGGAACTACCAAAGGGGGTTCGACTTGCTTCAGGGTATCTTGTTGAAAGGGATGGCGTCGTGACAGGCTGTTGCCACTTAGTAGGTGGGGTATCGAGGGATCGGATTGGAGATTTTGAGTTTAAAGATGCTTTTGATTAAGATGCATGATTTATCCGCTCGTTAGCTTGAACTACAACTAGATGACGATAGGCCTAGTCATATCTTTGGTTTTGCTATGATTAAGCCTATATTCATGGATGAGATCAACCTTTACATATCACTCATATCTATTAAAGGTTTACCCTTTATATGCAATCAATGCTTCATGTTAGGATAGATCCATTAGATTAGATGGAAAACCTTAGGTAGTTCTTTGTCGATCCACGGATTGATAAACCTTGGGGGAATACTCTGAGGGAAAAGCTACGCGAAACCGTGCGCTTGCGGTATACAAATCGGGGGCGCTAAGGAGCGTCAACAGTCTCTAACAAGGGTCAAAGAATTTGACAAAACTCAAAGCAAAGTCAAACTGCGTATGAAGGTTTGAGCATGAAAATCTAACTTTGGCTTTGGTATGAATTTTTATTAATTTGAGGAGACAAGCTATTGATGATTTTTTTTGAAAAGAAATTCCAAGTACTTTGCAAGGAAGAGCATGGTTCCATTCATCCAATCATATCACATTAGTCAATTACTTAGATAGCATGGGGTCCCTATGAAGAAATTTGTTCCCAAGAACGAGAAAGAATGCAAGGAATAAAGAGTATGCGAATTTATTCATGGATGTTCCTGGAGTGCATAAGGTAATAGGCAAGGTTCATTGAGTTTATTTTTAGTGATTAGCATGAATTCATTTAAACTCAAGAACTTAGTGAGTAAGAGGAGTGTGTTTGCACAAACCATCATTTGAAGAGGAAGAAGATGGAATTGAGGAAAATCAGTGTTGGTTTGGTTGAACCAGAGGTTCGGCCGTGTTCCCTGGTTCCATCTGTCCTGTTCTTCAGCGTGTTGGGCCCGTCAATGTTGTGCAATATATTGGGGGAGAGATCTCAAGTGAGCTTGCAGTTGGTGATTTTTAGAGATCTCCCCCACACTTATTCTTGTACCTGTCTTTATTCAAAATAAGAAAAACAAAGGTGGAAACAAAAAAAGGGACTCTGCTAGTTTTGAACACCGGGGAGTCTAATCTTTATTTAATCAAATTATGGTTTTATTTGGACCACTAATTAACTAGTTATTTGTTTATTTAATTTAATTTTTTTTACATGGCAAGCTAGTCTGACGGGTAACCTAGCAGGCAGATGCATGAGGCAAGATGCACGAGGTGTGTTGGATACTCACCTGAATGAACTCACCGAGCTTTGAACAAAAATGCAAGAGTTAGGCCTCATATGGATGAAGCCAAGCTTTGAATTTTGTTCAGCTTGATTCCTCATGCATCTGTCTTCGTTTAGGAGCGTTGTGTGGGTGATGGAGTTATTGTATGCTACTCCTTATTTCTTTTTCCTGTAAAAGGTTAGTGGACAACAAATTCTCTAGGAATGTTTTAAAGAATTTTGAAACAATTTTTTTTGAGATTTGTTGTTCACATCCAAAAATCAAGTTCAAAGATGTAAAGAACATGGATCCTAAAATGCTTGCCATTATTTTATTTTATCTTTTTTCGAGAGAGATTTTTTTAAACAAAGAGTTTTTTCTATTGTTCATCAAATTTTTATCATTTTAGCAAAACTCAAACAAGGCCGAGATTAAACTGCATGAACAAAAGATAGGGGCATTTGGTAGAGTGCACAAAGTGCACTTTTGAAAAGCAACTTATGCCTCCTTTGCAAATTTTATTATTTGAAGCGCTTTTGAGCCTTGCCTTATCTCCAGCATGAACTTGAGGATTTTACCCAACAAATTTGAAAAGTTTCTTGTAGGGATTTGTCCAAAAAGATTTGCATCCCAAAGTTTACGGTAGTATTACTCCAAAGTTCATTAACCAAAATTCAACACCATGTCTTATTTTGGTTAAAGAAGGCTATTTAACCTAAGCACCATGCTTAATTTAGAAAAGCCTATGGAAGCACCATATGAGAACATCCAAACCGGAGCATACAGACATAAACAAAGGAAGCACGGTTTTTGCAAGACCAAGTTCTATGAAGACAAAAATGAGTAATGGATTGGTGAACCATACCTTTGCTTACCATGGTATATTTACCGCCAGATGGATATCTCGAAATTGGTGATACTGCTGCCTCGTGAATGATAACATTGCCTCTTGGAGTGTAACACCCGGTTTACAAAAGGACATAAACCGAGCAATCATATATGTGCCAGGATCAAGTCACACGTATATACAACAAAATGAACAATATATCACAACACATATCACGTAAAAAGATATAATAAAGCGAGTACGAATGTTATTTATTACATGAATGACAAAAATGTCTGATATAGTGGAAGCGTAAAAACATATACGTAAACTCTCGTCGAAGCTGGCCACCATAGGGACGTCGACTGGGAGACGACCGCCTAGAAGTCCTCGTACTCCTGGTAGCTCCAGGTGAACTCCTCCGCGTCGCCGGGAACTGAGTAGCAGTAGGGTGTCCCCAAAGAGAACAAGAGGAAAAGAGTAGAGTAGGCAAGAGTGAGTACACAACTTGTACTCAACAAGTATAACAAAAACTATGAGGCTCTAAGGTTGGCTGACTCAACTGCATTAGCTTTTAATCTTGGCAAAATTTTATTAAAGCTAATTACTACAAGTGGATGAATTACCATAAACCCAGTTACATAAAAATAAATCAAAATTAATTATGAACTACTGAGAACCAAACCAAACCACCCGGGGAACCCCCCTAATCAAAGGAAGATAACCCCACTAATCAAAAGGAGGATCTGGGCCACTCATAACCGTGAGCACGGCTAGTATACCAGTTTTACACTCTGCAGAGGTTGCACATCTTTACCCACAAGTTGTGAGCTACGCTAGTTGTTCATCACACTTCCGTAGGTGAGATGACTAGCAAACTCACTACGAGGCCGTTACAAAGGACCACGTTGGTAAGGTGTAACCGCTAAGGATTCAGGCTCCTCAACGATGGGGCCCACCTCGATGGGGTACAAGATAACACAGGCCAAGCCTCGCAGCGCAGGGACCATTGAAGCTCACCCTTCCTCTTGCCCCATCGGTAAGTTACTCCCGAACCAAAATGACCTAATTAGTAAGCCAATACCGTCCCATTCCAGACTTGTGGTAGCGTTGTTGTCCCAGATTGTCGCTCTATGAACCGGTCCTTATGGAGAGTGGCCAACCCGGCACTAAGCACCGTGCTGGCCCCCTAAACCCTGTTTCTAACAAAACATATTTTAAGGATGCACAAACCACAGAGGGTCGGCTCCATAATTAAGTTGCATAAGAATATTAACAAATTAATTAAAAAGGACCAAGTGTGTTATTGCGCAGCTCCTAGCACAACTAACCAAAATGCAACCCAAAGGATACATATAAAGGATATAAAGTGGCTGGGAAAGTCCTTATTGGCATACAGTATTAAAATGCAGTATGAAAATGTATTTAAAAGTGATAGGTGGTGTTCATGTTATACTTGCCTTCCTCAAAGTTCTCCTGCTGCTCAAACTGCTCTGAAGACGATGGCTGCTCCGGGTACTGGTACTGCTCCGAAGGATCAACGTCTACTCAAGATCGCAACACCAAAACAAGTCCAGCACATACATGCAAACAAGAGCAAACACTAAGAAACAGTACAACAATACATAAAAACAGCATACAAAACTAAGCTAGAACTATTCTACGCATTTCCAGGGGTTTTTGTGCAAAAACCAGGGACTAAAACATAATTAACGCATAGACCCAGGGGCTAACGCACAAAACTACGCTGGCTGGCTGGACCGTCGGATCAAGATCCGGCGGATCAGATCGAACCGGTACGTGATCTAATCGTGGCTATCGATTTTGGATTGGGCGGTCAGGATATGCTGGATGCGCAGGGCAGCGGCGCCGGTCGACGGCGACCTGTTCCCGCGGTGGAGCGTTGCCGGAGTTCGCCGAACTGGCATTCCCGAGGGTAATTCGAGCTGCTATTTGGTCGGGGAGAACGCCCGTGGCATGATTAAACCACTGGGATGGGTTGCGCGGTGTTGCAGGGTGTGGGGTGGAGTGCACGGGGGTGGGGGGTGGCTTGGCGCAGCGGTGCTCACCGGTGTGCGGCGTGCGGGCTATTCTGGAGCTCAGAACTGGGTGCAACCGAGTCGTGAAGCGCATACAAGGCACGGGCAACCTGGTGCAGGGCGTGCGCGGGCTGAGATGCGCTGTAGCGTGCCCGCCACGGCGGGGCTGTGCAAGCACGGCGGCCGGACGCCACTGAATGGTGTTCCGGCCACGGGGGGGGGGGGGGGGGTGGGCTACGGCCTACAGATGCTAACGCAAAAGGACCAGGCGAGGACGTGGGTGCTCACTAGGGGTTTGGATTGCGCAGGGAGGCCGTGCAGGTGCGTCGGCGGTGAAGTCCTGTGGTAGCGCATGGCGGAGCTCGCTGATGGGGTCGTTGCAGGGCGTCTCTGGGCCTGCTAGTCCCACGGTCAGGCTCGGGGTCGACCTGCGGAGCTGGAAGGTGGGTCAGTGTGGCCGGATCGTCAACGGTGACGAGGAATTACGGTGGCGGAGCAACTCACCAGCGGTGGATCTCGTGTCAAAATCCGGCGCGGGCGTGGCTTGGACCGGGGCGAGCGAGCTCAGGGTCGATCCTGGGCATGGGGCGGAGCTCCAGCGGAGGTTATTGGCGGTCGTGGTGCAGCAGAGCGGCGTGGCCGCGGCAGCGCCTGGGTGCAGTGCGGTGGAGCAAGGCGGGCGGCGCTCTAGGGTTTGAGGCGGCGGCTTCGGGGTGGAGACGAGATGCAGGAGAGGCTGGGGATCCCATTTATAGGGCGGCTGAGGCCTGGGCGTGCGTGCCCGGGAAGGAAAGCTCGCCGGGGATCTCGGCGTGACGGGCACGGCCGTTGCGTGAGGTTGAAGGAGGGCCTGGCTTATGGGGCCGGCGGGTCAGCGAGCGGGGTGAGCGTGTTGCGCGGGCGAGCGGGCCGAAGCGGGAGCGGGCCGTGCGCGCGAGGTGAGTGCGCGGCGCTGGCGCTGAGCGGGGGCATGGGGAATGAAACTGGGCCGTGAGCATGGGCCGCGGCGCTTGGGCTGGTGCGGGAGAGGGTGGGCCGAGCGGGGAGAGGAAAAAGGAGGACTAGGCCGGCCGGGTTGAACGGGCCATGCGGGAGCTGGTGGGCTGTGGTGGGTTGGGTTGGCTAGGTTTCTTCTTTTTCCTTCCTCTTTTCTTTTTAAAACAACACTCAACTCTAGTTGAATTCAAATTCAAAATTTGAATTCAAACCCTATCACTCAACCAAAATAAAGCCATGCACCAGCATGAATGCACAAACATGGTTAACCTAAAAAGATTTTTTAAGTACTCGCGAAAGAAAATTAAATTAACTGCAAGGCTAAGCATATAAACCTTAGAAAATTAAATAAAGCCAATTAAATTTATTATTAAATACTAAAATTTAAATTAGGGTGTTACATGGAGGCCGGCTCGATCTGAGTGGAGCAGCAAAGGCTTTGAAAGGAAGACGAGCAGGGTTCTTGATTGTTTGTGTGCATGAACTACTTGAGTGTGTGGAGCCATGGCTCTCCCTCACTCTTTCCTTCTTCCTTTCTCTCTTTTTCTTTTCTCTCTTTTTATTTTTTTTTCTTTTTTTTGAGCAAGCTAGGTCTGACACCTTCTTGAAACAAGGATACTCCTTTGCATGTTTAGAACTCTACAGCGAGACGCTTACTGATTTCCCCCACACTTGGACTTTTGTGTGAAAGTCTAGTGTGCAATGTTGGGGTCTCCTTTCGAGTGTGTTCCAACTCCAAAGAGCATCAAAGTGTTCAGCTGATGTAGACCTCATGTTCTCGAGCATCATATGTCCCTTGTTCTTCTTAATCGTCACCTGAAATGGTTAGGACCAAGAATACCCGAAGGTGCATACTATGCTCAAAAACATGTTCTTGCTTTTTTGAAAGGAGAAATATTTTATTTTTAAAGTTGCTCCGGGCTATCTCCCGGCAGTGCTTTGTTTATGGTTGCAAGGTCGACCATGGGGATCCCTCCTACAACTGTCAATGGTGATGTAGTTCCCAGCTTAACCACCATTCGTTGATTTATCATTGTTCAAGCTGCAAGGTTAGTGCACAAATGCTACAACGAGCCCTGTATAGATATTATGATAAGCAGAACCCAAAACAACCATCCTAAAGGGCATCTATGAGGGGAAACCCTAAGATGATCGTATAGCTCGTAGCAACTTGGCACATCAGAAGATCTCGGAGAAATCAAGGATGAGCATGGCTTTAATGATGAAGCAAAAAGGAACATCTTGCTCATAGTGTGAGAGGCTTGATCTCGGGATAGAGCAACTCGAGAATGTTCATAGCCCCATAATGAAAGAGAATGTGTAACTCTTTGGGCCATTGGAACGATTCTGAGTTCGGATTATGAGGGGAATGAGTATTTTTCAGCTCAACCCCTCATTAGGATGAAAGCCTTGCATGGAGACAAAGCAATCCATCCTAAGCGTCCAATAGAAGTTCATTTGAAATGAAGGGTGAACATAACTTCTATTGGGCATCAACCAAAATCAAGGAACAAGATGTAAATTTTGAATCACTTGATTTGATTAGCATCGATCGGAGATCAAGGATTTGAATGTAAATTCATTTCACTCGATTTGATTGGTATGTCCCTATGATCCCTTGACCGAAAGATGAGTCCTATGGACTTACAACACATTGGTCAATGTCGAGGCATGTTCCTTGGTGAAAAAACCTTGGAGTTTGCCTTGACACCGAAACATTTTAGGGATGAATCTCCTAGCCGGATGAGGAACTAGGTCCTGAGAGGATGGCTCTAAAGACTCACCGCCAAGGGGTCAAAAGGTGTGTACGAGATAACCTTCCATGGGTAACGGGGGTGGAGGTAGAGATAAAGAAAGCAAAAAGATACGATGATGATGATGGTGGCATGGATCAAGGTAGAGGTAAGGAAAGAAAAAAAGGATAAGAAATTTTTTATTTTGAAAAAGAAAAGATATGAGGACCAACTAGGTTCGAAGTTAGAACAACAACCGTTCCCCGGCAAGGGAGCTAGAAAGCTTATTGGGTATTTTAACGATGCGAAATAAATCCGGAAGCACACGGATACCGTTGTAGCTTTCACCCATGAGTATTGAAGGGTATCGTATCTACAGGGAATGTGTGTGCACTAAATCCTAACTTAGTCGGTCCAAGGACACACCAGGATATGTGGCGAGGATGGAGAGGATTCTCGTGGTAGCACCAAAGATGAGTTAAAGGTCGATCTCTCGGGTAGAATACTCACTTCAAGCACCGGCTTACCCCTGAAATGGTCAGGTGACTTCGGCCAATAGCTCTAAGCTATATCCAAACGTGGAGGACTATGAAGGACCGACAAGGCTATCACCACCTGTGGCCTACCTCACAGACCGTGGGATATAAGGCAAACGAAGGTAACCCTTAGCCCAGACACCACGTCTGCGCTACTGATTACTACTGCAGTCTAACTACGTTTGTTAACCCGTAGCAAACTACAACACTCCGTATAAATATGAAGCGACGAACCCGCGAGTAAGAGAATTGATCTTACTCAAGCAAAAGTACTATGCAATACAAGAATCATAAATACTAACTTACTCATACCAGAGGAAGCCAGCATCCGTAGAGGTACAAGATCAGAGAAGACCGCCGACAGGCCCAGCGCTTCCCCGAACTACTCCTCACCCTCCCCCTACTCTAAGCACTAGCCTAAGCAGCACAACGCCTTTGGAATGGAGCACAAGTCCACATCTTGGTGGTGTGTAGAACACTTGGTGGTGTGTGTGACAGGGGGTGAGGGAGGCCCATTTTATAGTCCTAATAGGTCGGTTCCCGAGTGAGATAAGGGCAGGAACATTGATAACCACCTTCTAGAGGGTAAGGACGGTCTTTCTGCCAAATATGAGCCTGAACCGCCTCAGTAGGGGGTCGGCCCATCCATGGGTTCGGCCGAAGCCCGTTTGAGGCGGTTGGGCCCATCTTTGGCCGGTGCACTCCTTGTGGGCCCCTTGTTTAGGATTTACGGTGCCTGGCCTTTGTTGGTCCGTTTGCTCTATCAAATGGGCGTCTTTTGGATGTGTAACGCAGGCAGCGATGTTCTGTGTATTTCTCTTGTGTCTTCTGCGTGTTTTCATGTTATTCCCGACTTGTGTCCCTGCAATCAACAATTCACCAACACTCATGGAATTTGTTAGTAATAACTCCTACCACTACTGTTGATGTTCATTCTTCATATCTTTATGCAGGAGTTGACGGCATATATTTTGGACTTAACAGCCGTGAACACCTGTCAGACACGTCAGATTTGCGCAGAAGATAACGGTTCGATTTTTACTAAATTGGGAATAGGCTTCAAATATTCTTAAGGAAATGACCCGGCATGTCTCAGTGACCAAGCCAGGGCTTCAGGGCCTGGATGCCATGACTACTCGGCACGTCTCCGTGACTCCGCCAGCAACCTTGCTCCGGGGCTGGGCGCCACACACGACCCGGTGTGTGTCAGTGACCCAACCAGGGCTTCAGGGCCCAGATGCCGTGACAACCCGGCGTGTCATAGTGATCCAGTCGGGGCTTTAGGGCCCAGACACTGTGACTACTCGGCGCGTCTCCGTGACTCCGCCAGTGACCCTGCTCGGGGGTTGGTTGCCACATACGACCCGGCGTGTCTCAGTGAACCAGCTAGGGCTTCAAGGCCTAGACGCCGTGACTACTCGGCGCATCTCCGTGACTCCGCCAACAACCCTACTCGGTGGCTGGGCACCACACACAACCCGGCGTGTCTCAGTGACCCAGCCATTGCTTCGGGGCCCGGACACCGTGACTACTCGGCACGTCTCCGTGACTCCGCCAGCGACCCTGCTCCAGGGCTGGGCGCCACACACGACCCAGCGTGTCTCAATGAACTAGCTAGGGCTTCAGGGCCCGAACGCCGTGATTACTCGGCCCGTGTCCGTGACTCCGCCAATGACCCTCTTCGGGGGCTAGGCGCCACACACGAACCGCCATGTCTCAATGAACCAGCTTGGGCTTCAGGACCCGGACACCATGACTACTCGACGTGTCTCCGTGACTCCTCCAGTAACCCTGCTCGGGGGCTGGATGCCACACATGGCTCGGTGTGTCTCAGTGACCTAGCCAGGGCTTTAGGGTCCGGACGCCGTGACTACTCGGTGTGTCTCCGTGACTCCTCCAGTGACCTTGCTTAGGGGCTGGGCGCTACAACTACTCGGTGTGTCTCAGTAACTTGACCAGACTTCAGAGCTAAGGTACCGAGATGGTTATGTATGCCTTAGTTGCCTCTGGGCAGCTAGGGACTAGTATCTTCCGGGAGCTGGTACTACAAAAATACTTGTTAAGGCCTCAACTCGGTTGGAGTCAAAATCTAGCCGGACGTCTTGATGGCTTACTGAGAACTCAGGCACTCAGATCATTGGGAGTTGGGAATCAATTCTTTGACCCTTGCAGTGCTTCTTCGAAACCTTCCGAGGCACAGGGGCTACACCCAACGGGTGCACCCAGGGGCGCATCATGTTCGCGATCTACAACAACTATAGACATCTGCAAAGAGCACAAAAAGACCTCGTCCAGTACGTCAAGGTTCGACTCAGCCCTCCAGCGCTCAGGGGCTTGACGGAGGTAGATCTATATACCTTTCTGCCAAGTGGGGTCCCCATGTCTGGGTGACTACCTTGCTCGGTGACTCGGCTATGGCTACTCGGCGTGCAGAGACTTGACTGTACGCGGGAAGGATCTCGAGTAGATCAGGATGAAAGGTTCCAGCTAGAGGCCTGGATATCTAGGGATCTTAACCGACCTTCTTCCTTGTGAATAACCCGAGCATATCTTCCTTGTACCCCTATGACTCCTAGTCTATATAAAGGAGGCGTAGGCAGACCCATAAAGAGACTTCTTCTTCTTAGCATCATTCCACAAACCCTAATACAACCTCGAACACAGTACATAGGGTATTACACACATTTCGGCCGGAACCTGTCTAAGTCCCTACGTCTTCATGTTATGACCTAGCTCTTCGTCCTGAGATCCCTGTCCTGAAACTCTACCGCCGGGTACACCCCTAGTGGACTGGCTGGAATAACAATCTGACACCATGTATGAGTGCCTCGTACTCGGCAGTGTTGTTGGTGGCCTTGAAAAATGGCGGGAGTACATACTTGAGTTGTTCACCTTTGGAGGAGAAGAGAAGGACCCCAGCTCTGACTCCGTCGAGGTTGAGGGCACCGTCGAAGTACATGATCTAGTGCTTGGGTCACGTGTCAGGTGGAGGATCCTGGATCTCGGTCCACTCAGAGATGAAGTCGACCAGGGCCTGAGACTTGATCATAGAACATGGCGTAAATACGATTGTGAAGGCACCGAGTCCTATTGACCATTTGACAACTCGGCCATTGGCATCTCGATTGTGGAGGATGTCGCCGAGTGGGTAGGAGGAAGCCACCTTGATCTTATGAGCCTGGAAGTAGTGCCGAAGTTTTGTTGATGTGATGATGATGGCATAGAGCAGCTTCTGCACTTGAGGGTAGCATACTTTGGACTTGCCGAGTACTTCACTGATGAAGTAAACCGGTCACTGTACCTTGTAGACATGACCCGGCTCGTCTCGTTCAACGACCAGGACTGTGCTCACCACATTAGTAGTGGCGGCGATGTAAAGGATGAGAACTTCCCCGTCTTCTAGTGCGGTTAGGATAGGTGCCGTGGTGAGGAAATCCTTGAGCTCCTGAAATGCTTTGGAAGCATTGTCGTTACACTCGAACTTATCGGACTTCCGGAGAAGTTTGAAGAAGGGCAGGCCTCTGTTGCCGAGTCAGCTTATGAACCTACTCAAGGCGGACATGCACCTGGTTAGCTTCGTCAGGTCCTTTTTGCTCCTGGGAGGCTTCATGTACCTGATGGCATTGACCATGGTGGGGTTGACTTCAATGCCCCGACTACTGACTATGAAGCCGAGTAGTTTTCTGGATGGGACACCGAACACACACTTGGTCGGGTTGAGTTTCTGTTTAAATTTCCTTAGATTTTCAAATGTTTCAGAGAGATCCATAATGAACTGGTCACTACATTTTGTCTTGACGACGATGTCATCGACATAGGCCTCGCCGTTATGCCTGATTTGCCCCTGGAGGCATCTCTAAGTGGCCTTCTGGTAGGTGGCGCCGGCATTCTTGAGGCCGAACGTCATGCTGTTGTAGCAGTAGGCCCCGAAGGTGGTGATGAAGGACATCTTCTCTTGATCTGACTCTTTTAGGGCTATCTGATGGTACCCTGAGTAACAATCAAGAAAAGAGAGGAGTACGCACCCGGTCGTCGAGTCAACGGCCTGGTCAATGCGTGGTAGATGAAAGGGGTCCTTAGGGCAGTGTTTGTTGAGATCAGTATAGACGACACACATTCTCCATTCACCATTTTTCTTTTTTATAAGGACTGGGTTTGCCAGCCAATCTTGGTGTGTGACTTCTCAGATAAAACCAGCAGCAAGGAGCTGGGTTCCTTCTACCCTAATGGCCTCCTTTCGATCCTGCGCGAAGCGGCAGAGCTGTTGCTTGACGGGTCTCGCCTTCAAATCAAGGTCTACGAAGTGCTCAGCCTCCTCCCTCGAGACTCCCGGCATGTCAGATGGCTTCCATGTGAAGATGTTCCAGTTGTCCTGGAGGAAGGAGGTGAGCGCTCTTTCCTATGCCGGGTCGAGGCTGGCCCCGATCACGGCGGTCTTGTGTGGCTCATATTCCCTGAGGATGATGGTCTTGGTCGCCACGGCTGGCGCGAGCTGCGACTCGGAAGTCAACTCCTTGGCGGGGATCTGCTGCTGGTCCACCAAGAGGTTCTTTACTGCCTGGGCAATAAGAACCGTGTTCTTGGATCATTCCAGGGTGTCGGAGAGCTTGATGTTCTCAGCCTCGCATGCATAGGACGTCTACAAGTCTCCGTCGACCGAGAGGACCCACTTGGGAGCCGACATCTTCAAGAGAAGATACGTGTGGTTGGGGATCGCCATGAACTTGGCAAGGGAAGGTCTCCCTAGGATGGCGTGGTAGGAGGTTTCAAACTGGTGACCTCGAAGTTGACGTACTCGGTGCGGTAGTTGTCCCGGGTGCCGAAGGTGACCGGCAAGCTGACTCGGCCGATTGGAGTCGACCCGGCATCGGGGATGATGCCATAGAAGGCCTGGTCGGATGGCACCAGGGTAGTCATGCCGTAGCCCATGCTCTCCAATGTGCTGGCGAAGATGATGTCGAGGGCGATGCCGCCATCGACGAGTGCTTTGGCCATGTAGACCTGGCTGACAACCAGGCTGACCACGAGGGGGTAAGCACCCAGCCTAGATTGGTGGACCCAGTGGTCACGGTGGTCGAAGGTAATCGGCATCTCTAACCACCGCAGGTGTTCAACCGGTTGTTTGAACACAAGGTTGACTTCGCAATCATCAAGCTTCAGTTTGCGCCGGCATGATGGCATGCTGGGACCGCCAAATATAAAGTTGACGGCCCTATCTTCTTCCTGGAAGTCCCTTGGGGAATCTTCCCAGTGCTCGTCATCGTCTCGCCTAGGCGAGTCGCGCCTCCATGGGCGCGCCCGAGTGGTTCTGGAACCACTCAGCTTGTCGCGGTTGTCGCGATGGGGTCGCTTGGGGTCATCATCGTTGCTTTTCTTACCAGACATTTTGAGGCCAGCAAAGAAATGGGTGGAACTATTTGGGTGAAAGTGGATGACAATACCCGGAGTAAGTAATTGTCTTACCAGACATTTTGAGGCTAGCAAAGAAATGGGTACGCAAAGGAGAAAGACCGGCAGATGACAAGTACCTTGTCTCAAGCGAACTCACCATTCGACAAAGCTCAAAGTAAATCAAGATAGCCTATGGTTGGTCATGTATGAAATATCATTATGGCTCTGGATGGGACATGTAAACCAACAGGGAAACCTTTTATTATATTTTAATATTACTCTGAGAATTTCCCTTACTGAGGTAAACAATTTTAATTCCAATGTAGGCCATCTCGAATCCCACAACAACTTAGACTTAGAAATCATGTCAATGCTCCCACACAAACAGATTTAAATTGTGTCTATTATGTGCCAACTAGCTCTGGTACTAGATGAGTAAAAAGCTATAAATGGGGCACATGCAAAGCTCAAATAGAACAACTATTCTTCATTTCCAAGATAAGAGTTTGCACAGATTTCCACACATTTATTCTAAGCTTGGCAATTCTCTTCTCCTTTTTTTTCTAACTAAACTGAATGAGTGGGCATGACGACTTACCTGGATACTGACAATCTCTCCCCCCCAAGCTTCAACGAAGCTCGGGGCTACTGGTCTGGTTGTGGCGAGGGGTAGTACACACCATGGTGCCAATCATAGGACAAGGAGGATAACATCCCCCAACTCTCCTGTGTGAGACTGGTGTTGTGATCAAGGCTGTGTCCCAACTCCTCCTGACGTAACTCTAAGGCGCCCATTCGGGCAGTGAGGCCTAACAGCTCCCGTGTGAGCGGGTTGTCGTACTCAAAGCGTGCTGACGCAGATGGGTCAACCTGTGGCCCAAGGGAGGTCCCCATACCCGGGGGATAGTAAAATCCCTAGTCGTGCCCATACTCTGTGCTACCCTCTGGCTGGTACGAGGTCTGGCCACCCTGGGTGTAAAACCCATAGGCCTCCTCGAAGCTCATGTGAGTGGTGTATGGGTGAGGCTGAGCTAAGGCATCTAGCGAGGGCACAACATGTGATGGTCCGTCTCCCTGAGAAGCACGGGCCTAGAGTGAAGCTCCTGGCTGGCGAGAAGTTCCTGCCTGGCGGGATGTGCCTGCCTGACGAGAAACTCCTACCTGCCGTGATGTGCCACCCTCGGCCAACTGTGCGTCACACCGAGTTCTGCCACGTGTCATAGGACCAACTGTGCTGTGGCGTGCGGGCTCCTTTTTTCCATTTGGAGGGTCAGATGTTTCACGGAGTAGAGCGAGAGTTTCGGGCATGGTAGCTTGAACTCCTTCTCATACCTCGGATAGCACATGAAAACTGAGTTCCAGGGACCTTCACGCATCATGTGCGCATGAACAAAGTGGTCCAGACCAATGATGGTTCAGTACTCATCCGTCTTGGGCAGATATGTGACTTGTGCATGCTCCAAGACACCGACATACCGCGCAATGCGGGTGACCAGTGAGGTTATGTCGATGGGAGATTTGCACGTGATCATTTTCTGCCAATCTGCGACCATGCCCATGACAGGTGAGTAGCGAATCTTCTTTGCCATAGCATACAGGCACATGAGCTCTGAGGAGCTACACAACCTGAGGTCTGCTCGGGAAAAGACTACCATAGCCAGATACTTGGCTAGAACTCTCAGAGTTGGATTATGGATGGAGACTATGTTGTTTTTACTACTTACTGGTTCATCTGAGATTTTGTTCCCCCAAGCACTACAGTCATATTCAAGATCATCTGTTAATGCATTAGCTTCTAATATGCATTTCTTACTGAAGCCTAGTGCATTACTAAAGTCTCTGGGTAACATTTCAAAGAACTCGTTGAAAAAGCGAAAGTGGAGTTTAGTTTCTTTTCCAACGGTTTCGACATGTAGCATAGACAATAATTCCATGGTGAGAAGGTGCGAACCTGGTTCGGTGATGTCGGCGAAGTGCGACCATCCCACAGCCGTGAACGCGCAGTTCATGTCCTGGCGGAGTCCCACCATCATGCGGAATTCTGTATCGAACCGCTTGGCATGGCCGTGCGGCTGCTTCTTCAACAGCTCGAGGGCGTCTCGCTCATAATCAGTCCGGACAACGATCTGATCGACCAACTTCAGAACTCTGATTTTGAGACGGGGCTTCGGGGCTGCTGGAGAGGCAGGAGTTTCTTCCTCTTCCTCCTGGGATCGTCACGGTCGGCAGACAGAGTCCACCAACATGTCATCCCGGGAGCCTGATAACGCTCGCGAGCTCCGGGATCGGGATGACGAGCCCAGCTTCTTCACCTTGCCTTTGATATTCCCCCAAAGCGACATAACTCCTGCAAAAGATTAGTACATAGAATATGCAGGGAAAATAATCAGAGGGGTCAGTGGTTAGTCGTTCTTGTGGGGATTAATCCACCACAATCGTTCTTCGTTCAGAGCTTGTTTATTCTACGGAACATATTTTTGTGGTTTTCATTTTTGGAGAGAGTTACTACTAATTTTATTGCATTAGTATTGAGCTAATCTCCGCACTACTACTATTTTTGTGGGGCTAGCACTTGGGTTTCTAATTAACTCCTAAGAGCTTCATTAGGCAAGAAAACTCAGAGAGAGGAAGAGAGAAAGAGTGCTCGGGAGAGTGACCTGCGTACTCAGAGCGGTGGTGCGACGAACGACAACAGCGTGGTGGCCTTTTATAGAGGCGCGCAGGGGCAGGGCCGGCCATGCTTCCTCCTTGTCGAAGTCTATCTCGTAGCTTTGCAGGTATGAGTGCTCCGGTTGGCGACAACGAGACACGAGCCGAGGAGGGGTGTCGGGCGGCCATGATGAGGCCAGCCGGCCTGTCCCCCCCTGTGAAGGGTATCGGCCTCTTCCCTTTGCTTCTGATGCACTCGAGGTCTCTGGTTCCTGCTGTCCCCTGACCAAAAGGAAAGAGAGTGGGGCCGGCCGGCCAAGGTGGGACCGGCCGGCCTACACTTTGGCCATTTTTTTTATGCAATGCAATTTTATTTAATGCAAAACAAAGATTTAAATTTTGGTTTAGAATTGTAAACATGCTATGACTTTGAAAAAGAAAGATTATGTAAGAAATTTAAACTATCCTATATGCAAATGCAAGAATGGATACGTACCATGATTCTCATGGCGAGAGCTCGGGTTTTGAGTCCGAAGCGGGGCTCTCCATACCATGAGTTCTGTTGATGTCGCCCGATGGAGTTCCAGACAAAGACACTTTTCTCCGCCATTCCTTCTTGGTGGCAGGTTTTGTTTTGATCGGTTTCGCCTCCGATTCCTCAAATTCCCTGCGAAGGATTCGTCGTCTTGCATTCCTGTAATTATGCACTCTGATTTCCCTGTCGATTCTCAGTCGTTCCAAGAGCCCGGCCAGGATATCGATTGTCCTGCTCTTTCTCGGATTTCTTCCGGTTGAATGTTTTGACCTGGGAACACTGTTTGACCTTTGGTCTGAAGAAGAACCTCTCTGTCCGCCCATTGATATTGAGTTGGATTTCTCCGGCTCCAACATCAATGTGTGCGTTTGCGATACTCAATAATGGCCTTCCCATGTAACACCCTAGTTTAAATTTCAGCATTTTATAATAAATTTAATTGGGCTTTATTTAAATTTCTAAGGTTTATTGTGTTTAGTCTTGCATTTAATCTAATTTTGATCCTCAAGTAATTAAAATTTTGTCTAAGGTTGAACTTTGTTGTTGCATTCATGCTGGTCCATTATTTTATTTGTTTGAGTACTAGTTGTGAATTCAAATTTGAATTAGAATTCACCTAGTTGTGTGTTAGTTTGAATTAGAAATAGGAAAAGAAATAGAAAAGGAAACCCAAACTCAAACCCAAACCTAACCTAACCCAAACCCAGACCCGGCCCTTTTTCCCCAGCAAACCGGCCTGCTCCGCGGACCAACCTCTGCGCTCGGCCCCACCCCGACTCACGCCGGTCCGTTTCCTCTCTCCGCGCAGCAGCCTGTCATCCCGGCCCAAGCAAACCCCGCGCCGAGCAGCCCACTCCACCGCGCCCGATCGGCCCGACCCCGCCTCACCCCGCTCGGCCTGTAGCCCACGCTCGCCCGCATCCCCGCCGCTGTGTCTCGCTGGCAGCCCGGTCCCACAGGATAGACCCATCCCTTTCCTCCGTCTTCCCCGCGCCGAACTCCTCTGTTCCTCCCTCGCCGTGCTCCTTCGCTGCCGTGGCCCCACTTTGCACCGTGCACGCACCCGGGGCCCACTGGCCGGCCTTCCAGAGCCCTTTCCCCTCTAGAAGTTTCCCTGCTCGGAGCCGGATCACGCCGAGGCATTGCTCGCGATCCGTTTTTCCCGCGTGCACTCGTCAATCCCTGGAACCTCGCGCGACCTTCCAACCACGGCATGCCCGCCCAGGTTCCCCGTCCGCTCCTTAAAGCAGCAACCGCGGCCTGCTACGCATCCACTCCTCCACGCCCAGCCCTAAGCCTAGCCGCGCATCCGCCATCAGAGATCCACCCGAGCGCCGCCGCAGGTGAGCTACTGCGCTGCCGCAATTTTTTTTCCTTGCTGCCGGTGCTAGTTAGACCTTGCTGACCCCTCTGGATCCGCCGCAGGGTCTTCGCGAGCCTACCCGTGGAGCCCAGGTGACTGGAGGAGCCCGCAGCGACCTTCACCCGAGCTCCGCACGTGCTTCGCCGCCGGCCATCGTCGACAACTCCCCTGTGCATCCTCCTTGCTTGATTTCAAGCCTTGGTGAGCACCGGCCTGGATTCCTCTCTCTTATGCGCTAGAAGTTGTGGCACATTGACTCTTCGGTGATCGGAATGCCGTGCTCCGGCGCTCCGCCGCCGCGCATGCCACTGCCCCGCCGTGGCGGGTCCTCTGCAGCACGCCACCACCTCGCCCGAGCCACGTTTCATCTCGTGTTGGCCTTGCACTCAACCACGGGCACGTTTGCGCATGGTTCTAACACCAGAGCAGCCGCACGCATGCACACCGGCGATGCGCCGCCACGAAAACCCGCCGCCGCCCTTGCCCTCCACACTCCGGACCTCCCCGAACCCCGTTAACCCCTCGGGAGGCTTACGCATGTTGCCCAGAGCCTCCTAGACCCCAGCCCCGCTCGAATCCACCCCGGGAAGGCCGAGATTGACTTACGCCGGCGATCCCCCGCCGCGGAAACCCTGTTTCCGGCGCGTTCCGCCGCCGCCCGCGCCCCAACTACTTGTAGCCGCCCGATCTGAAACCTAGAGCCCAGATTAGATCGAGTCTCCCTCAGATCTGAGCCACTAGATCTAGATCCAACGATCCACGTGCGATGATAACGGTTCGCCTGGCATTTTGTTAAAGAGCCCCTCGGTTTTTTTTAAATCAACCCGCAGTCCGCGCCCGTTCAAAACTATTTCCAAAATGGCCCTGTTTTATTCACTTAAGCCCCTGAGCTTTCCCAAATTAGTACCCGCAGTCTAGACCTGTCTTTTTCGCGAGTTAGACCGCAGACCTAACCTTTAATTATGTTTTAGTCCTCAGTTTAGTCCAGAAACCCCCTGGAACTCCAGTTTTCTTACAAATAGGTCCCTGGAACTTGTTTTTAGCCTAGATTTTGCGCTTCAGCTCCGTTTTAGGCGTTCTTTATGTCCACGCGATCATTGTAACGCATAGAATAGTTCTAGCATAGCTTTATTTGCTGTTTTTTTGTATTGTTGTACTGTTTCTTAGTTTTTGCTATTGTTTGCATGTATGTTTATGTTGTGTATTGTTTTTGGCCATGTGTTCGTGAGTAGACGTTGATCCATCTGAGGAGCCCCAGTACCAGTACCCGGAGCAGCCATCTTCTGAGCAGTTTGAGCAGCAGCCAGAGCAGTTTGAGGAAGGCAAGTATAACATGAACAACCTATCACTTTTAAATACACTTTCATACTGCATTTTAATACTGTATGCCTATAAGGACTTTCCTAGCCACTTTATATCCTTTATATGTATCCTTTGGGTTGCATTTCGGTTAGTTGTGCTAGGTGCCGTGCTATAACACACTTGGTCCTTTTTAATTAATTTGATTAATGGTTTATGCAACTTAATTCTGAGAGTGGCCCTCTGTGTTGGCTTGAGTGGCTCACGTCTTGTTAAAATATGTTTTTGTTAGAAACATGGTTTAGGGGGCCAGCACGGTGCTTAGTGCTTGGTTAGCCACTCTCCATAAGGACCGGTTCATAGAGTGACAACCTGGGACAACAGCGCTACCACAAGACTAGAATGGGACGGTCTTGGCTTACTAATTAGGTCTTTTTGGTTTGGAGTAACTTACCTTGCGGGGCAAAGGGTGGTAAGCTTCAATGGTCCCTGCTCCTCCGGCTTGGTCTGTGCTTGGTTTACCAACGAGATTCTTTGTAAAGGCCTCGTAGTGAGTTTGCTAGCCATCTCACCTAAGGAAGTGTGATGAACAACTAGCGTAGCTCACGACTTGTGGGTAAAGATGTGCAACCTCTACAGAGTGTAAAACTGGTATACTAGCCGTGCTCACGGTCATGAGCGGCCCAGATCCTCCTTTTGATTAGTGGGGTTATCTTCCTTTGACGAGGCAGGTTTCCCCGGATGGCTTGGTTTGGTTTGGTTTGGTTCTCAATAGTAACATGATTAATTTTGATTAATTACTATGTAACTGGGTTTATGGTAATTCATCAACTTGTAGTAAATAGCTTTAATAAAATTTTGCCAAGACTTAAAAGCTAATGCAGTCAGTCAGCCAACCTAGAGCCTCATAGTTTGTGTTATACTTGTTGAGTACAAGTTGTGTACTCACTCTTGCCTACTCTACTCTTTTTCCTCTTGGGGATACTCTACTGCTGCTTAGTTCCTGCCGACGTGAGGGAGTTTGCTCAGCGCTACCAGGACTACGAGGACTTCTAGGCGTTCGTCTCCCAGTCGACGTCCCTGTGGCGCCCTGCTCAGCTTCGGAGGGTTTTTATCGTTTATGTATTACGCTTCCGCATACTCTGTATCAGACATTTTGTCATTATTGTAATAAATAACATTTGTACTCGCTTTATTATATCTTTTTACGTGATATGTGCTGTGATATATTGTTCATTCTGTTGTATATACGTGTGACTTGATCCTGACACGTATATGATTGCTCGGTTTATGTCCTTTTATAAACCGGGTGTTATAGAGTGGTATCAGAGCCGTATCGACTGCAGGACGAAAGCCTAGATAGAATTGGTCGAGTTTTAAGTCTTCTTCTCTCTCAGCCTTGTCTGCTGAAACTATTTTGCTATTATATTCCTTGAAATTCCAAGATTCTTACTCGTCTTGCCTTGAAATCTCTCTATAGAATAGTCTCCGTAGATTCTGTCCTGGAGTAAGTCATTTGACCATCATAGGTATAAGCTAAATGACCCCTTTATAATAATACGATAGCACGTTCTGCGACGCATTATGTTAGTCGAGTCGTGTGTTAAACTCGACTAAGTTGTGAAATTTGTATGCTTGTTATTATGCTACATGTTTGATTTGGATTTTTGGTTGATTGCATAGTTTAGTAGTTGAATTTGTTTAATGAAAATCAGTTTTAAGTTAGAGTTAATTAATTAATAAAATGAGTTAGATCGTTGGGGGTAAAACCGTCCACTCTATCCTGTCTACTTTATCATGTCTAAGTCTTTCTTGCAGAAAAATATCGTATCCACTTGAATTTATTTCTGCAACATCCTTACTCATGAAATCTTTTGTCCAAAATCAGATGGTGAACACCAGGCGTGGTTCTGACCAGTAGGGGTAGAACAACCAGGGGCAGAACAACCAGGGATCTGGGATCCCGATGCCTCCGCCTCTCGGAGCAGTACTTCCAGCTCCAGATGCAGATGATGGCTACCTTGAACAACACTGTTCAGGCCCTTCAGCAGGCTCACACTCAGCCTCCGCATCCTCCACCGCCGCAGCCCCGCGACAGGTGTGCCGAGTTCCTGAGGGGTCACCCACTGACATTCTCTCACACGTCCGACCCTCTTCAGGCTGACGACTGGCTCCGTGCAGTGGAGCGCAAGCTGGACATCGCCCAGTGCGATGATCAAGAGCGAGTCTTGTATGTAGCAGGATAGCTGCGAGGGGCAGCTTTGGACTGGTGGGAGTCCCACCCAGTTCAGGACCGCGAGGCTCTCACCTAGCTCCAGTTCTGGGAGCGGTTTCATAGCCACAACGTCCCCGCGGGTGTTATGAAGATGAAGCAGGAGGAGTTCCTTGCACTGAAGCAGGTAATCTCAGATATAATCATTCAGCATTTCCTTTTGAGCTAATACCCCTTGTTCTATCTTTCTGAATCATGAATTAATCCTTCGATATATATATCTGTCTTTTTAACTTCAGGGGACTATGACAGTCACGGAGTATCGTGATCGTTTTCTGTAGCTTGCTCGCTACGCCCCTGCCGAGGTTGCGGATGACCGCAAGAAGCAGGAGCACTTCATGGAGGGTCTTGAGGACTACCTCTAGTACGCGATGCTCAACCTCCGCTTTGACGACTTCAACCATCTGGTTGACAGCGCGCTCAACACGGAGCGCAAGCACCTGGAGATGGAGGACAAGAAGAGGAAGATTGTCCCCATTGCTTCCGGCAGCAACACCCGTCCTCGCCTCCAGCCGCCTCAGCAGTATCAGCAGCAGCAGAACCGGCCTCCCCAGTAGTACCAGCAGAGGCCGCAGCAGTACCTGCCTCGACAGCAGCCGCAGGCAGGTCAGGGCCCGAGGTTACCGGCACCTCCAGCTCGTGCTGCTCCACCAGCTCCGCCAGCACCTCAGGCTCCACGGCAGGCAGCTCCTCCTGCCGGACAGCAGGCTCAGGGACCCCCTCGCACCTGCTATCACTGCGGCCAGCCGGGGCACTACGCCAACTCTTGCCCCGGAAGGCGCAGGCGGGACAGCAGGGGCGCCCAGCTTAGCCCAGGGCGCCACATCAGGGCAGAGTGAACCACGTGACGGCCGAGTCAGCGGCCGAGGCTCCCAACGTGGTTATTGGTATGTTCATGGTCAATTCATATCCAGCTACAGTGCTTTTCGATACTGGTGCTACGCATTCCTTCATTACTCAGTCTTTTGTCGAGCAACATGGTATTCGTACTAGCACATTAAGGAGGTGCCTATTAGTAACTTAACCGGGAGGACAGTTGAGATCTCATACTTTCTGCCCCAGAGTTAGTGTATCCTTGAGGGGAGTAGAGTTCAGTACAGATCTGATGGTGCTAGAGACCAAGGGCATCGATGTCATTCTGGGGATGGAGACTCTTGCTAAGTAGGGAGTCCGGATGGATTGTGCTCAGAGGACAGTCTTATTGTTGGCTTCCAGTGGCCAGGAGGTTACTATCAGTGCAGTGGAACCTTCTGGATTTCTTCATCAGATGGAGGCTAGACCCACAGACGGTATTCGCGTGGTGTCTGAATTCCCGGATGTCTTTCCGGATGATTTGCCAGGTATGCCGCCTGAACGTGACATCGAGTTTTCTATTGATCTCTTGCCTGGCACTGCTCCTATTGCAAAGCGGCCCTACCGCATGGCACCTATAGAGCATGAGGAAGTCAAGAAGACTATTGATAAGTTGCTAGCCAAGGGCTATATCCGTCGCAGCTTCTCCCCTTGGGCTTTTCCATTGTTACTAGTAGATAAAAAGGATGGCTCGAAGAGAATGTGTGTTGATTATCGGGAGCTGAATGCAGTCACTATCAAGAACAAGCATCCACTGCCTCGTATTGAGGATCTCTTTGATCTACTTCGTGGTGCTCGTATATTCTCGAAGATTGATCTTCGCTCGGGTTATTTTCAGTTGAGGATCCGTCCTGAGGATATTCTGAAGACGGCATTCACCTGCAAGTACGGGCTATATGAATACACAGTCATGTCCTTCGGATTGACTAATGCCCCAGGCTTTCTTCATGCATCTGATGAACATGGTCTTCATGGATTATCTGGATGTCTTCGTGGTGATTTTCATTGATGATATTATGATCTTCTCCAAGACGGAAGAAGAGCACGAGGAGCATCTGAGGCTCATGTTGCAGAGATTGAGAGAGCACCAGCTGTATGCTAAGTTCAGCAAGTGCGAGTTCTAGATTGACGAGGTTCCATTCCTCAGTCATATCATCTCCAAGGGAGGTATTGCGGTTGATCCGAGCAAGGTGAAGGATGTGCTCGAGTGGGAGACACTGCAGACGGTGAAGGAAGTCCGGTCATTCTTGGGCTTAGCAGGATATTATCGGAGGTTCATCGAGAATTTCTCCAAGATCGCGAAGCCCTTGACTTCCTTGCTAGAGAAGAATGCGGCATTCATATGGACTGATGAGCGTCAGATGGCCTTTGATGAGCTGAAGAAGAGGTTGACTACGGTGCCAGTCCTTACTCTGCGAGACCAGAGCAAGAGGTTCACGGTGTATAGTGATGCTTCGAAGGATGGTCTTGGTTGTGTTCTGATGCAGGAGGGCAGAGTGATTGCTTATGCTTCACGGCAGTTATGTCGGCATGAGCTGAATTATCCCACTCATGATCTTGAGTTAGCCGCAGTCGTGCATGCTTTGAAGATTTGGAGGCATTACTTGTATGGGCAGCAGTGTGATATCTACACTGATCACAAGAGCCTCAAGTATATTTTCACGCAGAATGAGCTGAACATGCAGCAGAGGAGATGGTTAGAGTTGGTCAAGGATTATGACCTGGAGATTCACTATCATCCGGGTAAGGCTAATGTTGTGGCAGATGCTTTGAGCAGAAGAAGCTATGTCAACATGGCCGTGGCTTTCCAGATGCCTCCAGAGTTATGTGAGGAGTTTGAGCAGTTGAGTCTGGGCTTCTTGCATCATACTTCAAGTGCAGCATTCAAGGCAGTACCCACTCTAGAGACAGAGATCAGGCAGCATCAGAAGGAAGACGAGAAGCTGCAAGAGATTCGTGAGTTGCTCAAGAAGGGCAAGGCTCCCCATTTCAGAGAGGATGATCAGGGTACTTTGTGGTACAAGAACCGGATCTGTGTGCTAGATGTGAATGATCTCCGGAAGTTGATTCTGAGTGAGGCCCATGATACAGCTTACTCTATTCATCCGGGCAGCACGAAGATGTACTATGATCTCAAGGAATGTTTCTGGTGGTATGGGATGAAGCATTCAGTGGAAGAGTATGTGGCTATTTGTGACACCTGTCAGCATGTCAAGGCTGAGCATCAGAGGCCAGCGGGTCTGTTATAGCCTTTGAAGATTCCAGAGTGGAAATGGGAGGAAATCACTATGGACTTCATTGTTGGATTGCCTCGTACTCAGAAAGGGTACAACTACATATGGGTAGTAGTGGATCGTCTGATGAAGGTTGCCCACTTCATTCCAGTGAACACTACTTACTCCGGTGCTAGACTTGCAGAGTTGTACATCTCTCGGATTGTCTGCTTGCATGGTGTGCCCAAGAAGATTATATTAGACAGAGGATCTCAGTTCACTTCACGGTTCTGGGAGCAGCTCCATGATTCGTTGGATACGAAGCTGCGCTTCAGTATGGCTTATCACCCGCAGACAGATGGGCAGACAGAGAGAACCAACCAAGTGTTGGAAGATATGCTGAGAGCTTGTGCCATTCAGTATGGTACTAGTTGGGATAAGTGCCTGTTGTATGCTGAGTTCTCTTACAACAACAGCTATCAGGCCAGTCAAAAGAAGCCCCCCTTCGAGGCATTGTATGGCAGAAAATGCAGGACTCCTCTCTATTGGGATCAGATTGGTGAGAAGCAGCTCTTTGGCGAGAAAATCTGAGGATTGCACATAGCAGGCAAAAGAGCTATGCAGATGGCAAATGGAGAGATCTGACCTTCAGTGTTGGTGATTATGTGTACTTGAAGGTGTCTCCGATGAGAGGAATCCACAGATTTAACATCAAGGGGAAGTTAGCACCTCGGTATGTGGGCCCATTCAAGGTGCTAGAGAGGAAAGGCGAAGTTGCATATCGCCTGGAATTGCCCACCAACCTCTCAGGAGTTCATGATGTCTTCCATATATCCCAGCTGAAGAAGTGCCTGCGAGTACCCGAGGAGCAGGCACCACTAGATGGAGTAGATGTGCAGGAAGATCTGACTTATACTGAGCATCCGGTGAAGATTCTGGAGACATCAGAAAGGGTTACTCGGAACAAGCGCATCAAGATGTGCAGAGTTCAGTGGAGTCACCACAGTGAGGCTGAAGCTACATGGGAGCGAGAAGATGAGCTGAGGAAGACATATCCAGATCTCTTTGCTAGCCAGCCCAGCTAAATCTCGGGGACTGAGATTTCTTTAAGGGGGTAGGGTATGTAACACCCTAGTTTAAATTTCAGCATTTTATAATAAATTTAATTGGGCTTTATTTAAATTTCTAAGGTTTATTGTGTTTAGTCTTGCATTTAATCTAATTTTGATCCTCAAGTAATTAAAATTTTGTCTAAGGTTAAACTTTGTTGTTGCATTCATGCTGGTGCCTTATTTTATTTGTTTGAGTGCTAGTTGTGAATTCAAATTTGAATTAGAATTCACCTAGTTGTGTGTTAGTTTGAATTAGAAATAGGAAAAGAAATAGAAAAGGAAACCCAAACTCAAACCCAAACCTAACCTAACCCAACCCAGACCCGGCCCTTTTTCCCCAGCAAACCAGCCTGCTCGCAGACCAACCTCTGCGCTCGGCCCCACCCCGACGCACGCCGGTCCGTTTCCTCTCTCCGCGCAGCAGCCTGTCATCCCGGCCCAAGCAAACCCCGCACCGAGCAGCCCACTCCACCGCACCCGATCGGCTCGACCCCGCCTCACCCCGCTCGGCCTGCAGCCCACGCTCGCCCGCGTCCCCGCCGCTGCGTTTCGCTGGCAGCCCGGTCCCACAGGACAGACACGTCCCTTTCCTCTGTCTTCCCCGCGCCGAACTCCTCTGTTCCGCCCTCGCCGTGCTCCTTCGCTGCCGTGGCCACACTCTGCACCGTGCACGCACCCGGGGCCCACTGGCCGGCCTTCTAGAGCCCTTTTCCCCTCTAGAAGTTTCCCTGCTCGGAGCCGGATCACGCCGAGGCGTTGCTCACGATCCGTTTTTCCCGCGTGCGATCGTCAATCCCTGGAACCTCGCGCGACCTTCCAACCACGACACGCCCACCCAGGTTCCCCGTCCTCTCCTTAAAGCAGCAACCGCGGCCTGCTACGCATCCACTCCTCCACGCCCAGCCCTAAGCCTGGCCGCGCATCCGCCATCAGAGATCCACACGAGCGCCGCCGCAGGTGAGCTGCTGCGCTGCCGCAATTTTTTTTCCTTGCCGCCGGTGCTAGTTAGACCTTGCTGACCCCTTTGGATCTGCCGCAGGGTCTTCGCGAGCCTACCCGTGGAGCCCAAGCGACCGGAGGAGCCCGCAGCGACCTTCACCCGAGCTCCGCACGTGCTTCGCCGCCGGCCATCGTCGACAACTAAGCAACCACGGCCTGCTACGCATCCACTCCTCCACGCCCAGCCCTAAGCCTAGCCACGCATCCACCATCAGAGATCCACCCGAGCGGCTGGAAGCTCACCGGCGTTGGCCGATCTGGCGATCCAGAGCTTGGTTCGGCCTGCGGTATGGCTCAGAAGATCAAGCGCGACACGCGTAAAACATTGGAGCATGCAGGATGGCGGGTCTGGGCTCAGTCGTGGCTCGCCGTGGCGTGAGGCAGCCCTGGGTCACCGGCGTGGGGTGCTCATGCCACAAGAGTGGACTACACGCCTAGTTAGCGGTTGCAGAAGGTAGAAGGGGTTCGAGAGGTGCTCACCTAGGGGCAGATCGGGCTGGAAGGCCGGGCAGAGTCGCCGACGACGTTGTCCGGCGGTGGAGCGGAAGCGGGGCTCGTGGACAGGGCACTGCGGAGGTCCTCCGGGCGTCTGGGCTGCAGGGTTCGATTCACGGTGTCGCTGGGGAGAAGCACCAGGGGTCAGAGAGGCATAGAGCTCACCGGCGACGAGCAATTGCACGGCAGACGGGATCTCACCTCCGGGTGGCGCTGAGCCGATTCCGGCGATGGCGGGGTCCGAGGTCGAGGGAGGAGTACTCGGATGGCTTCCTGGTGCCGAGGCGGAGTTGCTGCGGTGGTTTGCAGGGGCTTGGGGGCGGTGGCCCAGCGTGGCCGCGGTGGGGTGCTCTGCACCGAGCAGAGGCACGGCGGCGGCTGCGACTGGGGTTTGGGCGTGGTGGCTGCAGATGGGCTCTTGGGGTGCGACGCAGGTGATTAAAAGGGGCAGGGCCAGGGGATCTCGGGGAGGCGTGCCCCGGGAAGGTGGTCGCGAGGATCACGGCGGCGATCTCGGGTGCGGCTCCGCGTGGGGAAGAAGAGTCTGACGAGTAGGCCCGGCACTGTCAGTGAGAGAGGCGACACGCGTGCGGGCAACGCGCGGTCTGCGGCGCGCGGCGAGCGGGCCATGGCGCTGGGCCTAACGGGGAAGAGAGGGAGTGGGGAAGCCTGGGCCGGGATGCTGGAGAGGCTGGCGCGCTGGGCCGCTGCGCTGCGCGGGTGGGAGCAAGCCCGGGAGAGAGGAGAGAGTGGGCCGCAGGGGAGAGGGAGAGGGAAGCAGGGTTGGGCTGAGCGCGGGGAAAGGGAGGGGTGCTGCGGGCTGGGCCTCAAGCTGGGTTGGGCTGCTTTGGGTTTTCTATTTTTCTGGGTTTTCTCTTCTTTTCTTTTTCAAACATCACTCAAACTAATTGAATTCAAATTTGAATTTGAATTCAATCCTAGCACTCAAACAAATAAAACAATGCTCCAGCATGAATGCACAAACATGTTAGCCCTAAAATAATTTTTAATTACTTTATGAAGCAAAAATAAATTATAAATGCAAGGCTAAGCAAATTAAATCATAAAATTTAAATAAACCAATTAAATTTATTATTAAATACTGAAATTTAAATTAGGGTGTTACACAACCTCAGGGAGAACGGGCTCGGATGGTGTGAACGGAGACTTATGCACCGTCTCCTTGAGCTGGTTTAGCTCGGGAAAATGCTTCACCATAGTATTTTCTAAGCAAAATGTAGCAGTGGCAGAAGCAGTTTTCTTAAGCATTTCATTTAGACTCCCTTGGGACACGAGAAGCTTTTCAAGCGGGGAGCCTTGGAGAAGATCAAAATCTAGGATATTGAAGATATGGAATTCTAAGTTGACCTCAATTTTGTCTATCATGAGTGGCACGACACTTACGACCCCCCGACATTTAAGGGTGTGTCCCAAGGGACAACTCATTAAGAGCGTGTCGGATGGTCTTAGCGTAACATTGCCCAAAAGTGTGACACCCTAGATGTTTGCACAGTAGAATTATATTTATTTTATGCATCATGTGCTTAATTTGCTTGAAAAAGGATCTTATTGTAAAAATAAAAGGGTAGTTGTGTAAATATGATTTATTGTAGGGTCCTTTCTATAGTTTAATTTAAATAGGGAGAGCTAATATTGCTTTTGTGGAGGGTTATTGTGTAAAATTTAGTGTAATCATTACATGGCAGAAAATTTTTCTTTTTAGTTTGAAATTAAACTGAATTTGCAATGGAAAAGACAAAAGTCCATTAAATTCAAAATCCTTCCTATGTTTTCAAAAATAACTATTTAACCTTTGGTCAAATCAATTTTTGCACAACATCAAAGTTGTAGATCTTGAAAAGTTGAACAACTTTCATGTTGGGCACTTTTTCATTTGAGCCCTAGTTTAGAAGTTATTTTAGCTTTACAGTGGGATCCCTGTACTTTTTGAAATTTGCAAAAAGACCCAGCAGTCTTCTTCCACCTCTCTCCCTCTCTGCTTCACCGCCGCCGGCGCTGAGCGGCGCTGCCCACTGCCGTGGGAGGCCGCAGGCCACCTCCTGCTTCGCCACCGCCCCACGTGACACCCCAGCGACCTCCTGGACCCACTCCCCCTCGCGCTGGACCCCTCCTCCCCTCGCCACGTCACCCCGACGAGCTCCGCGGTCGCCACCTCGCCGTCGCCGTGGACAGCTCGCTGCAGAGCCTCAGCTCCCCAACTCGTGTGCGCCTCAGTACCAGGAGCAATCCTGTTCCACTTACCCCTCCTTGCCTCGCCCGCTCCCTGCCCAGAACCCCCAGAACATCGCCGCCGCTCGCCCGAACGCCAGCGAGCTCGAAGCTCACCGTCGCCCCGCACCTCCGCAACCGCTCCGCCCGCGCTGACCCCGCCTTTAGTACTGCCCGAGTCTCGCGCTGCTCCCAGACTCCTCCGCACCCCCAATCCACTGCCGCAGCACGGTCGCCGTCGAGCTCCGCTGTTCTTCTCCGCCACCGTCGCCCTGCTCGCAGTGGACCACCTCGCTCTGACCATCCCAGACCCGTCCAAGCACACCATTAGGTGCGCCTTGACTTCCTCTTGCTCCCCAGTCTCTTTCCCCTCGCCGCCGGCGACGAGCCTCGCCGAGATTCGGCCGGTCAAACCCTCCCCCTCGCTCTGACTCCGGCTAAGGGCATGTTTGCTAGGATTTGAAAACTTTTAAGGACCTCTCTGCAAGTTCTCAGATCTTTTCCTTTTGTTTTTAGGCTAAAATTTGAAAATACCTAGAAATTCATAGAAAATTCATAAAAATGCAAATCCAAATGTCTTCGAATCCTTGATACAAGAACTACAAGTTTTGTTACATGCACGTCTTCAGTTTTGGTCTGTATTTTAATACAAGAAAAAGAATTGAATAATTAGGCTTTAATTGTTCTAGGAGTTCTACTCAATAATTTCATGTGAGCTTTGGCTAGCTTGTGTCTTGCAGTATTATTAGTACCTGGTAAAAATTTGAAACCTTTTTGACATTATTAACTAGGTCAAAGTTTCAAGATTCCTAAATCTACTAGTTTTGCTAATTTATTTGTGCTGGTAGAAATATTTAAGTTCTGAGTGTAAAACTTTTTCCATGCTTACATGTCACTATACCCTTACTGTTACCCAAGTTTGGGAAATTTTAGAGCTGTCTAGCTATATCTTTGATTTAATGCTTGTTAAGTAGGCTTTAATTGTGATAAATAGTTTCCTTACTTAGAAAATTCTGAGAATTTTTGTGTAACTCTACTTTGGTCGTTTATTCATGTCTGTAAAATTTAGGATCCATAAACACTATAGAAATTCCTGTACTAATTAGCTTTATCATATGTGGTTTAATTTTGTCAAAACTATTACTTCAGTTTTATGTCTAGATAAATTCTTAAAAATTTATGGAACGTTCAAAAACATATGAAGCATGCTCTGAAAAAATTTTGAGCTTCATAAGTGTTGTTGTTTGTTATGTAGAATTTAATCTTTTTCTAGGTGCTGTCTGAATAAATGATTTATTCCGATTATTTGACTACATAAAATGGTATGAAACTTATAGAGTAGATTGTTCTTTGTACTTCCTGTTTGAGGTAATTTTGCTGAATTTAAATGTTGTTTGTGGGTTGAGTTACTCATTTCTTAGCAAATCATGATTTACATGCTTTATAAACTAACTAACACTTACTTTGTAAGTATAATCAAATTGTTTTATGAGGTTGATCATGTTGTTTTGTGTAGTAATAGTTATTAGATAACTGCTCTATAAACGCTTGACCAGATGATAAGAATGTTTGCTTAGTGTTAGACTACAACTTTATCGTGAAATATGTATGTGGTAATGTCATCTCTTGCATCGCATATAGAGATGACTGTTCTAGCGGACGGGACGTACGAGCTGATCTCGGAGTTCGAAGGAGTTGATCAAGAAGCCCAAGTGAACGCCGCCATATTGACTAAAGACCCAGACCAAAGTTCGGAAGAGCCCAAGGCTGTTTTAGCTAGCGACTACCGAGAAGGCAAGCCCCGGACATAACCCAGTATTTCAAATTATTACAATTTATCGTTATTACTTACTTGTTCATTTACAGTTCTTAGGATTTTGAATTGAAACCCTAGATGCACGATCCTAGGAACCTATGTACTAAACACTAGACCTGAGTTCGAATAATTGCTAAGCTTATAGGACCGGTAAAAGTCGAGTGATTGCCTGTCACTCGCGAGCTCTATAGGAATTGCTTGGGTACTTTCTGCTATCAATATAAGGACGACGGACGGGGTCATGTTCGATATCATGACCTTGGGTGAGACCCCGTCTGAGTTGATGAATTCTGCTAAGGTCGCGGTGTGTGGTAGCGGTGGTTAAGTTTTTGAACGCACTAGCCACATGCCGTAAATATGGTACGCGGTGAGCCTAGTAGCCGATCGGACCGGGGAGTGGATATACCTTTCACTCTCTCTTAGAGATAGGTTTTATTTATGTTTATATTGTGCAACACCACGGGTGCAGGGAGGAAGTTGGTGCCCTGTAGTCGGGGAGAGTGACCCTATCCACAAGCCGGAATGAAAGGTCAACGGTTGTTTGGGAACGACCCGACGGTGCTCCAAACATGTGTGTTAGGTCTGCCTGGCCAGGTCAACAAATTCGATTCGAATCATCCGCTTCTCACGGTTTGGGACTGCTTGATCCCTTTCCCACACAGAGTAATAAGAGTAACATCATTTGATCAATCTTGATGTTTGACTAAAGTTCTACCATGGTTGAGTAGAGTTAGTTGCTTACATAGAATGGATAATCAACTAGAATACTGAAAGCTAAAATGTGAAATTAAGGACCTACTCTTTATTGCTTTTCAGCAAAAGAAAAACTAGAGCCTACAAAACCCTGCATAGTCTAGCTAGGTGGACTAAGCATATCTGTTGACGGTTAAGTCTTGCTGAGTATTAGAATACTCAGGCTTGCTGTTGAAACTTTTTTCAGGTATGGGTTTTGAGGACCAGATCGCTAGTCTGACTTGGCCCTGCTCTTTGCCTCCTGGTTGGTCCGTAGAATGGGATCCATGTTCGGCCGGCAATGACCCCGATGAGTGAAATCTTGCTTGGGCTAGCTTGGTGTCCTTTTGCGACGTGTTGTAGCCATCGTGTTTTCTTTCCGCTGCTTTAAAACTCTAAACTTTAAACTTATGTCTTGTATAATGTTTTTACTAAGTTTGGATCTTTAATAATGTTTTAAACTTATTGTAATAACTGTTATGCTTGTGTTGTAAAATGTATGGTTGTGATATCTCTGGACTCGCCTTCGTGCAGGGTATGCTTGTTCGATCCGAGATCCGGTGGTTGTATCGGGACGTTACCCGACAGAACAAGAATTCTTCCATTTGAAGTGCGTTTGAGTCGGTGTTGCCTTTATGGTGATGGCCAACGCACTTGAGCTGGGATAATTCAGGTGGTCTGCCACAAAAAGTGTGTACGTTAAGTGCCATGGCAAAATATTAACCTCCATGATGGGGTTAATGTGGGCTTCTACGGTTGTTCCCCTTATTGAGCAAGGAGTGATCGTGGAAGGTGAGCTAATCCAAATTGCTTCAGAAAAGTGTTTCGCTCCATATGACCAATCCTCCTTCATGGCTTCCTCGAGAAGTGCTTCATTACAGGAATCAGGAGGAGTAGGGGGTACCGTATGCCTAAGGGAAGGTTCTGTCAAGGTATCTTCAAATTGGTCGGCGTGGACAGAAGAAGGTTTCTTCCCTAATTGGGCATCTATGAGATTCGAAGTGTTTCTATGGTTTCCCAAGGATTCATCTTCGAATCTCATAGAGAAATTTGGGAGGTGAATTTCTTCTCCGTCCGATGTTCCTGGTTTGGGTGACGACTCTATGGCTGAATCTTGAGATATTGAAGATGAAGGATTGGGTTCAGCTGCTAGAGAATCCTCTTGGGTCAACTCACACTCCTCTTGGAGAGGATCAGACTCGGCTGACAAGGAGGTATCCTCGGCAATATAATCAAGGATTTTATTAGCCTCAGCTGGAAACTGTAGGAGGGGTACTCCTCCAGTGATGGAGTTGAGATAATCGGTCGAATCCTTGTCGAGACTCTTCTTAAATTTCCAAAGCACTAAAGGATTGAGTGTCGACATAGTAGGGTCGGACTTCACTAGGAGCGAAAATCTAGCCCAGGCTTCACCTAAAGTTTCCTTCTCATTCTGCTGGAAGAAGACGATATAGAATCTCGTCTTCAGAGAATCCCAGCTGCGCACTACGTCATATGTATAGGATGTGCACCATTGCCCTGCCTTCCCTTTAAGAGAGAAGGGGAACAACTTGCACCTAAGAACATCTTGTTTCACGCTTGCAGAGGCAAAGCGCAAACAAAGCTACTCAAACTCCCGCAGATGGTGGTTTGGCTTCTTGCTACTTAACCCAGAGAAGGAAAGCTCCCAAACCATAGCGATAAGGTCGGGACAAGGTTCATAGCCAAATGTTGAAGTGGGTGATGGCTCATTGAACTCGCCCCTTGGGGTAGATAGACTGTGAAAGGATGGCTTCTCCATGGGGTAGCAGGGGTAAAGATAGCAGAAGGGAAATTGAGAATGATACGGAATGAATTCCGTTGGATAGAGAAGCTTTTCAAGGATAACTCCTCTATGTATAGCGGGGGTCAAGGTAGAAAAAAAGAAAATCAAAGGATACGACGATGACTAGGTTCGAAGAAAGATACAACAACCGTTCCCTGGCAACGGTGCTAGAAAACTTGTTGGGTATTTTAGTGTCACGAATAAATCCGCAAGCGCACGGATACCGTTGTAGCTTTCACCTTAGAGTATTCCAAGGGTTATCGAATCCACAGGGAACGTGTGTGCACTCTCTTCTATTCTAATCGGTCCAAGAACACACCAAGATAGGTAGAAGGGTAGAGAGGGTTCCTAAGATAGTGCTACTGCCGAGTTAAAGGTCGATCTGTCGTGCACAATACTCGCTTCGGGCACCGGCTTACAATGGGTCTGCCAGTCGACTCCGGCCAATAGCTCTACGCTATATCCGAACGTGGAGGATTACGAAGGACCAATAGGGCTATCAGCACCTATGTCCTACCTCTACTAAACTGTGGGATATAAGGCAAATGAAGGACAACCCCTAGCCTAGACACCACATCTACACTAATGATTACTACTACAGTCTAACTATGTTTGAGCTCCCGTAGTAAACTATAGCACTCTGTACGAATACAGAGCGACGAACCAGCAAGTAAGAGAACTGATCTCACTCAACTACAAGCACTACTTGTATCTACTATACCAAGTAAAATACTAGAGATAGGAACCACGAATACTTACTAGAACCGAAGAATGTAACAGCATCCGTAGAGGTACAAGCTTGGAGAAGAATGTCGACACCCCGGCACTTCTCCTGAACTACTCCCTCACTCTCATAGAGGTACAAAATGGAGAAGAGTGCTGAAGACCGGCGCCCCTCCTAAGTACCTCTACCCTCTCCCTACTCTAAGACAACTCTAAACCAAGAGAAGGCTTCAAGTGAGCACTTGATGGATGTGAACTCCAACTTGGTGGGTGTGTCTTGAAATGGAGCCCCTCCCCTCATATATATAGGAGGGAGCCACTGGCAGCAAGGTCGGTTTTAGCAGGTGACCCTCCAAGAACTGACATCTAGGACCAATGGGGAGCTGCCATGTTGAAGCCTGAGGTCGGTTGGTGCATTGGGCTGGTCGGCCGACCGGGGTGGTCGGCCGATGGCCCACCAGCTCCAACCGCCCCCAACTTTGGTATTTGGGCTGTCCTGGTGTCCCTTGTCCTAATCCCATGGGTCACGGCCAGTCCTAAGCTGGTTTGCTTTGGTACTTGGGCCTCTTTTGATCAATTCAAGCCTAAATGACGCGCTCTAATTGATTGCACCTTTTGCCTTGATCTATGGAGTGTGTTTCCCTGCTCATGAAGTGTGTTCTCTGCCTTATGTCACCTGCATACAAATATTTACCAACACTTGTGGAAATGGTTAGTAGTAAACCCCTACCACTAGGTTGATGTCTACATTTTATGTATTTATGCTAGAGTTGACGGCCTAAATTTGGTACTTAAGAGTCGTCAACACCATCCTGACAGACAGTAGCAGGGTTCTCGATCAACTCAATTACCGGCGACTCAGGGACTGATCGAGTAGTTGTATCTGGATCATTTTGCACCCTAGAACAAAGCAAGATTCAGAATAAGGAAGTCGAGGCTAATTGGATCTAATAAAAGGGAGTCAGAATCTTACTGGTCACCGTTCACATGGTGTATTTTTCTCAGCAATAGAGATTCAGGAGCTGCTTTACGCTTCTTTGTGCCACCAGAATGGGCGGCATCTTCTGAAGATGGAGGCATGTAGTACCACGTCTTATAATTTTTCTAACAAGGGAAGATTTATTAGAAGGTCACAAAGGCTTGCCTACAAGTACTCGACAACGCATAAGAACACTTACCCAGGTCTTCTTGAGTGGATTGACTGCAGAGAAGAGTGCTGGTAGAACCAAAGACTTGTGAAAATCATCAAGTACTCTACAACATCTTCTGACTACCTCAGAATGAGCCATTGCTTCTGGAGAGAGCCTGGTGGGTTCTTTTGTGCCCTCATATCTGAAGGCAGGATGTTTTCGATGCTGAAGGGGTTGGATCCGATGACTCACAAAGGAAAAGACTACATGGTCGCCTGTAATTCCTTTGCTCTTGGATGTTCCAATGGCATCGAGAAGACATTTAACTTGGCCGCCACCAGGACCAGTACTCGATCGGCTTGCTTGGACTTGGGGGCGCCAGGAATCCTTTATGGAAGTGGAGATTCAAAGTTCCCGACATGAAACCAGAAACTTTTCCACTCGACTCCTTTACCCGCGGGATTATAAGATATGTACTTGTCCCAAGTTTCAGGACAGAGTATCAACTCACATCCCCTGATGACGGCGGGCTTCGTTGCATTTGGAACAGGTACAAGGGAGAAGAAATGTTGGAAGAGATGGAAGTGGGGAAGAAAGCCAAGGAATGCTTCACAGAAATGGACAAATATAGAAAGATGCAAGATGGATTGGGGGTCACATGATGTAATTGGATTCCCCAGAAGTGAAGAAGAGCATGAAAAAATTCAAAAACAGGTACTGCAAGGCCATGTTCCATGAAATCGCGGAACAAAACGGTTTCAAGAGTACCTTCGAAAGGATAATTTTCTCCTTCGCCTACGCGCCATTGGATCACAGCTTGACTTTGGAGAAGACCCAAAGTCTCCAGCTCTTGAACAGCTGCTTCGGACATTTTACTCTTGCGCCTGCCCGTGGAGAGGTTAGCATTTTCTTCATCTTCGACCTTGGATTTGTTCTTCTTCGGAGCCATCTCTGTGTCACGAACTATGATCTTAAGCTCCGGGGCTATGAGAGGGGCTAGTGTATGGAGAACTGAGAACTCAAGTAAGCTGGAAATTTGGATCTAAATGTGACGGCGGCCAGGAATCAAAGGGGTAAAACCCTAAGAGTCACTACATGGGTTTATACGATTACCAGTGGCAATTCTGTGAATATCTAGAAGATCAACGGTTATTAACTTTTCTGAGTAGTTTGTGGTATATTCGTCACGAGTTTTGGTTTCTCAAATCTAAATAGAAAGATTTAAATTCAAGACTTAGGGGCTGCGGAATACATGCATCAGAGATTTATTTTTCAATTTTTTTGGAAAATAAAGAAGGAAAAAGTCTGAAGTGACCTTCAGCCTAATTTTGCGATTCAACCTAAGCCTCGGGGGCTACTCCATATGGAGCGCGAGTACCTCGCGCACCATATATGATCAAGATTTCAGAGCTTGAGCACCTCACAGCCTCAAAACAACCAGAAGTACTTGGAGGACTCTTCGATGAACTTGAAGGATGGCCAGAAGGAACCAGAAGGACGTTCTAACTACTTGAAGTACTCGAAGATGCCCTGCCAAGTACTCGACGCCTGAAGAACTCGGCTACGAAGAGCTCAGGGGCTTGTCAGACCCGGGACAACGGGACTGTTTACAAGCATAGAATGTTCTAGAGTAAGGGATAGCTCATGGATGTACCTTGCCTCTCTTGTAACTACCCAAATAGGCGTCGAACTAGCTGCAGTACAAAGGAAACTACCCAATTGTGTTGTAGTAGGACTCCAACTGTACTCGGCTAGGACTTTCCATGTAACCCTGTCCCCCTAGATATATAAGGGCAGGCAGGGACCCCCTCGAAACATCAATCAACACCTAAGGCAATACAAACAACCACACAGGACATAGGGTATTACGCAACTCGCCGCCCAAACCTGTCTAAATCCTTGTGTTCCTTGCACCATCGAGTTCCAGAGCAGTCGATCCCTACCTACAAACCTTACTGCTAAGGGTATCCCTGTGCAGGATTGGCGGTAAACACCGACAGCCCCCCAGACCACATGGGGTAGTTCTTGAATCCACTTGCCACCCTTCTTAGAGTTGGCATCGTAGAGTCTCTTTTTTAAGCTGTCGAGTACCAAGCCATTGATGCGTTCTACTTGACCATTCTCTCGTGGGTGAGCCACTTAAGCATATTTGACCTCTATGCAAGAGTTCCCATAAAAATCCCAAAAAGACTACGAGGTAAAGTTAGAACCCAGATCTGTAATGATAGTGTGAGGGAAACCAAACCGATGTATGATGTTAGAGATGAAATCCACTGCCCTATCTGATGAGATCTTGACAATAGGCTTGTACTTGATCCACTTGGTAAACTTGTCGACTACTACCAGCACATGGTTGAATCCTCCTGGAGCTACGGTGAGGGGTCCAATCATGTCCAGACTCCAACAAGCGAAGGGCCATGATGGAGGGATTGTAATCAAGCTGTGTGCTGGGACATGGGTCTTCTTACCAAAGAATTGGCAGCCAGGGCATCTTCTGACAAGGTCTTCTGCGTTTGATACGGCAGTTGGCCCGAAAAAACCTAATCTGTAAGCCTTTCCGACTAGTGTCCTTGATGTAGCATGGTTGCCGCACACTGCTTCATTAATTTACCTGAGGATATCCTTGCCTTCCTCAAGAGTAATGCACTTCATGAGTATGCCGGAGGTGGAGCGTTTGTACATCTTATCACCAACAAGGACAAAAAACCTTTACTTTGTCTGATGATGTGCGCTGCTTCAGCGCTTTTGGCTTCGACATAAGGTCGAAGCTGGAATTCCCTGATGAAGTCGATGAATTGTATTCGCCAGTCTTCTTCGATCATCATTACCTCTCTGACCGTGGCCGGGGCCTCCGCGTCAGTGGTTTGTTGATTTTGAACCTTGACTGATGGATGGTGTAATTCATGGACGAAGACTCCAGGTGGGACAACTGCTCGAGTAGATCCAAGTTTGGAGAGGACGTTGGCTCCCACATTGTTGTCATGATCTACGTGGTGGATTTCCAGTCCTGAGAACTTATTCTCGAGCTTTCTGATTTCTTCCACGTACGCATCCATTGTGTCCTTGTTGATGTTCCACTCTTTGTTGACTTGCTGAACGATGAGTAGAGAGTCGCCATAAACCAATAGTCACTTGATGCCGAGAGAAACTGCTAGGCGAATCCCGTGTAGTAGTGCCTCGTATTCTGCTTCATTGTTGGAGACTTCGAACAGGATCTGGAACACGTACTTGAGTTGTTTTCCTTTGGAAGAGATTAATAATACTCTCATGCCGCCTCCGTCGAGCTTAAGTGAGTCGTCAAAGTACATTATTCAATGCTCTGGAATGTTTTGAGGTGTTGGGATTTGATTTTCACGCCATTCAGCTAAGAAGTCGACTAGTGCCTGCGACATGATTGCTGTTCTTGCCTTGAACTTGATTTCCAAGGCCCCCAGTTCTACTGTCCACATTGAAATCCTTCCAGTGGCATCCCGATTGTGGAGTATATCCGCCAATTGGAAGTCAGTGATAACTGAGATCTTGTACTCGTCGAAGTAGTGGCGAAGCTTCCTCGAGGTGATTAGAATTCCATAGAGAATTTTCTGAATTAACGGGTATCTGACCTTTGATTCAAAAAGTACTTCACTGATGAAGTAAACTAGTCTCTGGACGCCATAGGCATGACCTTCCTCCGGGCGCTCGACAACTATCGCGCGTGCTAACTACGTGAGTAGTCGCAGCAATGTAGAGGAGTAGTTCCTCTCCTGGTAGTGGAGCTATAAGAATTGGCGGTGACTGGAGGTGATGCTTGTGACACCCTAGGTGTCTGCACAATAGTTGTGTATCCATTTTATGCATCATGTGCTTGATTTGCTTGAAAAAGGATCTTTGTGTAAATATAAAAGGTTCTATGTGTAATTATGATTTTATGCAAGGTCCTTTCTATAGTTTAATTTGAATAGGGTGTGCAATTATTGCTTTCGTGGAGGGTGTATTTGCAAATTTCAGTGCAATCATTGCTTAGCAGGAAACTTTTCAAATCAGCCTAAGTTTGAAGTGAAATTGCATTGAAAAAGACAAGTTTCCTTTAAATTCAAAATCCCTTCCATGTTTTCAAAATTAGCTCTTTATACTTTGGTCAAATAAATTTTTGCACAACCTCAAAGTTGTAGATCTTGAAAAGTTGAACAACTTTCATGCTGGGCACTTTTTCATTTGAGCTTTAGTTTAAAAGTTATCCTTGTTTTACATTCAGGTCCCTGGAAATTTCAGAAATTTCAAAATAACCCGTTTTCCCCTTCCCCTGTCTGCCTGCCTGCTTGCTCACCGCCGCTGAGCAGAGCGCAGCACCGCCCGCCATGGAGGACCGCCTCCGCGCCACCTCCTGCCTGCCAAGCACCCCACGCGTCACGCCCAAGCTCCTCGCCGCCCTCTTCCTTCGCGTTGGAGCCTCCTCCCCTTGCCACGCGCCCCCGCCGAGCTTCGCGCGGCTGCCACCTTGCCGCCGTGGCCCGAGCAGCCCAGCACCCCGGACCGCCATCTCGCGTGCGCCCCAACACCGGGAGGAGTCCCGCATCAGTTTCCCCTCCTCTTCTCGCTCGCTCTCTGCCCCAAGCTCCAGAATACCACCGCCTCCCTCACATGTTCGGCAAGCTTGACTCCGCCGCCGATCCACCACCACAACACCGCATTGACCCCATCACCCCCCTAGGAAGCTTCATGGTGCCTCAGTGAAGCTCATTGACCCTTCAATTGCGTCTTTTCTCCACCCGAACCCCATCCCCGACGAGCGCAGCTCACCGCCGGCTGCTGTCCGCCGTGGACCAGCCATTCCAAGCCGAACCCGACCACTACAACCCCTCGGAGAGCTTCACCAAGTTCTAGTGAAGCTAATCCCCCTCCTCTCGTCGCCAATCCCCTACTGGAACCACCCCGTCGACGATCACCCTCCGCCGCCGCGCCCTGCTCAACGTCGACGAGCACCATCCAACCCCCAATCTTTCACTTAGACCCCATCAGCAGGTTCGCCCTGGCCCACTTCACCTCCCTGGCCTCTTTCCCCTCGCCGCCGGCGACCCACGCCGCCGCGAATCGGCCGGCCTCCCTTTCCCCTGTTCTCCCCTGCGGCCAAGGACCTCGGGTGAAAAGAAACATAAACCCCAGGGGGTTATTTGAATAGGCCTAGACTCAGTTGAATAGTGCCACCAAGGACTCCTTTGTCATTTTTGTAGTGAACTTTGAAATTCTATATAAATTCATAGGAAATTCAGAAAAATGTAAACTTGGATGTTTTGGAATCCTTGAGAGTAGCTCTTTGCAGTAGAATCAAAATATTGTGTATGTTTGTTGCAAGTTTTTGCTGTACAAGTTGTTTTGTGTCACTAGGTACATAAAGACTAGATGTTTTATCTTTTTCTTACCTGATGTTTGAAGCCATGCCTTGCAGTGAAATTTTTTATGGTAGTTTGTTCCTGTAACACTAGATTTGTTATAAAAATTTCGTGGTTAGTTCTCATGTTTAGATATTTCTTTGATTTAATCCTTGTTTAGTAGACTTTAATTATGATAAATAGTTTATGCTGTTGATAAATCATGAAAATATTTGTGAGTGATATTTTTGAATAGTTTAGCTTGTAAATAAAGTTTGAGCCCCAGTTCATGACTATAACAGGAGGTAAAAATGAATCTTGCTAATCTGATGTCTGTTTTGTTTATTTTCTCAGAGTTAATTCTGTGTAGATGAAATCATGAAAAATTCACAGTAGCTAATTCATTTCTGTGTCAACCTCCTGTTAAATTTTGAGCTTCTGCTTTGCTCTCGTTTGACCTATATAATTCAAGCTTGTTCTAGGTGTTGTCTGAATGAATGATTTGTTGTGATTAAATGGCTACATGTTTTAGCATGAAGTTTGCAGGATAGCTTGTTCTGTTTACCTTCTATTCAAAGTAATTTTTGCTGATTTTATTACTGAATGTGCACTGAGTGGCTAATTTATTAGCAAACCATAGTTTGCTTGTTATAGGAATCAACCACCACTCATTTTATGAAGTTAGTATAACTTGCTTGTGCTGTTGATCATGATGCCTTGTGTAGTTAGAATTGTTATTTAACTACTCTATAAACAATTGCCCATGTGTGTGTATAATTCTGTTCTTGCATTACATATAGATACGACTGCCTTATCGGACGGGACGTATGAGCTGATCCCAGAGTCTGACGGAGGTGATCTCGAAGCTCAAGCGAACACCGCCGTACTAACTGAAGCCCCGGACCAAAGTTCGGAAGAGCCTAGAGCTGAAATAGTTAGCGACTACCGAGAAGGCAAGCCCCGGACATAACCTATATTTCAAATCATTATCATTTACTGTTATTATTTACTTGTGCATTTACAGTTCTTAGGATTTGAATTGAAACCCTAGATGCATGATCCTAGGAACCTATGTACTAAACACTAGACCTGAGTTCGATTAATTGCTAAGCTTATAGGACCGGTAAAAGTCGAGTGATTGCCTGTCACTCGCGAGCTCTATAGGAATTGCTTGTTTACTTTCTGTTGTCAATATAAGGACGACGGACGGGGTTGTGTTCGATATCATGACCCTTTGTGAGACCCCGTCTGTGTTGATGAACTTGCTAAGGTCGCGGTGTGTGGTAGTGCTGGTTAAGTTTTTGAACGTACTAGCCACATGCCGTAAATATGGTACGCGGTAAGCCTAGTAGCCGATTGGACCGGGGAGTGGATATACCTATCACTCTCTCTTTAGAGATAGGTTTTTAAATGTTATTGTTGATCAACACTGCGACTTCAAGGGACAAGGGTGGACCTCGTACAAGGGTGGACCTTGGAGCCCTGTAGTCGGGGAGAGTGACCCTATCCACAAGCCGGAAAGAAAGGTCAACGGTTGTTTGGGAACGACCCGACGGTGTTCCAAACGTGTGTGTTAGGTCTGCCTGGCCAGGTTAACAAACTCAATTCGAATCGTCTGCTTCCCATAGTTTGGGACTGCTTGATCTCTTTGCCACACAGAGTAATAAGAGCAACATTACTATGATTAATCTTGATGTTTGCTTAAAAGATCTACCTTGATTGGATAGTAGTTGGTTACATAGAATGGTTAATCAACTAGAATCTTGAAAGCTAAAACTTGAAAGTAAGGACCTACTCTTTATTGCTTTTCAGCAAAAAGGAAACCAGAGCCTCACAAACCCTGTATAGTCTAGCTAAGTTGGGTTTAGTATACCCGTTGACAGATAAGTCTTGCTGAGTATTAGAATAATCAGCCTTGCTGTTGAAAACCTTTTCAGGTATGAGTTTTGAGGAGCAGATCGCTAGCTTGACCTATCCTTGCTCGTTGCCTCCTGGCTGGTCTGTAGAGTGGGATTCGTCTTCGGCCAGCAATGACCATGACGAGTGATACCTTGCTTGGGCTAGCTTGGTATACCTTTGCGACGTGTTGTAGCCGTCGTTGTCTCTTTCCGCTGCTTTCAAACTCTGAAGTTAAAGTTATGGCTTGTATAACTGGTTTACTAAATTTAGTTTTGTAATAATGGTTCGAACTGATTTGTAATCATTACTTTGCCTGTGTTGTAAAGTTGTGGTTGTAATATCTCTGGACTCACCTTCGTGCGGGGTATGCTTGTTCGATCCGAGAACCGGTGGTTGTATCGGGACGTTACCCGACAGACCAAGAATTGTTCCGTTTGAAGTGCGTTGAGCTGGTGTTGCTTTAATGGCGATGGCCTGCGCACTTGAGCCAGGATAATTCAGGTGGTTCTGCCACAATGCTTGAGGTCCTCAAGTGCTTCCGCGGCTTCTGTAGTCCACTCAAACTTGTCTTGTCATTTGAGGAGCTTGAAGAAGGATAGGCCCTGTTCGCCAAGCCTAGAAAAGAATCGATTTAATGCTGCCATGCAGCCTGTAAGCTTCTGGACGTCCTTAACAATAGCTGGAGCATCCATGGCCATCATTGATCTTCTCTGGGTTAGCTTCGATTCCTCGATGACTGAAGATGAATCTGAGTAGTTTTCCAGAGGGTACGCCGAAGACACATATTGTTGGGTTGAGTTTCCAATGAAAATTTCGGAGGCTGTTGAAGGTTTCTTCCAGATCAGCTATGAACTGATCCTGGCTCTTGGTCTTGACAATGATGTCGTCAACATAAGCTTCAACATTGCGATGTAGCTGATCAGCGAAATACTGCTGTATCGCATGCTGGTAAGTAGCACCAGCGTTCTTCAACCCAAAGGACATCGTCCTGTAGGCATATGCCCCGTATGGGGTGATGAATGCCGTCTTGATTTGGTCTTCTTCTTTCAGGGCAATTGGGTGATATCCTGAATAGCAGTCAAGGAAGGATAGTAGGACGCATCCTGCTGTTGAGTCGATTACTTGATCAATGCGAGGTAGTTCGAAAGGATCTTTTGGGCAGTGCTTGTTCAGATTAGTGTAGTCGACACACATCCTCCATTTGTTGTTCTTCTTCTTTTGGATGACTACAGGGTTGGCCAACCACTAGGGGTGGTAAACCTCTTTGATGAACCTTGCTGTGAGTAGTTTTGCTAGCTCTTTCTTGATGGCTTCTCGCTTGTCCGGGGAGAAACATTGTGGCAGAACCACCTGAATTATCCCGGCTCAAGTGCGCAGGGCATCACCATAAAGGCAACACTAGCTCAAACGCACTTCAAACGGAACAATTCTTGGTCTGTCGGGTAACGTCCCGATACAACCACCGGTTCTCGGATCGAACAAGCATACCCCGCACGAAGGCGAGTCCAGAGATATTACAACCACAAGTTTTGCAACACAGGCATAAAATGATTACAAACTAGTTCTAAAATATTATTACAAGTACAAACTTTAAAAAGCAGTTATACAAACCATAACTTTAACTTCAGAGTTTGAAAGCAGCGAAAAGAGACAACGATGGCTACAACACGTCGCAAAAGTATACCAAGCTAGCCCAAGCAAGGTATCACTCGTCATGGTCATTGCCGGCCGAAGACGAATCCCACTCTACAGACCAGCCAGGAGGCAAAGAGCAGGGATAGGTCAAACTAGCGACCTGGTCCTCAAGACTCATACCTGAAAAAGGGTATCAACAGCAAGGCTGAGTATTCTAATACTCAGCAAGACTTAACCGTCAACGGGTATAAGTAGCCCACTATAGCTAGACTATGCAAGGATTGTGAGGCTCTGGTTTTCCTTTTTGCTGAAAAGCAATAAAGAGTAGATCCTTACTTTCAAGTTTTAGCCTTCAAGATTCTAGTAGATTAACCATTCTATGTAAGCAACTACTATCCAAACATGGTAGAAAACTAAGCAAACATCAAGATTAATAAATAATATTGTTGCTCTTATTACTCTGTGTGGCAAAGGGATCAAGCAGTCTCATTTCATCGTGAGAGGCGGACGATTCTGAATCGAAATTCAACCTTGCAAGGATAACCTAGCACACACGCTTGAAGCACCGTCGAGTCACTTCTAAGCAACCGTTGACCTTTCTTTCCAGCTTGTGGATAGGGTCACTCTCCCCGACTACAGGGCTCCAAGGTCCACCCGTGCCCGGTCCACCCTTGTCCCTTGAAGTCGTAGTGTTGATCAACAATAACATTTAAAAACCTATCTCTAAAGAGAGAGTGAAAGGTATATCCACTCCCCGGTCCAATCGGCTACTAGGCTTGCCGCGTACCATATTTACGGCATGTGGCTAGTACTTTCAAAAACTTAACCACCGCTACCACACCCCGCGACCTTAGCAAGTTCATCAACACAGACGGGGTCTCACATAAAGTCATGATATCGATCACAACCCCGTCCGTCGTCCTTATATTGATAACAGAAGTAAACAAACAATTCCTATAAAGCTCGCGAGTGACAGGCAATCACTCGACTTTTACCGGTCCTATAAGCTTAGCAAGTAGTCGATCTTGAGTCTAGTGTTCAGTACATAGGTTCCTAGGATCATGCATCTAGGGTTTCAATTCAAATCCTAAGAACTGTAAATGCACAAGTAAATAATAACAGTAAATGATAATAATTTGAAATATAGGTTATGTCCGGGGCTTGCCTTCTCGGTAGTTGCTAACTATTTCAGCTCTAGGCTCTTCCGAACTTTGGTTCGGGGCTTCAGTTAGTTCAGCAGTGTTCGCTTGAGCTTCGAGATCACCTCCGACAGATTCCGGGATCAGCTCGTACGTTCCGTCCGATAAGGCAGTCGTGTCTATATGTAATGCAAGAACAACATTATAAACATACATGGGCAATTGTTTATAGAGTAGTTAAATAACAAATTTAACTACACAAGGCATCATGATCAACAACACAAGCAAGTTATACTAACTTCATAAAATGAGTGGTGGTTGATTCCTATAGCATTTAACTCAAGGTTTGCTAATTAAATAAACAACTCAGATCACAAATAGCAATAAATTTAGCAACAATTACCCTAAACATAAAATGAACAGACTAAGCTACCCTGCAAAAATCATGCCAAGACATGTAGCCATTTAATCACAACAATTCATTCATTCAGACAGCACCTAGAACAAACATGAATTATACAGGTCAAACTATAGCAAAGTAGAAGCTCAAAATTTAACAGGAGGTTGACACAGAAAAGGACTAGCTACTGCGAAATTTGCATGATTTTATCTACAGAGAATTAATTATGAGAAAATAAACAAAACAGAACAACAGATTATCAAGATTCATTTTTAGCTCCTGTTCTAGCCATGAACTAAGGCTCAAACTTCCTGGACAAGCTAAGATACTCAAGAAGAACATGCATAAATATTTTCATGATTTATTATGAACAGAAACTATTTACCATAATTAAAGTCTACTAAACAAACATTAAATCAAAGAAAAATCTACACATGAAAACTGACCACGAAATTTTTATAGAAAAACTAGTGTCACACTGAGTAAACTACCATAAAAATTTCAGAGCAAGAAAAGCTTTCAATCATCAGTGAAGAAAAAGACAAAACAATTAGTCTTTAATTACCTAGTGACACAAAACCATTTATACAGCAAAAACTTTCAACAAACAACCATAATATTTTAATTCTACTGCAAAGATCTTTGTACAAGGATTCCTAAAACATCAAGATTTGCCTTTTTCTGAATTTCCTAGGAATTTCTATAGAATTTCAAAGTTCTCCGCAAAAATTACAAAGGGGCCCTTGCTGCTACTATTCATATGAGTCATGGGGTTTGCAGAAAGCCCCCTGGAACTTTTGTTCCTTCTAACACGGGGTCCTTGGCCGCAGAGGAGAACAGGGGAAAGGGCGCCGGCCATTACCGGCGGCTAGGCTCGCCGGCGGCGAGGGGATCGAGGTGGGAAAGCAAGAGGGGGACCAGGCGCACCTCTAGGTGGCTTCGGGAAGGCTCGGGATGGCCTATGGCGGCGGGTCCGCGGGCTCCGGCGGCCGGTGGTGGTCGGAGATGGTGGAGGCGGCGCTCCGGTGAGCTACAGCGAATGGGCTCGGGCCGAGAAGGATCAGAGCAGCAAGGATAAGGCGCTGGTCAAGCTAATTTGGGTCGAGGCATAGCAGAGAGGTGGCTCCACGGAAGCAGGTGACCGGCGGCAGGTCTGCTCCGGCGGGATGGCGCTCGGGTGGCGATTGGGAGAGGAGGATGGGTCGGTGAGCTGCGCGGGCTCACGGTAGAGCTTTCTAGGGGGTCACTTCAGGGCGGATGAGAGCTGCAGTGGCGGCTCCGCGGCGGCGTCGAGCTCGCCGGGGTTACGGATGAACGGCGGCACTGGTTTGGGGAAACTGGGCAGGGAGCGTGCGAGAGAGCGAGGGGAACGCGTTGTGGAACTTCCAGGGGTGCTGATGCGTGCGATAGATGAGGGTCCGGGGTGCTGCGCTGGCTCGGGCCACGGCAGGCGGCGAGGTGGCAGCCGCGCGAAGCTTCGGCGGGGCGTGGCGAAGGGAGGGGAGGTCCAGCGCGAAGGGAGAGGGCGCCGAGGAGCTGGGGCGCGACGCGTGGACGCCAGCGCGAAGCAAAGGCGAAGTTGGAATTGGCCGGGGGCGACCCAGCGCGGCGGCGGGCGGCGTGGCACTGTCGGCGGTGAGAGAGAGAGCAGAGAGGGAAGCTGGGGAAGAAGACAGGGACCTAAACGCTATTTCCAAAATTTCAGGGACCTATCTGTAAAACATTGATAACTATTAATCTAGAGGCTCAAATGAAAAAGTGCCCAACATGAAAGTTGTTCAGTTTTTCAAGATCTACAACATTGATGTTGAGCAAAAATTTATTTGATCAAAGATTCAAGAGCTAAATTTGAAAACATAGAAGGGAATTTGAATTTAAAGGAAACTTGACTTTTTCAATGAAATTTCACTTCAAACTTGGGCTGATTTGAAAGGTTTCCTGCCAAGTAATAAATGCACTGAATTTTTGCAAAAGCACCCTCCACAAAAGCTATAATTGCACATCCTATTCAATTAAACTACAGAAAGGACCTTGCATAAAATCATAATTACACATATAACCTTTATATTTACAAAAAGATCCTTTTTCAAGCAATTCAATCACATGATGCATAATTTGGTTCTAATTACCCTAAATTGGCTATTTAAAAACCTGGACCGTTACAGCCTACCCCCCTTAAAAAGAATCTCGTCCCGAGATTCCGAACGAAAAATTCTCAAGGGAAGAGGAGTAGACTAACCATCAAAGCCAACAGGACTAAATCACAACAGAGAAGGTTGATGTTGACGATATGATCTTTTGTATATAAGGATTGAGAACTTAGAGAAAGTTCAAGAAATAAGGTATGAATTTATGAGCGAGAGGAATTACTGTGCGATTGTGTGAACTAATCAATTGTTTTTCCACACTAAAGGCTCCAGGACTTTATTCTTTGCAGCAAGAGTCTGTGGATAAAATATGAGATCACAATCACCATCAAAGTCGGCTGGAAAAGACCGGTGGATTATTCTAGTACTAACATATAGTAGGATTTTTGTAAAGAAGAGAGGACCTAAGTTCTGGTAGAATCAAGGTCTCAATTTGGTAGGTGAAACCAGATAGAAAAAATATCAAGGTGAGTTTTTGCTCAAGGACATTCTTTCTCAAACTGTTGATTAAATTAAACATTATGATGCGAGATGCATATGCTCGATGACCATGAGAATGATGTATCCTCAAGATGTATGATTGCAATGCTGGTTAGTGACCCAGAAGGATATACCAAAACTCACAGTTTTTGTTGGCCGAATCAAAACCCCAAGTTAACACAATATTCAGGTCGCGAAAAATGGATTGTCGGGGTATTGCTTACACGTACCAAGATACCAGCGCGCTTCTAGTGGCACAAACGTATGGCTGCAGCACACACGAGGCCCTAGGTCCCGTCGCGGCACCATTGGTCAGTGACAGACACCAAGACAAGGTAAAAATATAGCAACCTAAATAATGTGCATGGCTAGAAAGAAAGACGGAGGGTTAGGTGATAAACGCAAAACCCTTCCCAGATGCATATGATGTTAATTGTGATTGAGCCCCATGATGCACATGTTTAAGTAATGGCTATGCAACAACCATGCTAGTAATGATCCTGCGTGTTATTCTAGTATTCTTGATTGCCACTCTTTTTAGTTTTCAAGGAGAGTTATACGAGCAAGGAGGGTAATGAGATTTCCCTTTTGAAATGCAAAGTATGGGCTAGATGGCTTGAGAATAGAGAATATACCCGTCATAACCGGTGCACCTTCAAGAAGATCGGATAGTGGGGTACCTCCAACCTTTCCTTGTAAACTATCCTGTCTCTTTCCCTTATTTTTGTTGTTCTGCATAGAATCTTGACCCCGTTTTGGTCGTCTAGGCTGGGAGCAGTGTCGAGCGAAGTGGTTAGGATTCCCACAATTGAAGCAACGTTTTATTTTGCCTGAACCACCACGTGGGATGAAGTCCGTGCAGGTAATTTCCCACCCAGTTAAGTCTATGTCGCTTGGGTCATGCTTGAGAGTCCGATGCTTTGCTTGGCGAGCCTTAAATTCCATCGGAGGTCGCGATGGTGGCGTTAGGGAGTCTAAGTAAACATCCCTCGTCTCCTTTATTTCTTCATTGAGCTCTTGATATTCCGCAACCAGAGGTTGGGGGACATTATACCCATCCCCTAGCTGGTGTTGCTGCTGTAGGAGTTGATAAATCTCTTGCTGTCTCTGAGCAAGTTGCTGGAGTAGTTTGGTCTAGGTAGCCACGAGTTCAGCCAGGTTAGACAGTAGTGGCTGTCCGCTAACACAAGCACTTCCCAACCCTGCAGGAGCATTGTGTGACCCTTGCACCATCTGCAATGCGTAATTCTTTCATTAACTAGAAAAAAATTTAGTAGCAGCCAGGGAACACATTTTCGAATAAAACTTTCCACATGATCAACTATAGATCAGGTCACAAACTAGGCCAATTAATTTTGTTTTTCCCAGATACAAAAGAAAGGCAGATTTCTAGATAGATCTTCGGTGATTGAATAGACAGGGTTCTGGTGCTACGCTGCTAATCAACAGAGATCAAAGAAGTGATTGGACTAAAAATATAGTCTCACAGATTCAATAGGCTAAAATTTGATGAGCACCCATGTCACAAAATTTGCAACATTTTTAGTATTCATCAAACAGCGTAGAAATGCACAAATAAAGAGATTTGGTAAGTAGAAAAGGATTAAGATCTTCCAAACTGGTAGTCCAAGTGGTACTGTTTCATCATTTGAGATTCTAAGGAATGAAAAGATCACTAGACATCAAGATGGGGCTTAAGATGAAGGCATGACTCGAAACCATCTTTTTCAACCAAGAAAGTCTAAGCATTTAACAAGCATGCTCCTAAAATCAAAATTTCACTCACTCATGTTTTAAGCACACTAACACTTATCTATGAGGATTCGATACTAGAAATTCCTTACAAAGCTTATGTAACAACTTCACAGACTAGGAACCAAAGTAAACATCAACCAATATGCATGCACGTCCTAACCGTCCTCACAAGATAGACAATTGCCAACTATCGTTGGGCTTACGTGGTTAGCACGGTGGCATACATAAATACGGCTCTCCCTATATAACTAGTCGATACATTCTAACCGTTCTTAACTTATCGAATCGTGGTTAGTGTACCTGCAGAAGATTGACAGAACATATATATCCAATGAACCTTTCATGCCAGCACCCATGAAAGCGTTCTCATACAGTACCGCTCACTATAGAAGCGGCAGCCATACAATTTCCGCCGTATGGCCAACGTTAACATACGCTACTTAGTGGCATATTCACGAGTTCCTTTACTCCCAATATAGTCGACCGAGATCAGTATATTGGCAGCAGCTCAAGTAGGTCACTGCTTGAGCACAGCAGTTCGGTTCGCATCGCCGACGGGAAGGTCAGACTCCCTCAGCTGACTGAGCACACTTTACTTCCAATATAGTCAACTAATAGTCGGTATATTGGAAGCACCTCAAGTAAGCCACTGCTTGAGGGCAGCGTTCGGCTCGCATCGCCGACGGGAAGGTCAGACTCCCTCAGCTGACTGAGGATCCTTACCATCTTACCTCAACGTAGGTGCGTCGTTACAGAAATTAAGAGTTGCTTGTGAGTATGGTTTGACAAAAAGTAAATGCTGGAAGTCAGATAACATAAACCATACAGAAATAACCACCTAGTATTTCCCATAAATTCCCTAGGACTTTACAGTTCTAAGCACAACTCTTAACGAATCCAACGTAGTTTTCCGAAATTCTTTATGGTTCCAATTTTATATGGAAAATTGGTTTTTAAGGTTCCAACACCTCTGATGTATGCTTGCAGCTCTGATACCAGCTGTGGCAGAACCACCTGAATTATCCCGGCTCAAGTGCGCAGGGCATCACCATAAAGGCAACACTAGCTCAAACGCACTTCAAACGGAACAATTCTTGGTCTGTCGGGTAACGTCCCGATACAACCACCGGTTCTCGGATCGAACAAGCATACCCCTGCACGAAGGCGAGTCCAGAGATATTACAACCACAAGTTTTGCAATACAGGCATAAAATGATTACAAACCAGTTCTAAAATATTATTACAAGTACAAACTTTAAAAAGCAGTTATACAAACCATAACTTTAACTTCAGAGTTTGAAAGCAGCGGAAAGAGACAACGATGGCTACAACACGTCGCAAAAGTATACCAAGCTAGCCCAAGCAAGGTATCACTCGTCATGGTCATTGCCGGCCGAAGACGAATCCCACTCTACAGACCAGCCAGGAGGCAAAGAGCAGGGATAGGTCAAACTAGCGACCTGGTCCTCAAGACTCATACCTGAAAAAGGGTATCAACAGCAAGGCTGAGTATTCTAATACTCAGCAAGACTTAACCGTCAACGGGTATAAGTAGCCCACTATAGCTAGACTATGCAAGGATTGTGAGGCTCTGGTTTTCCTTTTTGCTGAAAAGCAATAAAGAGTAGATCCTTACTTTCAAGTTTTAGCCTTCAAGATTCTAGTAGATTAACCATTCTATGTAAGCAACTACTATCCAAACATGGTAGAAAACTAAGCAAACATCAAGATTAATAAATAATATTGTTGCTCTTATTACTCTGTGTGGCAAAGGGATCAAGCAGTCTCATTTCATCGTGAGAGGCGGACGATTCTGAATCGAAATTCAACCTTGCAAGGATAACCTAGCACACACGCTTGAAGCACCGTCGAGTCACTTCTAAGCAACCGTTGACCTTTCTTTCCGGCTTGTGGATAGGGTCACTCTCCCCGACTACAGGGCTCCAAGGTCCACCCGTGCCCGGTCCACCCTTGTCCCTTGAAGTCGTAGTGTTGATCAACAATAACATTTAAAAACCTATCTCTAAAGAGAGAGTGAAAGGTATATCCACTCCCCGGTCCAATCGGCTACTAGGCTTGCCGCGTACCATATTTACGGCATGTGGCTAGTACTTTCAAAAACTTAACCACCGCTACCACACCCCGCGACCTTAGCAAGTTCATCAACACAGACGGGGTCTCACATAAAGTCATGATATCGATCACAACCCCGTCCGTCGTCCTTATATTGATAACAGAAGTAAACAAACAATTCCTATAAAGCTCGCGAGTGACAGGCAATCACTCGACTTTTACCGGTCCTATAAGCTTAGCAAGTAGTCGATCTCGAGTCTAGTGTTCAGTACATAGGTTCCTAGGATCATGCATCTAGGGTTTCAATTCAAATCCTAAGAACTGTAAATGCACAAGTAAATAATAACAGTAAATGATAATAATTTGAAATATAGGTTATGTCCGGGGCTTGCCTTCTCGGTAGTTGCTAACTATTTCAGCTCTAGGCTCTTCCGAACTTTGGTTCGGGGCTTCAGTTAGTTCAGCAGTGTTCGCTTGAGCTTCGAGATCACCTCCGACAGATTCCGGGATCAGCTCGTACGTTCCGTCCGATAAGGCAGTCGTGTCTATATGTAATGCAAGAACAACATTATAAACATACATGGGCAATCGTTTATAGAGTAGTTAAATAACAAATTTAACTACACAAGGCATCATGATCAACAGCACAAGCAAGTTATACTAACTTCATAAAATGAGTGGTGGTTGATTCCTATAGCATTTAACTCAAGGTTTGCTAATTAAATAAACAACTCAGATCACAAATAGCAATAAATTTAGCAACAATTACCCTAAACATAAAATGAACAGACTAAGCTACGCTGCAAAAATCATGCCAAGACATGTAGCCATTTAATCACAACAATTCATTCATTCAAACAGCACCTAGAACAAACTTGAATTATACAGGTCAAACTAGAGCAAAGTAGAAGCTCAAAATTTAACAGGAGGTTGACACAGAAAAGGACTAGCTACTGTGAAATTTGCATGATTTTATCTACAGAGAATTAATTCTGAGAAAATAAACAAAACAGAACAACAGATTATCAAGATTCATTTTTAGCTCCTGTTCTAGCCATTAACTAAGGCTCAAACTTCCTGGACAAGCTAAGATACTCAAGAAGAACATGCATAAATATTTTCATGATTTATTATGAACAGAAACTATTTACCATAATTAAAGTCTACTAAACAAACATTAAATCAAAGAAAAAGCTACACATGAAAACTGACCACGAAATTTTTATAGAAAAACTAGTGTCACATGAGTAAACTACCATAAAAATTTCAGAGCAAGAAAAGCTTTCAATCATCAGTAAAGAAAAAGACAAAACAATTAGTCTTTAATTACCTAGTGACACAAAACCATTTATACAGCAAAAACTTTCAACAAACAACCATAATATTTTAATTCTACTGCAAAGATCTTTGTACAAGGATTCCAAAACATCAAGATTTGCCTTTTTCTGAATTTCCTAGGAATTTCTATAGAATTTCAAAGTTCTCCGCAAAAATTACAAAGGGGCCCTTGCTGCTACTATTCATATGAGTCATGGGGTTAGCAGAAAGCCCCCTGGAACTTTTGTTCCTTCTAACACGGGGTCCTTGGCCGCAGAGGAGAACAGGGGAAAGGGCGCCGGCCATTACCGGCGGCTAGGCTCGCCGGCGGCGAGGGGATCGAGGTGGGAAAGCAAGAGGGGGACCAGGCGCACCTCTAGGTGGCTTCGGGAAGGCTCGGGATGGCCTATGGCGGCGGGTCCGCGGGCTCCGGCGGCCGGTGGTGGTCGGAGATGGTGGAGGCGGCGCTCCGGTGAGCTACAGCGAATGGGCTCGGGCCGAGAAGGATCAGAGCAGCAAGGATAAGGCGCTGGTCAAGCTAATTTGGGTCGAGGCATAGCAGAGAGGTGGCTCCACGGAAGCAGGTGACCGGCGGCGGTCTGCTCCGGCGGAATGGCGCTCGGGTGGCGATTGGGAGAGGAGGATGGGTCGGTGTGCTGCGCGGGCTCACGGTAGAGCTTTCTAGGGGTTCACTTCGGGCGGATGAGAGCTGCAGTGGCGGCTCCGCGGCGGCGTCGAGCTCGCCGGGGTTACGGATGAACGGCGGCGCTGGTTTGGGGAAACTGGGCAGGAAGCGTGCGAGAGAGCGAGGGGAACGCGTTGTGGAACTTCCAGGGGTGCTGATGCGCGCGATAGATGAGGGTCCGGGGTGCTGCGCTGCTCGGGCCACGGAGGCGGCGAGGTGGTAGCCGCGCGAAGCTTCGGCGGGGCGTGGCGAAGGGAGGGGAGGTCCAGCGCGAAGGGAGTGGGCGCCGAGGAGCTGGGGCGCGACGCGTGGACGCCAGCGCGAAGCAAAGGCGAAGTTGGAATTGGCCGGGGGCGACCCAGCGCGGCGGCGGGCGGCGTGGCGCTGTCGGCGGTGAGAGAGAGAGCAGAGAGGGAAGCTGGGGAAGAAGACAGGGACCTAAACGCTATTTCCAAAATTTCAGGGACCTATCTGTAAAACATTGATAACTATTAATCTAGGGCTCAAATAAAAAAGTGCCCAACATGAAAGTTGTTCAGTTTTTCAAGATCTACAACATTGATGTTGAGCAAAAATTTATTTGATCAAAGATTCAAGAGCTAAATTTGAAAACATAGAAGGGAATTTGAATTTAAAGGAAACTTGACTTTTTCAATGAAATTTCACTTCAAACTTGGGCTGATTTGAAAGGTTTCCTGCCAAGCAATAAATGCACTGAATTTTTGCAAAAGCACCCTCCACAAAAGCTATAATTGCACATCCTATTCAATTAAACTACAGAAAGGACCTTGCATAAAATCATAATTACACATATAACCTTTATATT